>NC_058082.1:43699718-44047169 GCF_014858855.1 Bufo gargarizans | reverse complement strand
AGAGATCTAACCATCCAGAAATACGGTCGTGTGAATGCACCTTTAATCCCTGTTTTTTTCCAGCGTCCTCTCCGCAACACGCAGAATACATGCAGATTTGGCACAGATATGCACGTGAAATCCACGGATAAAACGCGTCCTATTGGGAACTATGCAGGACGTATAGTTTTCCATGCATGGAACTGAACAGTCACCCCTTGATACGAATCCCGCGCAGGATTGGCGGCAGGTGTCCAGCCCCATTGAATAGATGGGTAATCCTCAGCATGTGCAATGGGCACCTCCCCCCAGGGCCCTCTATATAACGCGTCCCAGGTGTAGGAAATGCTGAGTGGTTTAGTGCGGCCCAAATGTCTCTTTATGTGTGTCACGGTGCTCCTACCTGGATACGCTGGACCTCAGGCTTTGGCTCCGAAGCAATAAATAAAGGGAATAATTGAGGCATTAAGGAAGAACTAAAGTCAAGACCTTAAGATGACGTTTAATGGCAGCTTTACTTGAGTAAACACTTTTCCAAAACAGATTTCAGGCTTTATCTTGGTTCCAGCAGGCTTTAGCATTAAAATGGCAGGCAAACTTCACTCTGCTACATCTGTTTCTTTCTGAATCTGCTGTACTGACAGGCTGGCTGTATAACTCAGCTTCTTCCGTATGCTGCACTTCACTTTGTAGTCTGACTCTAGGTTATGCCAGGGAACTTTCCTCCTGGCTCCTGAGGCTTCAAGCTTTGGCCTCCATGGCCAGCAGAGCTTAAGGTGCTCTGGCTGGCGTGGGTAAGTCTAGTAGAGACGTGCCCCTGCACACCCTTCCCTTAGCTGGGGTGAACTTGACTGAAGCTAACTGGTCCCCACCCTTCCTGCAGGAAGTAGGGCTCGCTCACTTCTCTCCAGAGGGGGGGGGGGGGGTAGAATGGAATGGGAAGTTCCATTCTATCTACATACAGCTCTGTTGTGTTTGCTGCCACCTGCTGGTGAACCAGGCACATTGCATGTGAACATAACAGGTGCATAACAAAATAGGGATGCACATTGTGGAGGACCCGGAATAGATGCATAAAATGACATGAGGTTAGACCAATGAAGACAGTAGCAAGGTGCAGAAGTGGTAACACCACTCTGGGGTGTTACACATGCAAACTGCAGAACAGCTGCACAAATCAGCCACAGATTCCATTGTCAATACTTGCTGTATTTGTACCACATGAACATGTGCTAAATTTTGTAAAAAAAAATAAAATTCAATTTGGTCATTTTGTGAATGTTGTGACTCTTGCGCTGTTATGAAGGCACGGTCCGCCGGCCGTCTCTGTTTTCAGTACTTTAGGGCTCGCGCACACATCCGGCAAAATCTACGGTATAGCCATAACCTTAATAGGTCACATTTTTATAGAGCTCGCCCTCCTGTGTCGCCGGGATATGCAGAACGCAACAGATTCGTTTCTAAACCTGCAAGACGCACGCACAGACAAACAAGAGCCGCGGGTAATCTATTTTGGTTAAAATTAACCGTGCATTGGGTTTAATAACGAGAAAGCTTCAGTTTTGCTTGAAATGAAATGTATGAATGTCACTGCCTGGTGCGGAATGATATCAGCTTAAGTAATTGCAAAGAAAAATTTACGTGACTTACTCTACAAACAGCTAATTAGCTTTATGTAAAAAAAATAATCTAAAGTTTCAAAGTGAAAAAGTTAAGTCCAATTAGACACGTTATGTGGGAGCCAAAGAGCGATGTAGCTTGGCCATGGGTTGGACCCCACCCCACCTCTGCTCTTCCAACTGTCAGGTCCCCGCTACACTCCACTTCCTGCTCTGTCCCGATACGGCACAAAATGGCTTAGCCAATCACTGGCTAAGGCGGGTCATCTCTGCATCCACTGATTGGCTGAGCAGCATTCACAACCATAGGAGCAGGAAGTAGAGCAAAGCAGGGACCTGGTCGCCGTCAGAACAGCAGCAGCTGACTGGCCCACCGGATTACCAGAGGATCCTCTCGTGGGCCCTAAAGGTCCAGAAGAAAACATTATTTGGAGCTGCCTTTGGAGCCA
Source organism: Bufo gargarizans (assembly GCF_014858855.1). Taxonomy (NCBI): domain Eukaryota; kingdom Metazoa; phylum Chordata; class Amphibia; order Anura; family Bufonidae; genus Bufo; species Bufo gargarizans. Next base: position 44,045,122 of record NC_058082.1, on the reverse strand, counting down.
ATATCTTTCGACTAGGTTCTATTTCTTTGAATCAAAACTTATTTGACTTTATTGGACCCTGAGAATAATCCTCTAGTAGACCCGAGGAACCGCAGTCTGACCCTGGTAGCGGGGGAGTGTATGCTATTTTATTTTAAATTTTTTAAGCTGGAATACCCCTTTAATTAATTATACAACATAAGAAAATGTGGTCACCCTCATAGAACATATTACTGCTACGAACTGGGCATTTTACGTCTCCTCATTTGTGAAACTCATTTTTAAATTTTTTTGAATTCTTTCTAGCAGAGGTATAATTATAGTGTAGAGGTTGGGCTCGCTCCTAGGACATGGTACCCGAAGGTGCCCCAAATGCCCTTCTGTCCGATAAGATACCAGCACTGAAATGTCAGTGGCGACTCTAGGAACAATGTATAGGAGGGGGGGGCACATAAGATATCACAGTCAAAAATGGGGGGGGGGGCACTAATAATTTTCACCACTTAATCATACTTCTGAAAAAACAAAATAAGTATATATATATAAATAAGATTACAAAATCCGAGAGTATTGCGGTCTGCGGGGATACCTTTTTATTGTACTAACCTAATACTTAAAAGACGAGCTTTCAAGAGTTTTCCTTTCTTCTTCGGTTTTGCTTCAGACCTGAGAAAGAGAGAAACGCTCTCGAAAAACTTTTCTTTATGGTTTAAAGCAGTTTCAGCAAACACCAGGGCTGTGTAAATAATCCCATATGTTAAACATGTCACTAAAGAAGACCAACGAACAGACGCTCACAGGCTTATTCACAGAAGGTGAAGAGTTTGGAGAAGGGAACAATCTAGGACACATAACTGAATAGGAAAGGGAGCTGAATTGGAGATTTTTTTTCAAATCCGCTATGTTGTCCTATATTGTTCACTTCTCCAAACTCATCACCCTTTTGTGAAATAACCCTGTGGGTGTTGTTGGGATGTGCAACTAATACTACCTATTCTGCTTGTAACGCGGAGTGCGGCGGTCAGGGGTGCATGTAACGCAGGGTGGGCTGGTCAGGGGTGCATGTAACGCAAGGTGCGCTGGTCAGGGGTGCATGTAACGCAGGGTGCGCTGGTCAGGGGTGCAAGTAATGCAGAGTGCCGCGGTCAGGGGTGCATGTAACACAAGGTGTGCTGGTCAGGGGTGCATGTAACTCACGGTGCGCTAGTCAGGGTTGCATGTAACTCAGGGTGCGCTGGTCAGGGGTGCGTGTAACGCAGGGTGTGCTGGTCAGGGGTGCATGTAACGCAAGGTGTGCTGGTCAGGGGTGCGTGTAACGCAGGGTGCGCTAGTCAGGGTTGCATGTAACTCAGGGTGCGCTGGTCAGGGGTGCGTGTAACGCAGGGTGTGCTGGTCAGGGGTGCATGTAACGCAAGGTGTGCTGGTCAGGGGTGCATGTAACTCAGGGTGCGCTAGTCAGGGGTGCATGTAAAGCAGGGTACGCTGGTCAGGGGTGCATGTAACGCAGGGTGCGCTAGTCAGGGGTGCATGTAACGCAGGGTGCGCTAGTCAGGGGTGCATGTAACGCAGGGTGCGCTGGTCAGGGGTGCATGTAACGCAGGGTGCGCTGGTCAGGGGTGCATGTAACGCAGGGTACGCTGGTCAGGGATGCATGTAACGCAGGGTACGCTGGTCAGGGGTGCATGTAACGCAGGGTGCGCTGGTCAGGGGTGCATGTAACGCAGAGAGCGCTGGTCATGGGTGCATGTAACGCAGGGAGCGCTGGTCAGGGGTACATCGCATATAGAAAAGGTACTTACAGTTCTGATGTGCTCTGTCCTCGTGCCTTCTTCCTCTAGGCGTGGTGGCAGGGGGAGGGGCGCAGTGTTTCCTGATGTTAAATCCCCAAGCCGCATTTTTTTCTGCCTCTGCAGGGCCTACTAGGCTGAAATACACAGGCAGCCAATGGCAGTGCTGCCCTCTCCCTCCCAGCCAATAGCAGCTGAGGTGGGCGGGGGAAGATTCACTTGGCTGCCGACTGCCGAGGAGCCCGTAGTGAAGCAGGTGGGCAGCATGGGCAGTACTTTCAGTTTGGCAAAACTGACAGATCGCCGCTGTACTCAGGGCCGTCTTTAATATTGATTGGACCCTGGGCAAGAATTTACTTGGGCCCCCTGGATCCCGCCTTCCCACACCCTAGCATGCAATCACGCCCTCCACCACAACACACACACACACAAAAATAATAATCCACACACCCAGTAGAGAAGTAAACTGTAATAATGATGAGTGGCCACTAGAGGTGTTCCTTGGCAGTAATGTAAATTCTGCCTTTTTGTCTGAAGAGCCAGTGTTTACATTACAAAGCTTTCAGAGACATGCTATAGACACCAGAACTACTACGTTTAGCTGTTGTGGTTCTGGTGACTATAGTGTCCCTTAATATAGAGAAAAAAGTGCCCCTGACACTAATAGTGTAAACATAACATCCCCCAAAAATAATTGTGGTAAGTTGATACTGTGCTAAGGTGCCCCCACAGTAATAGTGATCCCAAAAGTCCCACCAATAGTAATAATTCTCTGCTAGAGCACACATGGTAGTAATAGTGCTCCTACAGTGCCCCAACATGTCCCCACTGTGCCCCAGAAGAAATAATCCTCCCATAGTGCCCATACTAGTAATCATGTTCCCCATAGACCCCCAGTAGTAATAAAGCCCATCATAATGCCCCCCCAGTAGTAATAATTCTCCTTATAATGTGCCAGTGCAAAAAATACCCGCTTTTATTGCCACCAGTTGAGCTAATGTCCCCATAGTGCCCACATAATGTGCCAGTATAAATTACCCCTATATAGTGCCCCCAGTAATTGCCCCCATAGTGCTCCTCTTCTTCCTAGTGCCCCCCGTAATGTACCAGTATAAAATGCCCCATACATAGTGCCCCAGTAGATGCCCTCAGTGTCCCCATAATTTGCAAGTATAAAATAACCCTTCTTAGTGCCCCTCATAGATGAGCCCATAGTACTCCTCACTCCCCTTCCCCATACTACCCACCATAATGTGCCCCTGTATAAAATACCCCCATACAGAGCCCCCATATAAAATACCCCTTCTTTGTGGCCTCAGTAGAAGCCCCCATAGTGTTTCTCTCCCCCCTTCCCCCATGTAAAATACCCCTTCTTTGTGGCCCCCATAGATGCCCCCAAAGTGTCACCCAATAATGTGCCAGTAAGAAGTGCCCCCATAGAGGCCTAGTGCCTGCAGGCTGCAGCCTACCAGAGGAACGGGGAAGGGAGACGCCTCTCCCTCCCCTGCCCCGCCGCAGCACTTCCATTTGTATCGCTGTCCTGAGGACGGCGATACAGATGACTATGGAGATGAGCGCTTCCACAATGGAAGAGCTCATCTCCCTGTGCCCTGCCACCGCCCCGCATGTCACCAGTGGCCAGCGGGGCTCAAGAGGCAGCTGCCTTGGGCCCCACAGGAGCAACTGGGCCCAGAGCAGCTGCCCCTTTTGCCCCGCGTTAAAGACGGCCCTGGCTGTACTAATGGCGGCGGCCAGCGTTTTAAAGGGGAATCAGCGGGGGGCAAGGAATAACCTAGGGGGGAATTGCCCCCACTTTCCCCCCTGTAGCAACGCCTATGGTTGAGGGGTCTTAATTCAGGTTTACCCTGGAGCTTACACCAATGCTGTCTGCCAAAAAGATCAGTGGGTGGAAGGTTATTCGAGGCAGTAGCCAGGTCTGAGGACTCTCCTCGGGTGATAAGTAATGTTGAGCAAATTGAAGCATCCGAAGTGGAATTATATCCGAAGTTTAAGAAAAATTTGATTCGCAACGAATCCAAATTTCCTTGCGCTTTGCGGTAACAAAACGTTTTTTGGTTTTTTTTCCTAAAATGGCAGCTACACGTGTAAAGTAGTGAAAGTAAGAAGCCCGAGAACACAAGATCACCCATAATGCCGTGCAGACAGCCAATCAGCAGCCACCCAGCCCCTGTGATGTAACAGCTCATTAAAAGCCTCACCTGAGCATAGGGAGAGACGTGACAAGCGCTAGGGACAGTGTTGCTATAAGCTTTTAATTGTGGTATATTGGATAGGGAGAGTGCAGGGACAGTGTTGCTATAAGCTTTTAATTGTGGTATATTGGATAGGGAGAGTGCAGGGACAGTGTTGCTATAAGCTTTTAATTGTGGTATATTGGATAGGGAGAGTGCAGGGACAGTGTTGCTATAAGCTTTTAATTGTGGTATATTAGCTAGGGAGAGTGCAGGGACAGTTTTTACACAATATAGGGAGAGCATATGGAGACTACAGGGACAGTGTAGGGAGATCGTAGGGAGACTTTTTACACACTGTATTTGAGCATAGGGAGACTGCAGGGACAGTGCAGGTTCAGTGGAATTTGAAACTGAAGGGATCCATAGGAGACAGCACCCTTTGCATCAATCCCCTTTGTAGTGCACAGAGCTATCTAGTTGAACAGTGTCCTCCTTGTTTTTTAGATAAACAATTCTATCAAACCCTGATTCTCAAATTGGAATGAATAAGCTGTTTAGTTTTACTGGTATTGTGGTGCCCACCTGCCTGTCACGGTAACTGTTTCACTGCCGGAAAGGACTGGCTATGCATGTTGTACGCCGAGATACACTCTGCAGGTCGGGATACAGCTGATTTAACTTGCTTTGTGATGAGTTCATTCGGAATTAAGCAAATTTTTTAAAACTTTGCTCATCTCTAGCGATAAGGAAAGGGAAAAGCCTAATGAAGCATGTAAGGAAAGCATGAAAGATCAGTGGTGTAATGAGAGGTGCAGGAGTCTGTATTGCACTTGGCAGCCAGTGTCTTAGGGCGCCCAATGGATCCTGTGCCACCATGGCGTGTGATTTCTGCAGTGATCTTGGTACATAATCTGCATTAAAGAGGTTTTCTGAGATACTGATGACCTATCCTGGGGATAGGTCATCAATATCAGATAGGCAGGGGTCCAACAGCCATGACCCTCGCTGATCAGCTGTTTGAGGATGCCGCAGCCGTGGCCTCCTGGGGGCTTATCAAGCACAGCGACATTCATTATGTAGAGGCTGTGCTTGGTATTGCAGGTCAGCCCCATTCATTTAGATAGGACTGAGCTGCGCCTAGGCCAGGTGACCGATGAACATGACGTCACTGGATTGTTTACACCCCTGTATTGTTTACACCCCTGAGTAATGTATAGTATTGTCTGGTGTACACCCCTGAGTAATGTATAGTATTGTCTGGTGTACACCCCTGAGTAATGTATAGTATTGTCTGGTGTACACCCCTGAGTAATGTATAGTATTGTCTGGTGTACACCCCTGAGTAATGTATAGTATTGTCTGGTGTACACCCCTGAGTAATGTATAGTATTGTCTGGTGTACACCCCTGAGTAATGTATAATATTGTCTGGTGTACACCCCTGAGTAATGTATAGTATTGTCTGGTGTACACCCCTGAGTAATGTATAGTATTGTCTGGTGTACACCCCTGAGTAATGTATAGTATTGTCTGGTGTACACCCCTGAGTAAGGTGCCTTAAAAGGAGAAAAAAGTTACAGCCATGTTAGTACATTTGGTCTGTCAAGGCTGTAAACCTGGGCAGATACCAGGGTCTTCTGGGCTGAAGGCCCTTACTTTTGAAAGTAGTATTCATTGAAATTTGCGTCCATGGAAAAGGCGAATAATTAAAACGTTATTTTTTTATATGAACAGAAACAGAATTGTATCTGGTCCAGTAATAAAAAGGTTATTTGCTATTTCTTCACTCCCATGACTGTAGCTTTCTGCGGAGGCTTAGGTGGCTCCTTCTCTTAGCACAGGTTGCAAATAATGAACGCTAGCAGGAGCAGATCGATAAGGAAGAGTTCAGAGTTCTTAAGTCTTAAGCAAGGCTGGATTTATTCTCTAAAAGTCTTAAATCAATGTAAAATATCATCTGGTCCCCGGCATCGAAGCCGTGTCATAGCTCAGCCTAATGTAGGACTGTGGCACAGTAATTATAAGACAATGTACGGACGTCTACAGTGTAATGTTCCTGACTCTGGTATTTCTAACCCATGACCTTCTGGTTTTGAGAGTGGACAATCCTTTATCTATGTCTGTGGTCTGATGAAATGCTATTATTGTATGAGGGGTACTTACATACCTGCAGCTGTGCTGATTCCAGTTCTGTAGCTGTGGTGATTGGGAGCTATATTCAGTGTCATCTCACATTAAAGAAAAAAAAGGAAAAAATTATCCCTGGTGGTCCAGTGGTAACAACGGTTTGTGTGATCCCTGCTAGTCATGATCCCTGGTGGTCCAGTGTTAAATAGCAAAGCATGATCCCTGGTGGTCCAGTGGTAAATAGCAAAGCATGATCCCTGGTGGTCCAGTGTTAAATAGCAAAGCATGATCCCTGGTGGTCCAGTGTTAAATAGCAAAGCATGATCCCTGGTGGTCCAGTGGTAAATAGCAAAGCATGATCCCTGGTGGTCCAGTGGTAAATAGCAAAGCATGATCCCTGGTGGTCCAGTGTTAAATAGCAAAGCATGATCCCTGGTGTTCCAGTGGTAAATAGCAAAGCATGATCCCTGGTGTTCCAGTGGTAAATAGCAAAGCATGATCCCTGGTGTTCCAGTGGTAAATAGCAAAGCATGATCCCTGGTGGTCCAGTGGTAAATAGCAAAGCATGATCCCTGGTGTTTCAGTGTTAAATAGCAAAGCATGATCCCTGGTGGTCCAGTGTTAAATAGCAAAGCATGATCCCTGGTGTTCCAGTGTTAAATAGCAAAGCATGATTCCTGGTGGTCCAGTGTTAAATAGCAAAGCATGATCCCTGGTGGTCCAGTGGTAAATAGCAAAGCATGATCCCTGGTGGTCCAGTGGTAAATAACAGTTGAGCCCTGGTGGTCCAGTGGTAAATAGCAAAGCATGATCCCTGGTGGTCCAGTGGTAAATAGCAAAGCATGACCCCCTGGTAGTCCAGTGGTAAATAACGGTTGAGCCCTGGTGGTCCAGCAGTAAATAAAGGTGATTGATCGTTAGTGGTCCAGTGAGAAATAAAAATATAATCCCTGGTGGTCCATTGGAAAATAGCAATGATTGATAACTGGTGCTCCAGTGATAAATAACAAAACTTGATCCCAGGTGGGCCAGTGCTAAATACCAATCCTTGATCCCTAACGAGTCAAAGGTAAACAAAAAGGCTAGATCTCTGGTGGGCCAATGGTAAATAACAATGTTAGATCCCTGATGGGCCAGTGTTATATAACCGTGTGAGATCCCTATTGGTCCACTGGTAAATAACAATACTTGATCCCTGGCGGTCCAGTGGTAAATAACAGTGCTTAATCCCTAATGAGTCAAAGGTAAATCAAAAGGCTAGCTCTCTGGTGGGCCAATGCTAAATAGCAATGTTAGATCCCTGATGTGCCGGTGATTGATCCCTGGTGGGTTAGTTGTAAAGAACAGACCTGATCCATGGTAGAGCAGTAGTTAAAGTCTCAGTAGCGGATGCAAAAACTGGAGAAGGATGACTGGTGGCATTAGCCTCAACTATACACTCTTCTTGCCTAGAGATTTAACTGACTGAGCTTTCGTGATCTGCTCCATTGTCCGACAGCTGTCAACAGGGTCCACCATTGGTCGATACTGTTGTTTCAAAAACCCTCAGTCCACATTTAACATGAGTCATGGTGGCCCAGTGATTAAAAAACAGCGCTTGATGATTCAGTAGTAAAGACATGGTGGTCCAAAAGTTAGTGTGGGACTAGTGTCGCTATCACCCAACTATAAGCCCTCCTGGTCAAGAGGTTGAACCTTGCCTATCAGCTATTACCAGTGGAAGGTGGTCAGTTCCATTGAGAAAGCCAGCAGGTGGGCCCATCAGTGGTCTCTAAAATCACTGTTATTACCAGGTCCTGACTTAGTCTGCCGTATTCAAGGTCAATCCATGGTGGTTAAGAGGTTAATGCCCCTATTCTAAACCACAGAAGTGTGGGGAGTAATGGTGTCCCATCTATGGACCAACTGAGCTTCAGTATGGCAGAAGGTGGGAGATAGCTAGGTGGGCGTCCGTCACTGGTCTATACAGTCACTGTAATCCACATTGATTCTGCACCTACGATAGTTCTGCCTGGGTAAAATCCTAACACACCTGGATACTTATTATAGAAATTCATCATCATCATTATGGCAATTGATGTGTTAAACCAGAAAGTCAATAATTCTAATTGAGATTAATTTCTGTAGAAAATAGAATTTACGGTATTTTTGATCTCTTTTCCCACTAAAAACAGCATCTGGAAGTGTCTCCAAGAAAGACGACATCGCCAGCCCCGGATGCATTTGATTTAATTAGTCAAAGCATTAAAATTCATATTTAGAAAGCCGCTCGTTCATTCATTTAACGTCAGGTGCATGTGATGGATGAACCTCATCGTGCATGTTCCATCTAGATCCAGTATACACATAGACATGTCATTATCCTTCAGTATCCAGAATACATGTATACACCTCCATATCCTTCTATATCCGCAATACATGTATACACCTCCTTATCCTTCTATATCCGCAATACATGTATACATCTCCGTATTCTTCAGTATCCAGAATACATGTATACACCTCCATATCCTTCTATATCCAGAATTCATGTATACACCTCCATATCCTTCTATATCCGCAATACATGTATACACCTCCATATCCTTCTATATCCAGAATACATGTATACACCTCCATATCCTTCTATATCCGCAATACATGTATACATCTCCGTATTCTTCTACATCCAGAATACATGTATACACCTCCATATCCTTCTATATCCGCAATACATGTATACACCTCCATATTCTTCTATATCCAGAATACATGTATACACCTCCATATCCTTCTATATCCGCAATACATCTATACACCTCCATATTCTTCTATATCCAGAATACATGTATACACCTCCATATCCTTCTATATCCGCAATACATTTATACATCTCCGTATTCTTCTACATCCAGAATACATGTATACACCTCCTTATCCTTCTATATCCAGAATAAATGTATACACCTCCATATTCTTCTATATCCAGAATACATGTATACACCTCCTTATCCTTCTATATCCAGAATAAATGTATACACCTCCATATTCTTCTACATCCAGAATACATGTATACACCTCCCTATCCTTCTATATCCAGAATAAATGTATACACCTCCATATTCTTCTACATCCAGAATACATGTATACACCTCCATATTCTTCTACATCCAGAATACATGTATACACCTCCATATTCTTCTATATCCAGAATACATGTATACACCTCCATATTCTTCTATATCCAGAATACATGTATACACCACCATATCCTTATATATCCGGAATACATGTATACACCACCATATCCTTCTATATCCAGAATACATGTATACACCTCCATATCCTATATCCAGAATAAATGTATACACCTCCATATCCTTGTATATACAGAATGTATGTATACACCACCATATCCTTATATATATGGAATACATGTATACACCTCCTTATCCTTCTGTATCGAGAATACATGTATACATTTCCTTATCCTTCTATATCCGGAATACATGTATACACCTCCATATCCTTCTATATCCTGGATATTTGTATGCACCTCCATATCTTTCAGTGTCCAAAATACATGCATACACCCCCATATTCTTCAGTATCCAGAATACATGTATACACCACCATATCCGTTTATATCCGGAATACATGTATACACCTCCATATCCTTCTATATCTGGAATACATGTATACATCTCCGTATTCTTCTACATCCAGAATACATGTATACACCCCCATGTTCTTCAGTATCCAGAATCCATGTATACACCCCCATATTCTTCAGTATCCAGAATACATGTATACACCACCATATCCGTTTATATCCGGAATACATGTATACACCTCCATATCCTTCTATATCTGGAATACATTTATACACCTCCATATCCTTCTATATCCGGAATACATTTATACATCTCCGTATTCTTCTACATCCAGAATACATGTATACACCCCCATGTTCTTCAGTATCCAGAATACATGTATACACCTCCATATCCTTCTATATCTGGAATACATGTATACATCTCCGTATTCTTCTACATCCAGAATACATGTATACACCCCCATGTTCTTCAGTATCCAGAATCCATGTATACACCCCCATATTCTTCAGTATCCAGAATACATGTATACACCACCATATCCGTTTATATCCGGAATACATGTATACACCTCCATATCCTTCTATATCTGGAATACATTTATACACCTCCATATCCTTCTATATCCGGAATACATTTATACATCTCCGTATTCTTCTACATCCAGAATACATGTATACACCCCCATGTTCTTCAGTATCCAGAATACATGTATACACCTCCATATCCTTCAGTGTCCAGAATACATGTATACACCCCCATATTCTTCAGTATCCAGAATACATGTATACACCCCATATCATTTTATATCCAGAATACATGTATACTTCTCTATATCCTTCTATATCTAGTATACATGTTTACACCCCCATATTCTTTTATATCCAGTATGCATGTATACACCTCTATATCATTCTACGTCCAGTATACATGTATACACCTCCATATCCTTGTACATCCAGTATACATGTATACACCTCCATATCATTCTACGTCCAGTATACATGTATACACCTCCATGTCCTTCTATATCCAGTATTGCAGCCAAGTATAACTTGCTCCCATTGTTTCCTTGACTACACTGGTGAATCCAACTGGGAACGTTTACACCTCTTTGCCCGAGGAGGATATTAAGATTTCCTAGACCTAAGGACTCGTACACATTTCCGTTTTTTACTGACATGTGGTGTCCGCTTTTTCCACAGACAGCACACGTACACATTGATTTGAATGTGTCTGTTCACACATCAGTATTCTTTTACTGACCGTGGGTCACCGCCGAAACTTTACTTACCTTCTCAGTCCCAATCCTGATATCCCTTACATTCTCCAAGCAGATATCTCAAGAACCCAGCTCTGCATATGTCGTAGTCCACTTATGCTGGAAGTAACTCTCCAAAATGCTGAAATCCTTAAGGACTAAATGATCACTGTATCCCACATCTACTCCCCAACTTTTATCTAGGAGACAATTGGTTTACAGGTCCAAAATATGGTCTCCTGATGTTGTCTTGGGAAGGTGGCCTTATCTGAGGTACCACAAATGTCCAGCTGATTCTTAAGTTCATGGGACCTCCAGTGGATCCAACAGCCACCAGTCCAAAATCAAAGTCAATTGTAGTCAGAGCCCTTTAAGTTGTAGAAAGCTCTGGGCTACATAATACCGTGAGGCTTTGTAAACAAACCTGGAGTGTGTGAGAGTCGGTGGGATGTTCAACCCGTGTCCGTCTTTTCATTTCGCCTCTGATTGTTTCCAGGATTGCTTGTATTTCTCCACTCCATATTTTTCCACTTCTGTGTGACCAAAGGACATCATTTTAATTATTTTTGCTTTTACAGAAGAATGACCGCGGGGTCTTCTCTTCTGCAATCATATTGATTTACAGTTTTTCTAGCTCCTCTTGTGTTCCCATAGCCCGACATCTTCACAAGACCAGGATCTATTCAGTATATACGGTATATACACACGTATACTACTGAAGAACGTGAGGCAGAAACTGAAATGGTTAATAACTTCCACATTATGTTTACAACCATATTTACAATGAAAGCCTAGTCCTTATACACAGAAGCAGTATTATAGTAGTCATATTCTTGTACATATGAGGCAGTATTATAGTAGTTATATTCTTGTACATAGGAGCAGTATTATAGTAGTTATATTCTTGTACATAGGAGCAGTATTATAGTAGTTATATTCTTGTACATATGAGGCAGTATTATAGTAGTTATATTCTTGTACATAGGAGGCAGTATTATAGTAGTTATATTCTTGTACATAGGAGCAGTATTATAGTAGATATATTCTTGTACATAGGAGCAGTATTATAGTAGTTATATTCTTGTACATATGAGGCAGTATTATAGTAGTTATATTCTTGTACATAGGAGCAGTATTATAGTAGTTATATTCTTGTACATAGGAGCAGTATTATAGTAGTTATATTCTTGTACATATGAGGCAGTATCATAGTAGTTATATTCTTGTACATAGGAGCAGTATTATAGTAGTTATATTCTTGTACATATGAGGCAGTATTATAGTAGTTATATTCTTGTACATAGGAGGCAGTATTATAGTAGTTATATTCTTGTACATAGGGGCAGTATTATAGTAGTTATATTCTTGTACATAGGAGCAGTATTATAGTAGATATATTCTTGTACATAGGAGCAGTATTATAGTAGTTATATTCTTGTACATATGAGGCAGTATTATAGTAGTTATATTCTTGTACATAGGAGCAGTATTATAGTAGTTATATTCTTGTACATAGGAGCAGTATTATAGTAGTTATATTCTTGTACATATGAGGCAGTATCATAGTAGTTATATTCTTGTACATAGGAGCAGTATTATAGTAGTTATATTCTTGTACATAGGAGGCAGTATTATAGTAGTTATATTGTTGTACATAGGAGGCAGTATTATACTAGTCATATTCTTGTACATAGGAGCAGTATTATAGTAGGTATATTCTTGTACATAGGAGGCAGTATTATAGTAGTTATATTCTTGTACATAGGAGCAGTATTATAGTAGTTATATTCTTGTACATAGGAAACAGTATTATAGTAGTTATAGTCTTGTACATAGGAGCAGTATTATAGTATTTATATCCTTGTACATAGGAGGCAGTATTATAGTAGTCATATTCTTGTACATAGGGGCAGTATTATAGTAGTTATATTCTTGCACATAGGAGGCAGTATTATAGTAGTTATATTCTTGTACATAGGAGCAGTATTATAGTAGTTATATTCTTGTACATAGGAGCAGTATTATAGTAGTTATATTATTGTACATAGGAGCAGTATTATAGTAGTTTTATTCTTGTACATAGGGGCAGTATTATAGTAGTTATATTCTTGTACATAGGAGCAGTATTATAGTAGTTATATCCTTGTATATAGGGGGCAGTATTATAGTAGTTATATTCCTGTACATAGGAGCAGTTTTATAGTAGTTATATTCTTGTACATGGGAGCAATATTATAGTAGTTATATTCTTGTACATAGGAGGCAGTATTATAGTAGTTATATTCTTGTACATTGGAGCAGTATTATAGTAGTTATATTCTTGTACATAGGAGCAGTATTATAGTAGTTATATTCTTGTACATAGGAGCAGTATTATAGTAGTTATATTCTTGTACATAGGAGCAGTATTATAGTAGTTATATTTTCGTTCATAGGAAGCAGTATTATAGCAGTTATATTCTTTTACATAGGAGCAGTATTATAGTAGTTATATTCTTGTACATAGGAGCAGTATTATAGTAGTTATATTCTTGTACATAGGGGGCAGTATTATAGTAGTTATATTCTTGTACATAGGTGCAGTATTATAGTAGTTATATTCTTGTACATAGGAGCAGTATTATAGCAGTTATATTCTTGTACATAGGAGGCAGTATTATTGTAGTTATATTCTTATACATAGGAACAGTATTATAGTAGATATATTCTTATACATAGGAGGCAGTATTATAGTAGTTATATTCCTGTACATAGGAGCAGTATTATAGTAGTTATATTCTTGTACATATGAGGCAGTAATATAGTAGTTATATTCTTGTACATAGGAGCAGTATCATAGTAGTTATATTCTTGTACATAGGAGCAGTATTATAGTAGTTATATTTTTGTACATAGGAGCAGTATTATAGTAGTTATATTTTTGTACATAGGAGCAGTATTATAGCAGTTATATTCTTGTACATAGGAGCAGTATTATAGTAGTTATATTCTTGTACATAGGGGGCAGTATTATAGTAGTTATATTCTGTACATTCTGTAGGTGTATGGCTATTTTGGTTTGCCTTCACTCCACAATGTAAGCTCCTGACCATGACCTGGACTCATGAAATCATTCAGACACAACACCAGTGAAGCTTTTATATCCATGCTCCTTTTCTTTTGTCTTGCATTTTATACGGTGATTATCATATATCCTACAGTCTATTTCTCCTCTCCATAAATCATTACGAGATAATAGGGGAGATATTACGCTACTAATTCCACTTTCTGCCGATTCATCAACATATTTTTATAATGCATAAACAAACTATGGATTAGACTAAAGGCAAGGCTTCTTTTTACAGCAGATCAATAGGTTTTATCTCTGGATTTCAAGCAAGGAATAGTTCACCTTGTGATGAACAGACAGCCCATGTGATAGGGAAACTGTCTCTGAGATCTTATATTACCGCAGTATGTAACAGCAAAGGGAAATGAGGCTACAGTGTGTTTTAGTCTAAAATCCTATGGGTATAATTGTATGTGTTACATCGCGGAGTAAGTCACCGGTATTTACTACAGTAGACCTCACGGTGGGCTTAATTCAAAACATAGACCATACCTCACCTTGTAGAGATACCTAAGACCTCATGCACATGAACGTTGTGTAGGTCCGCATCCGAGACGCATTTTTTGCAGGTCGGATGCAGACCCATTTGCTTCAATGGGGCCGCAAATATGCAAAAGCACACTGTGTACTGCCGCATCCATGTGTCCATTCCACGGCCCTGCAAAAAATATCACGGACAAGGATAGGACTGGTCTATTGTTTTGCGGATCTGCGATTTGCAGACTGCAAAACACCGTACGACCGAGTGCATAAGACCTTAGGGGCTGGTCCCCCATCTTAGCATAAAGCCAGCTCAGCAAGAACAGACTTATTACTACCGTGAATCTTAGAAATAATTGTATAGCGGTATTATTTAGACATTGTATGGCACTGTTAGTAAAGCGCTTTTATTTGGTCCCTTTATGTTGATATTATTTTAGCATTATATGGCGGTATTGTACATATGCATGTTTGTATCTTGTGTGGCATACTGTTATTAGATTATGTATGGAGCTGTTACTTGATCTCTGTATGTTGGTATTATTTTAGCACTGTATGGCAGTATTTACTTTGTACATTGTACATTTGAACATTGTGTGGCGCTGATATCAGATTATGTATGGAGCTGTTACATGGTCTATGCATGGTGGCATTACTCGAGCAATGTATGGCGGTATTTACTTTGTACATTGTACATTTGTACCTTGTGTTGCACTGTTATTAGATTACCGTATGTAAGGAGCTGTTACTTGGTCTCTGTATGTTGGTATTATTTGAGCACTGTATGGCGGTATTTACTTTGTACATTGTATGGCACTGATATCAGATTATGTATGGAGCTGTTACTTGATCTCTGAGTCTGTATGTTGATATCATTTGAGCACTGTATGGCGGTATTTACTTTGTACATTGTGTGGTGCTGATATCAGATTATGTATGGAGCTGTAACTTTTTCTATGCATGGTGGCATTACTCGAGCAATGTATGGCGGTATTTACTTTGTACATTGTACATTTGTACCTTGTGTTGCACTGTTATTAGATTATGTAAGGAGCTGTTACTTGGTCTCTATGTTGGTATTTTTCAAGCACTGTAGGGCAGTATTTACTTTGTACATTGTGCGGCACAGTCATCAGATTATGTATGGAGCTGTTACTTGGTCTCCATACGGTGGCGCCACAACACAGGGGCAGGAAGAGTTTACGTGGGGACATAGCCACAGAGGGTAGAGATGTTGGTTCAAACTATTTCCTTCCTTAAAGGGGTTGTTTTTAACTGGGAAATTAATGTCATAGTGATAGGATATGCCATAAATGTCAGGCCCCACCTCTAGGTCCTGTCTCCAGAACGGGACCCCGAAGTGAACACAGAGCGCACTACTGGGGTCATTTATTATTCTGGTGTAAAGTAGAACAGGCTTAGTTGCCCATAGCAACCAATCAGATTCCACCTTTCATTTTCCAAAGGAGCTGTGAAAAATAAAAGGTGGAATCTGATTGGTTGCTATGGGCAGTTCTACTTTACACCAGTTTGATAAATAACAAGCCGAACAAACATGGCCACCCCTCCGTTCACCACTTCGGGCAAGTGCTAGGCTATTATTGGAAGTCTTATAGTCGAGGACGGAGGGAGGACGCATGTGTGCGGCTTGCTCCTCTTTGCCTTTAGGTCACAGAGGATGACCAGTAGCTATCAGATAGGCCATAAATGTCCCAGATGGGAATCAGAATCAGAAAAATGAGCGCCAGACCTGTCCACAGGTTGTAGATAGATCTGCAGGTCAGTCCCATTCACTTCAACTAATCTAGGCTGCAGTATCAAGCACAACCCGTGGACAACCCGTGGAATTGTTTTTTTTTAAGAAAGCAGCCATGTCCTTCTTATCTTGGACAACCCCAGATGTCCTGTGGGTTCACCTTTAAAGGGGGGGGCGTCACTTTAAAACTTTCCTTTAGGCCTCATGCACACGACCGTATGTATTTTGCGATCTGCAAAAAATACAGATGACATCCGTGTGCATTCCGTATTTTGCGGAAAGGAACAGCTGGCCCCTAATAGAACAGTCCTATCCTTGTCAGTAATGCGGACAATAATTTGGTATGTTCTATTTTTTTGCGGAACGGAAATACGGACATTTGGAAACGGAATGTACATAAAGTACCTTCCGTTTATTTTGTGGACCCATTGAAATTAATGGTTCCATATGCGGGCCGCCAAAAAAAACGGAACAGACACAGAATGAAAAGACATCCGTGTGCATGAGGCCTTAGGCCTACTGCACACGACCGTATTTTTTTTCCGTTTCCATTCCGTTTTTTTGTGGTCCGTATGCGGAACAATTCACTTTAATGGGTCCGCAAAAACAACGGAAGTTACTCCGTATGCATTCCGTTTCCGTATTTCTATTCCGTTCAAAGATAGAAGATGTCCGTGGCTCCATTCAAGTCAATGGTTCCGCAAAAAAAAAAAAACAGAATGCATACGGAACGCATCCGTATGCCTTCCGTATCTGTTCCGATTTTGCAGAACCATCTATTTAAAATGTTATGCCCAGCCCAAATTTTTTTATGTACTTACTATTTAAACATTATTGTATGCTTCCGTTTCCGTTTGGGATCCGCAATAAACGGATCACAAACGGAACGGAAATGGAAACACTACTGAAACAAAAAAACGGATCCGTTTAAAACGGACCGCAAAACCGTACAGTCGTGTGCAGGAGGCCTTACATCGAGCGCTAACTACGCTGCTCCACCATTGCCCTGTTCTTGCCGCCAACTTTCGAAAATGAGTTTCTGGACTTTGATATTTCAGGGGAAAAAAACATGTGACCTCATTGAGAAGGAATCCAGTGAAGTCTTTGAGATGTCTGGGTCACAAGATTAGCGAAGGTAGCTGGTAAGAGACGAGAGCCGACAGGTCGCTATTAAGATTGAGCAATTTCCAGAAATCTCAGCCCCCGACTTATCTCACATAATGAGGTCACCGCTCATAATATCAGCTGAACCAACATTGTTGTCTGCAGATATGGCATGCACGTTAATGCCTCTTAAAGGGATAGGACACCTGATAAATTAATTGCGCTGAGAAACAAGACGTCTGTCCTTTTTGGCTGCCTCTGTGTTTTTTTTAGGATTTGCTCAAATAAAAAAAAGTGGGGCCTAGATTATCTATTGAAGACCGAGAAGAAGGGGGAGATTTCTGAATGGGCAAGCTGCCCCCCAGCTGGAAGGTCACGCCCAAAAAATGACAGAAATAAACTTTATGTAAATTTGTATAGGCCAAACCTTACTTTTCAGGCAGTCACGGGAATTTATCACTTTACGTCCATAATACCAATTTATTCCCACGGACTGCGAAGGATGCAAAATGTATGTAGTCCCAGCCGGATCATAATTCATATCATCTCCCTTATTATTGTGTATATAAATGGTGATAGGGACGTATGTAATAGATCTGGGAAGGTTCTGAGCTGGCAGCAGCCCCGGATGAGACTGAAGGATGAGAAACAGCGCATACGCTGCATGCAGGTGGGAGAAGACGAAGCTTATCTGTCATCCGCCATGATACGTACTTGTAGGGTTCACTGAGAACAGAAAATTCAAAGGGCGGCTCCAGCCACAGCTAATGGTGTTATCCATCAGAGAGAGAAAAGAGCAAAAAATGTTCTACAAACTAGTCTGCAGAGATTTCTTAACAAGGATCTTCTCCAATCAAACTCCAGGAGAAGCACAAATGTCATATCTTCTTTCCTTATAGAATGCTGGCTGGTGATCACTTTTCCCTCTAAGCTGTGTTCTCTGGAACTGAAAGAGTTAAAAAATTCAAATCGCTGCATCGGGTAAAGCTGGCACCACTGGGTTGGGTAATGCTCATTAGTATGTTGTTTTAACCCTATTCTTTCCAGAGCGTACAGTTTAGAGGGAACAATATTTGTGATCATAGAGGAGTACTGACAGATATAGTCAGTCTAACCTTTATAGATAATAATATAACTACTATAATACTGCCTCCTATGTACAAGAGTATAACTGCTATAATACTGCTCCTATGTACAAGAATATAACTACTATAATACTGCCTCCTATGTACAAAAATATAACTACTATAATACTGCTCCTATGTACAAGAATATAACTACTATAATACTGCCTCCTATGTACAAGAATATAACTACTATACTACTGCCTCCTATGTGCAAGGATATAACTACTATAATACTGCCTCCTATGTACAAGAATATAACTACTATAATACTGCCTCCTATGTGCAAGAATATAACTACTATAATACTGCTCCTATGTACAAGAATATAACTACTATAATACTGCTCCTATGTATAAGAATATAACTACTATAATACTGCTCCTATGTACAAGAATATAACCACTATAATATTGCCTCCTATGTACAAGAATATAACTACTATAATACTGCTCCTATGTACCAGAATATAACTACTATAATCCTGCCTCCTATGTACAAGAATATAACTACTATAATACTGCTCCTATGTAGAAGAATATAACTACTATAATACTGCCTCCTATGTTCAAGAATATAACTACTATAATACTGCCTCCTATGTACAAGAATATAACTACTATAATACTGCTCCTATGTACAAGAATATAACTACTATAATACTGCTCCTATGTACCAGAATATAACTACTATAATACTGCCTCCTATGTGCAAGGATATAACTACTATAATACTGCCTCCTATGTACAAGAGTATAACTACTATAATACTGCTCCTATGTACAGGAATATAAGTACTATAATATTGCCTCCTATGTACAAGAATATAACTACTATAATACTGCTCCTATGTACAAGAATATAACTACTATAATACTGCTCCTATGTACAAGAATATAACTACTATAATACTGCCTCCTATGTACAAGAATATAACTACCATAATGTTGCCCCCTATTTAGAACAGATTGGAGCGACCACAGTATTCCCTGCAGGCTGAGTCCAGGTGGACAGTTGGTGCCACCTTTTCCCTTAAAAACCCTGGTGGGTGGGGAGTTTTCGGCAGATATATACATGCCATTTTCTGAAGTGGTTGCTTTATAAAATCTTTGCAGAGATGTTTCTTTAGTAATTAGCTAAATCCTCTATTTATCTTGTGGACTCCTCCAGGATCCTCGGCCGGTTCTCTCGGTGACACAGAAAACATTACAACCAGCAGCAGCTCCTGCCGTCACCGGGATCAGACGAGGTCGGGTTTTGTCCTGATTCTGCCATCCGACGCTCTTGACATTTGTGTGGTTTAATGAAAACGGAGATCCCAATTAGTACGTTACCCAGATGAGTCCTGCGGGTGGGCGCACTACATGAAGGCCATGTCTAGCTGGGCTAAATAGAGGGTGTCGTATGTGGGCCTGTGACTCAGATGGGACCTTTTATTTTGCTGACACCTGCAGCGAGATTTCACTACTTGTTTTTTCGTTCCTGACTTGCAAGTCCTTACAGTGCAGTAAAACTGATACTCTGCATATAGATGTGTGTATTACCGCTATTCCTGGAGGCTCCGCTTCCTGATGAGAATCCTGATAAGCACTACAGCAATCCGTCCCACACTGGTCATCCTAGGCTTCCTAGTTCGTGAATATAATTTTAGAAACACAATGAAGACTGGCACCGATATAAGCAGAGTATTGGAAGGGGGTCAATTCATTCTTGATGGCTGCCATGAGCCGATGTCAACCATCGTCCACTACATATTGTGCTGTGGCTCATTGGCCACAGTAGTATAGTGCTGGTAGATTCCACAGAAGGGAGATGCCCTCTGCTTCTGAATGAAATTCATCTAGCTGTGCGGCTGAAATAGGGCATAATATGGCTGAAAAAGTAGTGCATGAGGCACAGACAGAAACCCATGTCTCTGTTCCGCATCGACCTTCCGTACTGCGGACCCATTCAAGTGAATGGGTCCCCATCGATGATGTGGTGCCAGAAACGCCATGAGCCTGTATTCTGCCGGCTACAATACGGGCCTGGTTGGCACACGGTCGTGTGCATGAGCCCTAATGGCGAAACATGACCGCCTTCTTCCAGAAGTGGTGGCCTTCTTGTCACAAGTCTGTGCATTGTCAGGTGATTTTTATAGGATCTGAATGTGATTGAGCTGCAATACCAGGCTTAGCCACATGGACAAGGGTGGCGCTGTTTGCTGAACCTTAGAAGGCATTGCGGATCGTATCGAGCACCGAAACACTGAAGAGGTTAAAAAGGCTTTTCTTATGTATCTCGTGAAATCGCCTGACAATAAAACTGTCTCCGTCTTGTAACACAATATGGATGTCGCCATATCCCACAACATTATTGTTAACTAAAGCACAATAAGCGAGCGCCGGAGCCGCGCAGGTTCTCGCCCGTCATTATACTTATTACCATTAAGATAAAATAAAGAGCCAAACAGCAGTTTCCTCCGGCGGAGACAAGCGGTATAATGTATTATATAACGCACCGCAGTGGAGAGCGGCATTGTTATTGTAATTAGCGCTTTGTTGGGCCCCGCCGGGCTGATTTACATGGTGGAATGATTAGCTGCAGATCTCGCTCACACTATTTATGTATTTCCATCATTGTTAGCGGTTTTATTCACTTTCCGAGGTCGCTTTGCTTCGAGCTGGAAGCTTCTGTCCCCCAAACACCTCATGCACCTGACTGAGGAGCCTTCGGGCCTCCCTCGGACACCAGAAACAGGGTGCAAAATGAAGGGGTTTTCCAAGACTATTAGGCTGATGGATAGGTCCAACACCCGGGAGCCCCTCCGTTCGCAGTAGCGTCACAGCCTTCTCCAGCTTTTCCTAGGCCAGGGTCGACACGTTTCTTCGGTCAGTGGCCTAGGAGCAGCTCAGTCCCATAGAAGTGAATGGGGCTGAGCTGTAATACCCAACACGGCCACTATGCAATGTATGGCGCTGTGCTTGGTGAGCTGAGAGAAAGCCGTGGCTCTCACACATCGCCGATGCCTTCTCAAACAGCTGACACCCGGCACCCCCACCGATCAGATACTGACGACCTTTCCGAAGGATACGTCACCAGTATAAAAGTCTCAGAAAACCCCCTTTAACCTTCCCACTCTATAGGTATACCTCTGGGAATCTATCGGTCCATAGAAGAACCCAGGGGGTTAAAGAGAACCAATCAACTCTGTTTTAGTAACACCTTGCTTCCCCCCCTAACTGGTAACACCCATCTGGACCTGCATTGCAGACTGCTGGTAATTCAGTCATTGACTTTTAGTGGGAATAATAGAGGGACAACATAAGAATAGATGCTCCAGAATTGCTATTACACGGGGGATGCAAGTGGTTGCTAAAATAGACATGTCAGGAGAGGGGACAGCTCCCCTTTAATGAGGTGTCTGGTTTGAAATACCCATTTTCTTGGACCCCGTTAGGGAATTCCTTGTTAAAGAGGTTGTGCCAAGTCTGAAACTTCCCCTATCCACAGGACAGGTGGCATGCAAGCTCGACCAAGGCGCTATTCATATGTTGATATACAGGACCCCCATTCTCGTGATCGTTGGGGGGGTTACAGTCATCAGACACTTATCCCCATCCTGTGAATAGGGGATAAGTTTAAAACTTTGCCCAACCCCTTTAATAGGGGTTTAGGATTCGGATTTATAAGTCAGAGCCGGGGGAGGCTACAAAGAGCGTCTCTCTAAGTGGACCCCCTGAAAACAGTGTAATACTTCATTTCCCCTGTAGTGGCGCTGCAGGGAAATTGAACTGCTGAGTTCTACCACTGATGAGAGACGATCGCTGGGGTTCTTCTGAAAAAATAAAGATATTTCAAAGCGGAGAACCCCTTTAATCACAAACCCCAGGTGTCACTTGTACTAAGCATACCTGCTATATTATATGGCTCACTTTAGTTACAGGTCATTCTTAGGTTATGCCCATTTTACTAAATACTTGTCTTCCCCATGAGATGACAATTCTGGGGCATCTTTTCTTATTTGAGCAGTTCCTCCATTATTCCTCCTGAAAATGTATTTTAAAAAATTGGATATGGCAAACTGTGCTGATACCATAGTTCCCAAGTTAAGGAAACAGTGTCATTAAAGGCTACAGATCTTGATGTCCTGTCCTCAGGAGAGGTCATTGGTATCAGATCAGTGGGGCTCCGGCACCCGACACCCGCACCAATCAGCTGTTTGGGCTGCCGGAGCACCAGACACTATACAGTGTACAGAGCAAAAGCAGTGTAGTGGCCGTGCAGGGGTACTGCAGTATTCCTGGGGGTTTATCGGTTGGGGGGTAGGGTGTCAGACCACCGCCTCCCCAATCTGATATTAATGGCCCCCACTGATGATAGGTCATCAATATCTAAAGCGTAACATGTAACATTTGGACGCAGAGATTTTATCTGCAAAGAAAAAAAAGAAACGAAAAATTGAAAATATTAGCAATTTTTTTTTAAAAAAAGGCACCCTAAAGAGGTTCTGTTGGAGAGACCTTTAACATCAGATTGGTGCTGGTCCAGCTGCAGAGTGAACAGACCTCTGTGACGCAGTATGAATGAAGCTTAGCTGCAATACCAGGATCGGCCACTAAAGAAATCACGGCGCTGTGCCCAATAAACATCGAAGGGGGCACCGTGCCCTCTGGAGTGCTGTAGCTCCATCAGCCAGGGGTGCCGGGGGTCAGACCCGCACTGATCTGATATTATTGGTATTACTTATGGTTAGGTCATGAATATTGTAGTTCCGGAAAACTCCCAAAATGCAATAAAAAAAATGTTTAAAAAGTAAAAAGATGAAGACAAGATGCTAAATATTACATGCCGATGTCACTGTATAGTCAGAAATAATCCATGCATGCAAAAACCCAATAAAATATGAAAATCAGCATAGTGGGAATTGTACCCAGGACACGGGGAGCAGGACAAGCCGGGGGCCTGTAAAATATAAATAGGTGGATATAATAAATGTTATAACCTTCTCTTGGGGGATAATAGTAGGAGAGTTCAGCTGAAGGTGAAATGTAATAATTGGACTGGAAACTTAAAACTGTATTAGTTTACCGATTATTTCAATTCATGATCCCCTCTTAAAGACGTTGTACACATTTTACAAATCCTAAGGGTCCCTCCTAAAATTAGATTGAAGGGGGTTCCATTAGACCTCCAGAGATCAGCTGTGATCAGTGGGAGGACCTGACAGGAAGTGTTCACTTTCCCTGCAGCACCCCCACAGGACAAATTAAGAATTGCACTGCTGCAATCAAAATCCATGTGGTGTCCAGGTAATGGACCACACTTGGTGGGTCCTCCTAAGAACTGCTTTTTGTAGTCCCAGCTTGAGATGCCGTTGCCAAGTCTTCAGATCTAAGCAGATGCTGTAGGTTAGAACGCTGACCTCATGTATAGTGTTTTTGTCACCAGGCAGACCCCATAACAGGGTGTTAGTACATTCCCAAGGAAGAGATATTCCTAGCTGTGAAGAGTTGAAGGCGATGGGCTCTGTCTTGGTGGCCTCTGATTGGTCAAGAGACCTCATGACGCTTGATGGCCTATCCATAGGAAGAAACCTCAGTGTGTGAACCCCCCTTGATCAACACAACTTGTGTCTGTAACTGGTACTGCAACTCTGCCCGGTACTGCGGCTCATCCTGAACTCTGCTAAGTCACAAGTCCATAGGAGGCGCTGTGTCTGGTACGACAGTGAAGGACTGGAAACCGCTTTAATTGGCATCACTTTTTGCCACCCAATCCAAACACCAGGTTAGTGGGTAATCATTTTTCATAGGGTAATCTCACAACATTTTGGCCATGGCTTTTAGGCATTTGCGCGACCAAACGACCGGACAGATATTCCCCAAATATTCCCCGGGTCTCAGCTCTCTAGGACATACCGTTCCTGAGATATTTCCCAAAAATGACCTGCATTCGTCAATACAAGCTCCCAACTGCCATGCACACGGTCACATGACCCTTATCAGCCAATAGAAGCTCACAGGCCCTTAGTCTCCACATACACACAGTTTTACTCCAGGTTTCCTTAACAACCCAGTCATTTTTCTTCACTGCTGTAAGTCAGCTTAAGGCTGGGGCTACACAACGACATGCACAGCTCAGCAGACAGTATCACACAATAGACTTAGATACACAGCAGACAGTATCACACAGGATAGGATTAGATACACGGCTCAGCAGACAGTATCACACAATAGACTTAGATACACAGCACACAGTATCACACAGGATAGGATTAGATACACGGCTCAGCAGACAGTATCACACAATAGACTTAGATACACAGCACACGTATCACACAGGATAGGATTAGATACACGGCTCAGCAGACAGTATCACACAATAGACTTAGATACACAGCAGACAGTATCACACAGGATAGGATTAGATACACAGCTCAGCAGACAGTATCACACAGGATAGGATTAGATACACAGCTCAGCAGACAGTATCACACAGGATAGGATTAGATACACGGCTCAGCAGACAGTATCACACAATAGACTTAGATACACAGCAGACAGTATCACACAGGATAGGATTAGATACACAGCTCAGCAGACAGTATCACACAGGATAGGATTAGATACACGGCTCAGCAGACAGTATCACACAATAGGATTAGATACACAGCTCAGCAGACAGTATCACACAGGATAGGATTAGATACACAGCTCAGCAGACAGTATCACACAGGATAGGATTAGATACACAGCTCAGCAGACAGTATCACACAGGATAGGATTAGATACACAGCTCAGCAGACAGTATCACACAGGATAGGATTAGATACACAGCTCAGCAGACAGTATCACACAGGATAGGATTAGATACACAGCTCAGCAGACAGTATCACACAGGATAGGATTAGATACACAGCTCAGCAGACAGTATCACACAGGATAGGATTAGATACACAGCTCAGCAGACAGTATCACACAGGATAGGATTAGATACACAGCTCAGCAGACAGTATCACACAGGATAGGATTAGATACACAGCTCAGCAGACAGTATCACACAGGATAGGATTAGATACACAGCTCAGCAGGACAGTATCACACAGGATAGGATTAGATACACAGCTCAGCAGACAGTATCACACAGGATAGGATTAGATACACAGCTCAGCAGACAGTATCACACAGGATAGGATTAGATACACAGCTCAGCAGGCAGTATCACACAGGATAGGATTAGATACACAGCTCAGCAGACGGTATCACACAGGATAGGATTAGATACACAGCTCAGCAGACAGTATCACACAGGATAGGATTAGATACACAGCTCAGCAGACAGTATCACACATGATAGGATTAGATACACAGCTCAGCCAGAAGTATCACACATGATAGGATTAGATACACAGCTCAGCAGACAGTATCACCAGGATAGGATTAGATACACAGCTCAGCAGCAGTATCACACAGGATAGGATTAGATACACAGCTCAGCAGACAGTATCACATAGGATAGGATTAGATACACAGCTCAGCAGACAGTATCACACAGGATCGGATTAGATACACAGCTCAGCAGACAGTATCACACAGGATCGGATTAGATACACAGCTCAGCAGACAGTATCACACAGGATAGGATTAGATACACAGCTCAGCAGACAGTATCACACAGGATAGGATTAGATACACAGCTCAGCAGATAGTATCACACAGGATAGGATTAGAAACACAGCTCAGCAGACAGTATCACACAGGATAGGATTAGATACACAGCTCAGCAGACAGTATCACACAGGATAGGATTAGAAACACAGCTCAGCTCACAAAGTATCACACATGACAGGATTAGATACACAGCTCAGCAGATAGTATCACACAGGATAGGATTAGAAACACAGCTCAGCAGACAGTATCACACAGGATAGGATTAGATACACAGCTCAGCAGACAGTATCACACATGATAGGATTAGATACACAGCTCAGCCAAAAGTATCACACATGACAGGATTAGATACACAGCTCAGCAGGCAGTATCACACAGGATAGGATTAGATACACAGCTCAGCAGACAGTATCACATAGGATAGGATTAGATACACAGCTCAGCAGACAGTATCACACAGGATAGGATTAGATACACAGCTCAGCAGACAGTATCACACAGGATAGGATTAGATACACAGCTCAGCAGATAGTATCACACAGGATAGGATTAGATACACAGCTCAGCAGACAGTATCACACAGGATAGGATTAGATACACAGCTCTGCAGACAGTATCACACATGATAGGATTAAATACACAGCTCAGCAGACAGTATCACACAGGATAGGATTAGATACACAGCTCAGCAGACTGTATCACACATGATAGGATTAGATACACAGCTCAGCCAAAAGTATCACACATGACAGGATTAGATACACAGCTCAGGAGACAGTATCGCACAGGATCGGATTAGATACACAGCTCAGCAGACAGTATTAGGCCTCATGCACACGACCGTTGTGTGCATCCGTGGCCGTTGTGCCGTTTTCCGTTTTTTTTCGCGGACCCATTGACTTTCAATGGGTCCGTGGAAAAATCGGAAAATGCACCGTTTTGCAGCCGAGGCCGTGATCCGTGTTTCCTGTCCGTCAAAAAAATATGACCTGTCCTATTTTTTTGACGGACAACGGTTCACGGACCCATTCAAGTCAATGGGTCCGTGAAAGAACACGGATGCACACAAGATTGGCATCCGTGTCCGTGATCCGTGGCCGTAGGTTGCTTTCATACAGACGGATCCGAAGATCCGTCTGCATAAAAGCTTTTTCAGAGGTGAGTTTTCACTTCGTGAAAACTCAGATCCGACAGTATATTCTAACACAGAGGCGTTCCCATGGTGATGGGGACGCTTCAGGTTAGAATATACTGAAAAACTGTGTACATGACTGCCCCCTGCTGCCTGGCAGACCCCCCCCCCCTGTTTTTAACTCATTTGTGGCCAGTGCGGCCGCCCCCCCCCCCCCTCCCTCCCCTGTAGTTAACTTCTTGGTAGCCAGCCCCCCTCCCTCCCCTGTAGTTAACTAATTGGTGTCCAGTGGGCCCCCCCTCCGTCCGCTATAGATAACTCATTGGTGGCCAGTGGGCCCTCTCCCCTCCCACCCCCTCCTAATTAAAATCGCCCCCCTATCATTGGTGGCAGTGGTGAGTACCGATCGGAGTCCCAGTGTAATCGCTGGGGCTCCGATCGGTAACCATGGCAACCGGGACGCTACTGCAGTCCCGGTTGCCATGGTAGCTTAGCAATTTGTAGAAGCTTTATACTTACCTGAAGAGCAGCGATGTCTGTGACCGGCCGGGAGCTCCTCCTACTGGTAAGTGACAGATCATTAGGCAATGCGCCGCACAGACCTTTCACTTACCAGTAGGAGGAGCTCCCGGCCGGTCACAGACATCGCAGCTCTTCAGGTAAGTATGAAGCTTCTACAAATTGCTAAGCTACCATGGCAACCGGGACTGCAGTAGCGTCCCGGTTGCCATGGTTACCGATCGGAGCCCCAGCGATTACACTGGGACTCCGATCGGTACTCACCACTGCCACCAATGATAGGGGGGCGATTTTAATTAGGAGGGGGAGGGAGGGGAGAGGGCCCACTGGCCACCAACGAGTTATCTACAGCGGAGGGAGGGGGGGCCCACTGGCCACCAACGAGTTATCTACAGCGGACGGAGGGGGGGGCCCACTGGACACCAATGAGTTATCTATAGCGGACGGAGGGGGGGGCCCACTGGCCACCAACGAGTTAACTACAGGGGAGGGAGGGGGGGCCCACTGGACACCAACGAGTTTACTACAGGGGAGGGAGGGGGGGGGGGGCGGCCGCACAGGGGAGGGAGGGGGGGGGCGGCCGCACAGGGGAGGGAGGGGGGGGGGCGGCCGCACTGGCCACCAATGAGTTAACTACAGGGGAGGGAGGGGGGGCGGCCGCACTGGCCACCAATGAGTTAAAAACAGGGGGGGGGGGTCTGCCCCCTGCTGCCTGGCAGCACCTGCCAGGCAGCAGGGGGCAGTCATGTACACAGTTTTTCAGTATATTCTAACCTGAAGCGTCCCCATCACCATGGGAACGCCTCTGTGTTAGAATATACTGTCGGATCTGAGGTTCACGAAGTAGCTCATATCCGACAGTATATTCTAACATAGAGGCGTTCCCATGGTGATGGGGACGCTTCAAGTTAAAATATACCATCGGATTGGAGAAAACTCCAATCCGATGGTATAAAAGAACTCCAGACTTTACATTGAAAGTCAATGGGGACGGATCCGTTTGAAATGGCACCATATTGTGTCAACTTCAAACGGATCCGTCCCTATTGACTTGCATTGTAATTCAGGACGGATCCGTTTGGCTCCGCACGGCCAGGCGGACACCAAAACGACTTTTTTTTCATGTCCGTGGATCCTCCAAAAATCAAGGAAGACCCACGGACGAAAAAACGGTCACGGATCACAGACCCACGGACCCCGTTTTTGCGGACCGTGAAAAAAAACGGTCGTGTGCATGAGGCCTTACACAGGATTGGATTAGATACACAGCTCAGCAGATAGTATCACACTGGATAGGATTAGATACACAGCTCAGCAGACAGTATCGCACATGATAGGATTAGATACACAGCTCAGCAGACAGTATCACACAGGATAGGATTAGATACACAGCTCAGCAGACAGTATCACACAGGAGAGGATTAGATACACAGCTCAGCAGACAGTATCACACATGATAGGATTAGATACACAGCTCAGCAGACAGTATCACACATGACAGGATTAGATACAAAGCTCAGCAGACAGTATTACACAGGATGGGATTAGATACACAGCTCAGCAGACAGTATCACACAGGATAGGATTAGATACACGGCTCAGCAGACAGTATCACACAGGATAGGATTAGATACACAGCTCAGCAGACAGTATCACACAGGATAGGATTAGATACACAGCTCAGCAGACAGTATCACACAGGATAGGATTAGATACAGCAGCCCAGCAGACAGTATCACACAGGATAGGATTAGATACACAGCTCAGCAGACAGTATCACACAGGATAGGATTAGATACACAGCTCAGCAGACAGTATCACACAGGATAGGATTAGATACACAGCTCAGCAGACAGTATGACACATGATGGGATTAGATACACAGCTCAGCAGACAGTATCACACAGGATAGGATTAGATACACAGCTCAGCAGACAGTATCACACAGGATAGGATTAGATACACAGCTCAGCAGACAGTGGGGCGGGTGCTGTAGAGGTCACTGTTATGGGGGATGCTGTCGATATCTTTTAATGACACATAGAAACATTAAATGAAATAGATGAAATATAGCCGAGCGAGGCCGGGTCCTTCTGCTAGTGCATTATAAATTCAGCATTCATTGCCTGGAAATGTGCAGACGGTGGGAGCCTTTCAGGGCGAGGACTTTTTGTTAAATATCGCTTATGTATGTCAGACAGTCAATCTATTACCATTTCTGTTTAGCATCTACAAAAATGTTCCTGTTGCAGCTTCTGATTAGAGTCCCCACGGGGGATTAATAACACAAGGATCAGCCCGAGACGACTTTCCATCCCTTATCTATTGTGCCATGAATGGGAAGCGAGCCTGGCATAGAATAATGCCTGTGCCCAACAGACGGAGCGCACACATCATTATTGGTTCATTATGTGTATATGTGCCTGATCCTGGACCCCTGACAAAGAGGGGGCATATAGAAAACGAAACCACAGCATAGACCCCCCGGGGGGGTCTACTGGGACCTCAGTAATGGAGGAGAAGGTACTCCCCAACAAAACCATGACCTTATTATATGGGATACAGCTCCTGGTGACCAAATGGGTCTCATTGTGTCCTGCCGAAATGTACTGTAGATAGATATGAGGCAGATAGATATGAGACAGATAGATAGATAGACAGACCGACTGATAGATACATACATAGATATGAGATAGGTAGGTAGATAGATAGATATGTGGTAGGTAGGCAGGTAAATAGACAGATAGTTAAATTATTAAAGCATCTGATAAAGAATTACATTAATGAAGCAATATAACAGGTCAGTAGAGAACAGTTCGT
The DNA here is from genome assembly GCF_014858855.1 of Bufo gargarizans. NCBI lineage: Eukaryota > Metazoa > Chordata > Amphibia > Anura > Bufonidae > Bufo > Bufo gargarizans. The sequence goes on along the minus strand of NC_058082.1, from coordinate 44,014,486 downwards.
ATCTTAGCAACCAGCAACATATTTGCTATTATTTTTCTAACTGGAGAAAAAATAAAACATAACATGTTCAATCTCAAAGAGAGTTCACTGCTCCGCCTGCTATGTGACTGCAGCGCTCCCGCCCCTCTGAGGCTCTGTTTGTTCGTCAAGCATTGTTTTTCTCTTTTGTTGCTGTAATATCACCACTAGGGGCGCTGTTAAACTGCACTTTGTCATTCTGAAGGAACATATCAACTACCACATGCCGGCAGGTTAATTGGCTTGTATTGTAAGCTCCACTGGGTTAGGGGCACATGAAAAAACTACTATGTCATAAAAACATGCAGTTAACTCTAGAATGCTAATAGCAAATATAGATTCTTTAAAGAGAAATTAAGTCAAAATGATCTTTTAATATTTCCTAGATAACGGTAAGGAAATAATGTTGCTGAAGTCATTTATCTTAGATTACCACTGATTTAAGAATGAAGGGCTTTATACTGAAAGATCAAAGCCTTTTCTACTTCACTGATTTTTTTTTTTGTGTGAATTATAGCCATACATAAAAATACAACTACTATAATACTGCCTCCTATGTACAAGAATATAACTACTATAATACTGCCTCCTATGTACAAGAATATAACTGCTATAATACTGCTCCTATGTACAAGAATATAACTACTATAATACTGCCTCCTATGTACAAGAATATACCTACTATAATACTGCTCCTATGTACAAGAATATATCTACTATAATACTGCCTCCTATGTACAAGAATATAACTACTATAATACTGCCTCCTATGTACAAGAATATAACTGCTATAATACTGCTCCTATGTACAAGAATATAACTACTATAATACTGCCTCCTATGTACAAGAATATACCTACTATAATACTGCTCCTATGTACAAGAATATAACTACTATAATACTGCTCCTGTGTACACGAATATAACTACTATAATACTGCTCCTGTGTACAAGAATATAACTACTATAATACTGCTCCTATGTACAAGAATATAACTACTATAATACTGCTCCTATGTACAAGAATATAACTACTATAATACTGCTCCTATGTACAAGAATATAACTACTATAATACTGCTCCTATGTACAAGAATATAACTACTATAATACTGCCTCCTATGTACAAGAATATAACTACTATAATACTGCTCCTATGTACAGAATATAACTACTATAATACTGCCTCCTATGTACAAGAATATACCTACTATATTACTGCTCCTATGTACAAGAATATAACTACTATAATACTGCTCCTGTGTACACGAATATAACTACTATAATACTGCTCCTGTGTACAAGAATATAACTACTATAATACTGCCTCCTATGTACAAGAATATAACTACTATAATACTGCCTCCTATGTACAAGAATATAACTACTATAATACTGTCTCCTATGTACAAGAATATAACTACTATAATACTGCCCCTATGTACAAGAATATAACTACTATAATACTGCCTCCTATGTACAAGAATATAACTACTATAATACTGCTCCTATGTACAAGAATATACCTACTATAATACTGCTCCTATGTACAAGAATATAACTACTATAATACAGCTCCTATGCACAAGAATATAACTGCTATAATACTGCCTTCTATGTACAAGAATATAACTACTATAATACTGCCTCCTATGTACAAGAATATAACTGCTATAATACTGCTCCTATGTACAAGAATATACCTACTATAATACTGCTCCTATGTACAAGAATATAACTACTATAATACTGCTCCTGTGTACACGAATATAACTACTATAATACTGCTCCTGTGTACAAGAATATAACTACTATAATACTGCTCCTATGTACAAGAATATAACTACTATAATACTGCTCCTATGTACAAGAATATAACTACTATAATACTGCTCCTATGTACAAGAATATAACTACTATAATACTGCTCCTATGTACAAGACTATAACTACTATAATACTTCCTTCTATGTACAAGAATATAACTACTATAATACTGCTCCTATGTACAAGAATATAACTACTATAATACTGCCTCCTATGTACAAGAATATAACTACTATAATACTGCCTCCTATGTACAAGAATATAACTACTATAATACTGCTCCTATGTACAAGAATATAACTACTATAATACTGCCCCTATGTACAGGAATATAACTACTATAATACTGCTCCTATGTACAAGAATATAACTACTATAATACTGCCTCTACGTACAAGAATATAACTACTATAATACTGCCTCTACGTACAAGAATATAACTACTATAATACTGCCTCTACGTACAAGAATATAACTACTATAATACTGCTCCTATGTACAAGAATATAACTACTATAATACTGCTCCTATGTACAAGAATATAACTACTATAATACTGCCTTCTATGTACAAGAATATAACTACTATAATACTGCTCCTATGTACAAGAATATAACTACTATAATACTGCTTCTCCTTGTGGATTAGAATATACATGTCACTAGTATATTTAGACTGGATGTAAGTTATCTTCTTAGTTAGAAAAATAACATTTCTTTGTGAAAAACCTAATCCTCGGAGATTTCCTTTCTACCTATTATTTGCTGTGTGACTTTCCGTGTTTGTTGCTTTCCTCTTCTTCCCAGATTTGCAGATTCACATTTTTGCAGCAGAAACAGGAATTGATGTGTTTATGAACACGTGCACTTTATAGTGATTTGCAATCAATTTTCTGTGTGAGGCTCCATTGTTTACGGAGGGCTGGTGGCAGGGGGCACCTCCTTTTTTCGGGGAGGGACACCTCTGTCAATCACCCGTCTGGCTCAGCAGTTTAAAGGTCTGGAATTCCAGCTGTGCGCCATTCACCACCAAACCCGGAGACTTGGCCTGGAAAACCCTGATTTCCCTAACTCGCCCTGTAAACAATTAACTAAAAACCTGCAATAATAAATAGATGGAAAGGGCATGAAAGAGGGAAGCGGGTACAGTATCCAGTCTAATTGATGGGCGATGATTTGGGACCCAGACACCGCTATGCAAATTGGTCTTTGTGGGAAAAAAAAAATCACATTGAAATGGCACAGTATGGTGGAGCTCGGGATTATTTGAGGTTTAAATCGGGAAAGGTTTAAAGGCCTCAATTTCATAGCTGGATCCTCACTCCTACTGGGAAGTAGCAGAACACGTACTCACAAATGCCCGTCTTCATTACGCATTGGTCTAGTAATTCAGTTCACGCAGAATTCTTCGTTAGAAAAGTCCTTAATGTGCTGCAATTCCATGAGCAGTGTTGTTTTTATTTAATTTTTTATTTAATTTTTATTCTGTATTTATTTTTTTTACATTTAAATTTTTTGAGATCATTTTTTTTTTCTTTTTTATGTTTTAAGTTTTGTTTGATGTGCTTTTAATTTTTGAAAATATTTCATCTCTTGTGACATTTTAAATTCATGTATTATTATTTATTTCTTTTTAAGTCATGTAAATATTTCCAATTTCATATTGTTTGTTTTATTTTTCTCTTTAAAAAAAAAAAGTTCTATACGGTATTTGTCATTTCTTTGTGAAATTTTCTACATTGATTTGATATTTTTCAAGCATGTCGTCCAATTTGTTGGATATTTATGTGTTTCATGTGATATTATGTAATGTTTATGGTACTGAAATTGTCGCATGCCTTGTTTGAGATCCTGTTTTTTTCTTGTGTTTGCTAAAGAGGTGACGCACACAAGTTTTTTTTATTTTATTTTTATTGTGGAGGGGCTAATCTAGAGAAGGGAATTTAAAAATAAACACGACCCCTATATGGTTAGTCTTCTTTCTATTGCACAGCACTCTACAACTCAATTAAAAAAATTAAACAAAAAATGATTATTTTTTAATAATTATATTGAATTTTTTATTTATTTTTTATAATTATAAATTTTTTTAAATCCCCTGCCCCATTAAAAAATATTCCAATATGTTTTTTAAAAAAATTCTGAAATGTTATATAATATTTTGCAGTAAAAAAAAAACGTTTAACTCGACACATGCTTAATTTTACTGACCTGCGACAAAACAAGTTGATCGGCCAATGGAAAGTGTATTGGGGATGAATGATCCTTAGTACGATCATTCATTCCTCACGCAGTTTACATTTCACTGAGAAATGTGCCGCTGAAATTTCCTACGCATAAAAAAAAAAATTTATATGGTATACCAACACATACTGCCTGTATACCAACACATACTGCCTGTATACCAACACATACTGCCTGTATACCAACACATACTGCCTCGATGAATTCCACAAGGATAGTGAAGAACTACAATATGGCCCTTGTAGGGACCCTCGGGATGCAAACACTATTTATACTGCGGTCAAAAACCCAAAAATTCCTTTTAGGGGTCCACACACAATTTTTTTTATATATATTTAAAAAAAATTGTGTTAAAGGGAATTTTTGGGTCTTTGACCGCAGTATAAATAGTGACCACAAGGATAGTCTTTCGTTGTATGCATAGCCCACTATAGGCTATGGATATGTTCAGTGTATACGCGGAAGCTTTTCCCAGACCATGCATGGCATGTGGACACCAAGCGGAGCACAAACATGGCCCACACTGCAGGCAGATGTATGGCGGTAGTAAATGGGAAACTATGAATATTTCGACACACGATGGGGCAGATTTGCTAATCCTGTAGACAGTGCAGGCTTATAGAAGATGCACCAAACGTGGCTCACGCGGGATGATACATTTGCTGCATGGCTTACTTTGTGTGCAAAAAAAAAACACTATAAAAACCGCAGGCACCAAAAATAAAAACCAGTGCCAAAAATACCCAAAGTGCCTGCACTCGCAGCAGATTTTGGTTAGGTGCGGAGAATTTTTTGGAGGAGGTTTCAAGTCCGATTTTGCTGCAGGTTTTTAAGCCCAACCCAGAAGCGGATATGAAAAGAATCTGAAATACAAACAAAGGACCTGGACTTCTCCTTCCCGCTGGATCCACTTCTGGCTTTAGCTGAAAAACCTGCCTCAGATCCTCCTCCGGAAATCTCTGTGTGAACCCACCCCTGGTTTTTGTTGCGTACAGCATTCAAAGGAAGTTTTGAGTGAAGCGACTTCAGATCTAGGCTCCGGAGCTCGCGTCGCTCATCGCTACTTAGGGTTTAGGCACACATTACATTCGGACCAGGATGAGAATGAAAAAATCTCACGTACGCGCTGTGGAAATCTACCGCTTGGAAATTGACCTGCGGTATGGATTTTTAAATTCGCAGCATGCCAGTTGTTTATGCGGAATCTAAGTGCAGATTTCGCCTTTTGCGATGCAAAGAGCGAGATCTTGGGTAAATCTTCTACAAAATCCGCAAGTAACACATGCAGATTTTGGTGCAGATGCGCAGTGAAAACAGCACGAGAATCCACGCGGAAAACCTGCAAAAGGCCGGGTTCACATCACCGTTTATTTTTCTGCTCTTGTGATCCGTGAGAAAAATAAAGAAAAAAAAACGGATTCTGTAAAACACGAATCCTGAGCATCAGTTATACACATCTGGCATCGCTTCGAGCCGTTTCAGTCGGAGATCTTTTTTTTTAGATGAAAAAAATAAAATAAAAGTACTGCATGCGGGACTTTTTTGCCATCATAAAAAAAAAAACGGATCTGAAATGGATGCCAAATGTGTATGGGCTCGTGCACACGACAGTATTTTGCGTTCAGTATACTGGCCGTTTTTTTAGTTCAGTATGCGGTACATATACTGAACCATTCATTTCAGTGGTTCCGAAAAAAAAAAATGAAGTGTCTCCTTGTGCATTCCGTTTCAGTATTTCCGTACCGTGAAAAGATAGAACATGTCCTATTCTTGTCCGCAAATCACGGTGCTTGGCTCCATTCAAGTCAATGGGTCCGCAAAAAAAACAGAACACATATGGAAATGCATCCGTATGTCTTCCGTATCCGTTCCGTTTTTGCGGAACCATCTATTGAAAATGTTATGCCCAGCCCAATTTTTTCTATGTAATTGCTGTATACTGTATGTGGCATACGGAAACACAATGCAAACAAAAACGGAACAACGGATCCGTAAAAAACAAGCCGCAAAACACTGAAAAAGCTATACTGTCGTGTGCATGAGCCCTATAACTGATGCACAAGATCCAGGGTTTTTTTTCCCTTTATTTTTCTGTTCTTGTGATGGACCCGAGGAATGGAAAAATAACGGTGGTGTGAACTCTCCCTTTGGCCTCTTTCACACTACTGTTTTTTTTTTCCGTTTTGCGGGGCCTTTTTTTGCGTTCCGTATACGGTCCATATATGGAACCATTCATTTCAATGGGTCCGCAAAAAAACTGAATGTACTCCATATGCATTCCGTTTCCGTGTGTCCGTATCTCCGTTCCGTGCAAAGATAGAACATATCCTATATTTGGCCGCAAATCACGTTCCGTGGCTCCATTAAAGTCAATGGGTCCGCACAAAAAACGGAATGCATACGAAAATGCATCCGTATGTCTTCCGTATCCGTTCAGTTTTTTGCAGAACCATCTATTGAAAATGTTACGCCCAGCCCAATTTGTTCTATGTAATTACTGTATACGCCATACGGAAAAAACGGAAACGCAAAGGAAACAAAAAAAACGGAACAACAGATCCGTGAGAAACGGACCGCAAAACACTGAAATAGCCATACGGTAGTGTGAAAGAGACCTTTTTCAGTATTTTATGGTCTGTTTATCACGGATCCGATGTTCCGTTTTTTGTTTCAGTTGTGTTTCCATTCCGTTTTTCCGTATGGCATATACAGTATACATTAATTGCATAGAAAAAATTGGGCTGGGCATAACATTTTCAATGGATGGTTCCACAAAAACGGAATGGATACGGAAGACATACGGATGCATTTCCATATGTGTTCCGTGTTTTTTTTTCCGGACCCATTGACTTGAATGGAGCCACGGGATGTGATTTGCGGGCAATAATAGGACATGTTCCTGAAATACGGAAACGGAATGCATACGGAGTACATTCCGTTTTTTGGGCGGAATCATTGAAATGAATGGTTCCGTATACGTAACGCAAAAAAACGGCCCGTAAATGGGGAAATAAAAAACGGTCGTGTGAAGGAGGCCTTATGTTAGACAGAAAAAAATTTAATTCCTGCATACTTCGACATGCTCCACTTAAAAAAAATAAAGAATAAAAACGCGCCCAAATTAAAAACAAAAAGCGTCTAGCAAAAAAAATAAAAATAAAAAGGATTTGTACAGTATATCCGGCGTTTTTCAGAATTCCCCCAAAAAAAAGGATAAAAAGGGGGGGGGGGAATCACATAAAAAATATGCAGATCATGTGACAAAAATCCGCCCATCCCTAAATCTAAAATTGTAAAAAAATTAAAAATAAATAAAAAACGGCGGCTCTGTTTGCCCTTTTATATTTTTGTATCTCCCCCTCCTTTCTGCTACTAAACAAATGCATTCATTTAACCCTTGAAATTCCAGTCCAACGTAACCCTTATCATTTGATTCCGCTCCGCTAGGCACACACACACAAATTTAAAATTTTTTTTAAATCCTAAAAAAAAAAAAAAACAGAGCAGGCAGGTGAGCAGAGTGTGCGCCTCTTCCCTGGGCTCGGTTCTGATCCCTGTGTGTGTTTGTGTGTGTTCACAGGTCCTCCCTTGCATTGTTCATCTGCTTCATCAACCCCTATTGAACAAACCCCCTCCCCTCCCCCTACCCCAGGAGCCAATGGCTGCCAGAGGAGGCTGATAGGCCGGCCAGCCCAGCACTCACAGTCTGGAGATTTTGCACACAATTCACTCTTAGTTAAAAGTGGTTCTGCAAACCTGGGAGTCTCAGCTAATGGTGAGTGCTGCTCATGACTTGTGTTCTCTTCTATTCTGCTGCTATAGGATGCAATAATGAATGCCCCCCCCCCCCCCCCCCAGGGTGCATGCTACCGTGTGCACTGTATGCAGGCATGTCCATGTAGCCAGGGGTTCCCCTCTGCTCTGTGCAGGCAGAACATGTTTCACTGTCCCTGGATGTTTCTGCTGGATTAACCCTTTGTGCAAACCTGCACTCCTTTTTTATTTATTTTTTATTTTATTTTTTTCCTAGTATATATTTTGTGTGTCTTCTTTGCTATGTTGCTGTTTATGTGTTGTTTTTTTTTATGTGTTTCTTTTTCAGTTTACGTTTGTAAACAATTGTTACTACGTTGTTACATTGCACCCAGGTTAACCCTTTCCTGATATAAATGCTGTTGTCTCTATTTTTTGGGGGGGGGGGGATAGAGCTTCCCTTTTACTGTAGCTGGAGGCGATGTTTGCAGTCAGCTATGTATTTTGTGTTACTTTGTAGCCTTACTGTGTTGCATTCCACGACAGCGCGCTGCTGTGTGCCTGCTGCTGACTCTAGTGGGTGCTGGACTCATCCTTGGAGTTGGTACCTTCTCGGGCGCATGCAGTCTGCTTTACAATTCTAGCTGTTGGGTTTGTATTATGTTATATCTACATGTAACCTACTACTGCGCGTGCGGCTTTTTAGGAGGGTTAACCCTTGAAGGCACAAATGGCCTTAATGAGCCTTTGGATCGGGCTGCAGTATCGTATAAGAGACAGAGAACATGTCCTAGGTTTGAACTCCATACGTAGCAGTGCTGAACGTGTCATTTTAAGGGTATATTCAACATGGATTTTGTTGCGGATTCCGCACCCGGAAACGCTTGCAGATGGTTCATAATTAACATGGCCTTTTTTTTTCTGCTCGCGGTTTAAAAAAAACAGCATGGAAAAAAAAAATCAAGTCCCATCCAAACTTCCCATTGAAATGGGCAGGAGCAAAAAAATCGCATCAAAACTGCGTCCAAATAAAAACCTCATCCCAAAAACCACGAGAAATCCTAATGCTGTTCTTTTTTCCAGCTCTTTAAAAAATAGTGTGAACAGAACCTAAGGCTGCATTGGTGGAAGGTTAATGTGATGCGATGAATGGTCTTGCAGGGAACTTCAGATACTGCTGACAGATCTCTCCTGCACTTGACAAACTGAGCTCTGCTACATCCGTTTATTACAGGGCATGTACAGTGCGTGCAGAGGGACAGGTTCCCTTCTGTTTTGTAATAGGCAGACAAAGCATGCTTTACTGACCCGTGCAGTTGTAGCAGAGCTGTATTTGTTAGGCCTCTTGCACATGAACGTTTTCCGTTTCCGTAAACGGACCATATACGGAACCATTCATTTCAATGCATCCGCAAAAAAAAACAGAAGGTACTCTGTGTGTATTCCGTTTCCGTTTTTTCGTTCAAAGATAGAACATGTCCTATTATTGTCCGTATAATGGACAAGGATAGTACTGTTCTATCAGGGCCCAGCTGTTCCGTTCCACAAAAAAACGGAATGCACACGGACGTCGTCTGTATTTTTTGCGAATCCGTTTTTTGCAGACCGCAAAATACTGAAAAAGCCATACGGTCGTGTGCAAGAGGCTTTAATCTGTGGCTTTGGCTGCAGGCAAATGCTGTGAGTATTATTATACAATCTGCATGCGTTCAGCTCCGCTACATTTGGATTCTATTCACCTTAGTGGTGGAACGTATTACACTATGCACATGGGGCTCCCAGTGTTTATATGGTGCATGTTGGGTTAACCCCTGGAGGATATAAACTGGTGTTTTGGACCTAGAAGTGAACCTTGGGAGGAAGCTTCACTACCTTGTGGATATGTGCTTGTTGCCTGTATGGACTGGTGGAAAAATGAACTTGCAAGTAAAGTCCCTTACATTGGATTTATGAGGGTCCCGCCATGGATACAGACTAAGATCTAAGAACCTTGTACCTGGATATGGCTAATGTCTTACATCGTTCATCCCCTCCCCGCGCACAAAGGCCCCAGGTAAATGGCCATCGCCTTACAAGTTCCCCTTAAGGTACAAGTGACCATCTAAATCGCTGGGGTAGGTTTGGTACCCATGGCGGAACCTAATAGAAAAATCTATGAAATTGTCCCTTTTGAGACTACAGTAACAAACTTATAACAATTTTCCGGATACAGTGTTACAATTTAGTGGATTAGTACCTTCGAGTAAACCTTAGGCGGTATGGATACAATGATAGGATAAGCGTCAGTAACGGATTTATTACGCCGTGGGCTCCTATTGACTTTGCAGGTGCCTTCTTATTAGCAGAGATCAAACACTTTCACGTTTTTCCTTTAGGTCGGCGAACGTTGGCGTCCATTCTACGCACCACTTTCATGCATGGGTGAAGTCTGTTATGACATTTAAGTGGCGATTTTTGAAAGTTTCCACCACTTGAGTTTGCATTGTAGAAATGTCACGTTCATTTTGTTTTATGATTTTATTTTTTAATAAATCTCTGAACCTTTTCATATGAGCAAAGAAAAAAGAAAACCTCGTAATTGGCGTTTTTGACGTCTGTGTAAATGTTAGCAGTGTATAATTCGATGAAATTATTAACATTTCACACCGCTGATGGTATTTCGGTGGAATGATCTGTTTACCTTCTCCAGAGTTTTGGGGTCAAGCTCGGGGGCCCGCTTCCCTCAGTGGAGGTTGGTTAATTGAAAGGTGATTATTTTTTTTATTTAGACCCTTTTTTTTCTAATTAAAATATTAACCCTTTCCCTTCTTTGTTGTTTCTGCCTAAGCTCTGGGACTGGTTAATTGGGATTTATTTATTTTTTGCGTTTTTTGCACATAAATTTTACAAACTTTTGGAACAGCCCCCCCCCCCCCCCCTCGCCTCTTGAAATATCACTTCCCAGGGACAATAGGCGATAATTACTGCGCGACACGATATGTGATGAGCGAACATGCTGTTTACTAGACTGAGCGGAATTTTTTTGTATTTTTGCCGCTTTATTATGCCCCCCCCCCCCCCCCCTCGGCAAAGCCAAGAAATGCTCTTTCTTTTCGGCTGTCAGGAGCTCCTATCTATGACAGTACACGGTGACACCTGAAGACATGCAAATAGAGACCGCTTTTTAGGCCTGCAGAGCCCAGGCACTGTCATGTAGAAGAATGGATGGGGATTGAAGCCATTCACTAAACCCATTCAGTAGTTTCTATGGTATGCAACCTTTTAACCCCTTCCCCCCTTCCTCCTCCTCCTCCCCAGTCTAGGAGCTGGCAGGAGTGAAGTGTAGGCAGATACCCGCCAAGCTAGTAGGGGTGATAGTGAAGGGCCTGCAGCTGAAAACTGACCACACACATGAAAGCGTCTGTAGACTTATTTTTTTTATAACTTTGTTTTTTTTTTTTATTTAATTTTGGGGATTAGATATTATTATTATTATTATTATTATTATTATTATTATTATTATTATTATTATTATTATTATTATTTAAAAAAAAAAAATCAATTAACTTCTCCATTTAAAGTCAGTTTCACAGTTCCAGTAAAGGGCCTCAATTGTCAGCAGAACAAACCCCATTTGGAGAGGACCATGGACCATGAACTCTATCTCTACTAGAGGAGTATGGAGGGTGGGCCCTCAGAATCGTTTGCTCTAGACCCCAGCCCAACACTAGCAAGAAATAATGGGGGTATCAATAATTGCCACGTTTTTGGTGGTTGAGAAAACTCTGATATGGTGAAACTCTGTTTTTGGTCGCCCCGGCCCAGGTAATCCGTATCTGATTGGTGGGGGTCCCACACCGGGGACCCCTGCGGATCAGCTGTTTGAGAAGGTATCAATGTTTGCAATGGCGTTGCGGCTTTTTCACCGGTTTCTGTAGGCCATGGGACGTCACGTTCATCTCAGTCACATGGCCTAGGCACAGATCGCTGCGATACCAAGCACGGCCACTATCGCATGGACGGCGCTGTGACTTCTCAAACAGCTGATAGTCGGCGGCGCCCCACCGATCAGATACTGATGACCTTTGCATCCGTTATAAATATCCTGGGACCCCCTTTAAATTTTACTCTCCATCACTATCATTGTACAAAGTCAAAAATCTCCCACGTCAGGCAATACAAAATGCATTGCCCTCCATAAATGATGAGGTTTACCTTCCAGAAGGTCCATGTGATGGGGGAGAGGTCAGTAATGGTCCAGTTATCTTGTCTGCTCTCTGTACTCAGGATATGACAAATAACCCCGTCTTTTCCTGTGCAAACAACCCTACAGTGACTCCAGGCTGCCCCTCTCCCGCTTTATGGGGTCTCGGGCACTTGAGAGCCGCGCAGATGTTTTCACACCAGTGTAAGTTTATATGACAGCCATGTGTCGCTCTCTGGTGACAAGAAGTTTTATAAAGTCAAGTGATAGTTCATTGTGACAAAGTGCCATTCACAGCGCTAGTGCACTTGGTGGAAACTTAAAAAACGAAGGAAATCCAGTCATTCTGTCTACGAAAGAGATTCCAGTCACTACATACATTAGAGATGCTCTGATACTATATGGTGAGCAAATGTTACCATACACATACCGCTACATATACAATATATCACATATCCTCTGGAATGAGCTTTCCTGTGTGCACGGGTTATCCCCCTGCTGAGCAATATGTTATATATTAGATGGCAGGAAGAGTGACAACTGATAGCATTACGACTTTCAGGTCAATTCATCTGTTGTCCTGAAAAACCCAGGTAAATATCTAAACTATTACCGCACTACTACCTTATGTATATACTGCCACCCATATACTAGACTATACCTACTATAATACTGTAATACTACTCCTATGTACAATAATATAACTACTATAATACTGCCTCCTATGTACAAGAATATAACTACTATAATACTGCCTCCTATGTACAAGAATATAACTACTATAATACTGCCTCCTATGTACAAGAATATAACTACTATAATACTGCCTCCTATGTACAAGAATATAACTACTATAATACTGCCTCCTGTGTACAAGAATATAACTATTATAATACTGCTCCTATGTACAAGAATATAACTACTATAATACTGCCTCCTATGTACAGGAATATACCTACTATAATACTGCTCCTATGTACAAGAATATACCTACTATAATACTGCTCCTATGTACAAGAATATAACTACTATAATACTGCCCCTATGTACAAGAATATAACTACTATAATACTGCCTCCTATGTACAAGAATATAACTACTATAATACTGCCTCCTATGTACAAGAATATAACTACTATAATACTGCCTCCTATGTACAAGAATATAACTACTATAATACTGCCTCCTATGTACAAGAATATAACTATTATAATACTGCCTCCTATGTACAAGAATATAACTACTATAATACTGCTCCTATGTACAAGAATATAACTACTATAATACTGCTCCTATGTACAAGAATATAACTACTATATTACTGCTCCCTATGTACAAGAATATAACTACTATAATACTGCCTCCTATGTACAAGAATATAACTACTATAATACTGCCCCCTATGTACAAGCCTATAACTACTATAATACTGCTCCTATGTACAAGAATATAACTACTATAATACTGCCTCCTACGTACAAGAATATAACTACTATAATACTGCTCCTATGTACAAGAATATAACTACTATATTACTGCTCCCTATGTACAAGAATATAACTACTATAATACTGCCTCCTATGTACAAGAATATAACTACTATAATACTGCCCCCTATGTACAAGAATATAACTACTATAATACTGCCTCCTACGTACAAGAATATAACTACTATAATACTGCTCCTATGTACAAGAATATAACTACTATAATACTGCCTCCTATGTACAAGAATATAACTACTATAATACTGCCTCCTATGTACAAGAATATAACTACTATAATACTGCCTCCTATGTACAGGAATATGAATTCTATATATCTCTGTTTATTTCTGTTGGTTCTTTGCGATTTTTGTTTCCTCTCCATGCTCAGTGAATATAATTTATAAGCAAAAATCATCCTCCGTAACTATATACACAGTGGTGGTTGAGTAGATGACCCACCCATTAACTGCACCTCCAGGATGAGATAATAGGTTATGGTGTGCAGTTTATGGCGGTTTTCAGTCGATATTTTATTATTGATAGGGTAGGAAGCTAGTAAAATGATATGTTGGGTTAGTTACTCACCACTTAGTGCTTCTGGTTTTAGACACTTTACTTTCTCCCTTGGGAGTTTCATTTGTGTTAAAAGTCGGCAGGTTGGTAGTAAATATGTCCCACACAGAGACATGGAGTCTGGGGTCTCTCTGAGTTCCTTCCGTGGTCCTATAATGAGAGATGCAGATATAATATATATAACCTGGGGTGACCCTTAGGTGTTACTACCCTTGTTGTGTCAACCAGAGTGGAGCATTGAGGGTGACTTTGACTTTATCCAAGGTTCTTCAACCCTCTTTAACTGGATTATCAGGTTTCTGTAGGGATAATGCCTCTTGGGTTGGATGTAGAGGAGACAATGACAACCGCAAAACATTGTCCTTCTACAGATCCCAGCATGCCCATACACCTTCAATAACGTTCAGGCCATCCATCTCTCCCAACCCATGCACATGGAGTTCAACCAAGCGTTTCTGTTTTCCAAAGTGTCTTCTCTCACCTGAGAACAAAAGGATCTGGTGTGTGGAAATCCAACTGCCGATCCTTCTCTCAGACCACATTAGCTATTGTGGAAGGTTGGAACACCACCATATACATTAGATGGTTGGATGATGACGCTGAAATCGACAGATTTGACTCGTATTAATATGCATAAGATCTCTCATGATACCCATCTATGACCCAATATGACAGTAGTTGAAGGCTCCATGTAGGATGAAGATAGTGAGACTTTCCATTGTAGCAAACAGCTTGACATTAGACAAGAAAATTCTTTGAAAATTATTCTTACCATTCCAGGTGCCAAAGGTTAGACAGATATTTCATGAAACATGGATGTCCTCAAGACGTCACACTAAATATAGTAATGGACCATAAAATGTAGTTGTTGATATTGCAGGAGACCAAGACTTATGGAGCCAAGTTTTTCAACAACCTACTAGATTCCCACCAGCTTATACATTAGGGAACCTTTCCATTTATGTGAAGGTCCTCCAAATACTATTGGTAGTGAGTCAATATCCCCCTTGTCCAAAAATAGATAGACCTTTTGTATTTTTGGTCTGAAAAAAGCAAAAAGCTTTTACATGTAGCTTCTATGTTCCTTGAGAAGGGCTGACATTTTCAATATTGACTACCTCCAAACCAAAAATGTTCAATATGGCCAATAACTTCTCAGGTGCATACAACACATATCTACCGTTTTACCACCATGGAGGCATCGATTTTTATTTTTTTTTATTATTTTTTTTATTATTTTTTTTATTTTTTTTTATTTATTTTTTTAGGAACAATTGCCCGTTATTATCAACCATTTGAATTATTATATGGTTGTCTATATCTCTAAAGCAATTTTTGGTTTTCCTCCAAATGTAAGACAGTTGTCCATGATTCTCGCACTCAAGCTGCGTCCACATGGATTTCATTCTAATCGTTTCCAAAGAGCTCTGCTGCCAAAAGTAAGATTTTTAAGAAATGTGACTTTTTAGACTTTTTCTTTTTAATATAGGACATATTTTTTTTTTTCTTCCATGTTGTGGATTTTGCCTCGGGTGGCTTGTTTGGTCAGACTTCTTGATCTTTTACTAAAATTTATTACTGGTTATGGTGAAAGGGATTGGTCTTGTTTGGTCAGCTCCTTCCACATAACGTGTCCCCATGTGACCAGATGATTTTATTGGGGGGGGGGGGTTGTAGTGTCAATGGCCCCCTTGTAGTGCCCCCAATGTCTTTAATGGCCCTCTGGTGGGCCCCCGAATGACCCCTTGTAGTGCTCCTAGTGTCTATAATGGACCCCCTGTAGGCCCACAGTGTTAATATTATTATGGCTCCCCTGTAGTGCCTCCAGTGATTATAATGGCTCCCCTGTAGTCAACCCCAGTGTCAATAATGGCCCCATACTAATGCCCCCCGATGACTTTAATGGCCCCCCTGTAGTGCCTTTAGTGATTATATTGGCTCCCCTGTAGTGCTCCCAGTGACTATAATGGCCCCCCTGTAGTTACCCTCAGTGTCAATAATGGCCCCATTGTAGTGCCCCCCGATGACTATAATGTCCCCCTGTAGTGCCACCAGAGACTAATTGCCTCATTGTAGTGTCCCCCGATGATTATAATGGACCCCCTGTAGTGCCTCCAGTTATTATAATGGCCCCCCTGTACTGCTCCCAGTGACTATAATGGCTCCCCTGTAGTCACCCCCAGTGTCAATAATGGCCCCATTGTAGTGCCCCCCGATGATTATAATGGACCTCCTGTAGTGCCTCCAGTTATTATAATGGCCCCCTTGTAGTCCCCCCGGTGTGTTTAATGGCCCCCTGGTGGGACCCCAGATGACTAGAATAAACCACAGTATTATGTCCCCCTCCAGTACCCCCTGTAGTTATAACCCCCCCCCCCCCATATTATTGGCAGCAAATAAAAAATAATAATAATAAAATACCTCGCCACAGTCTTGGAAACACTTGCTCCGCACTGGGGGCAGTGGAACCTGACGCTCCCTGTGCGATCATGTGACTGTCTTTAAAATGTGTGAATGTACCCTTAGGCCTCTTTCACACGGGCGTCAGTTTTTTTGCCCGGATAAGAGCCGGGTGCTTTGCGGGAAAATGCGCGATTTTTTTCTGCGCAAGTGCAAAACATTGTCATGCGTTGCACTCGCGTGAGAAAAATCGCGCATGTTTGGTACCCAAACCCGAACTTCTTCATAGAAGTTCGGGCTTGGTATTGATGTTCTGAAGTTTGTATTATTTTCCCTTATAACCATGTTATAAGGGAAAATAATAATGATCGGGTCTCATCCCGATCGTCTCCTAGCAACCGTGCGTGCAAATCGCACGGCATCCGTACTTGCTTGCGGATGCCACCCGATTTTCACACACCCCATTCACTTCTATGGGGCCTGCGTCACGTCAAAATCGGACATTATAGAGCATGCTGCGATTTCAACTGAACGCACAAGTGATGCGTTAAAAACATCGCTCATGTGCACAGCCCCATAGAAATGAATGGGTCAGGATTTAGTGCGGGTGCCATACGTTCGCCGCACGGATCGCACCCGCACGGAAAACTCGCCCGTGTGAAAGGAGCCTTAGACCCACCATCGGAGAGGATTTTGGGGCATAATTCAAGGGCAGAAATGAATTGGTTTTGCCAAAGTTACCAAAATCAGGACATTGAAGCCCATTTCAGTACCTATAGAGGTTTCTGGAAACTAAAGAAAGATCCTAAATGACCTATAAGCCTTTATTGTAATGGATAATTTCCCTACTGCTCTTTTTTTCTATACTGCTTTACCTATGTCAGTCTTCACTGCCATCCCATTATTCTATTCATGAGCCAGAAGGCCCAGGAAGAGCAGGGCTATGGCTTACATCCATTTAGGAAAGTATTTTGGTTATCATTAGGCAATACCTTCATGTTAACGAGACATAAAATTCAGGAATGCTCTGTTGGTGTTGGCGGAGGCATCCCGCTTCCCTGTGCATTTCTAATTGATCCCTGTCCGAGTCTTGTACAGCTGTGTAAACGGGGGCCTGCAGGAAAAGCGGACTCCAGTCACTCCAGGAGCGCTCATTATGTCCAGCATGGCTAGAAGAGCATTTATTTTTTTCATTTTCTTTTTTAAATATCCCCAAAAATTCTGCCCAGTTACTGACCCTTAAACTGCATTCAATTGCGTCTAGAAATGCTGGTTCACAGAGCGAATGTTTTTGGACCAGCCACCCATGGAGCGCCAGGGGCATTCTGGGCATAAGGACCGTTCTTGTACCGTAGTCCGGTTTTTGGGGTCATCCCGCCCCGTGAGGTGTGCGGATTCCATCCTCCGTCATTACGCAACCTCCTTACTTGAGGATCTGTGACCTGATGTCATTGCATGATGGGAGTTGTAGCTTGCAGACCACCTGGAACAACTACAATTTTTTTTTTTTTTTTCGGGAGAGGAGGGGGTCCACTGATGTGTGTGGGGCATCCACAAAATTGGCGCAGCACCAAACCCCAGGAGAAAATCCGCTCGTGGTAACCGCTGTACAATTTGTTCACATTTCTTAGATCCCGGCAGTGAGCTTGACTTGGCGTGAAAGACAATTTATTTTTTTTCTTCATAATTTCCCCCCCCCCTCCTTTCTGTACAGAAGTGGCACTGCAGGGGTTAAATCCTCATTTAATCCCTCTTGCAGCTGACCTTCCCATCCATCCCCCACCATGTATACAGGTGGAAGGCAGAGCAGAAGGTTGTCCTGAAGCAGCAGACCTCCTGACTGTTGAGGACATAGTTTGTTAAAAAAAATATATATCATTTCACAGATTTTAAATGATTTGGGTTTTTGCATAAATATTCACATCCCAGTTTTATTTTTATTTTTTATCGTTAATA
This sequence comes from Bufo gargarizans, assembly GCF_014858855.1. NCBI lineage: Eukaryota > Metazoa > Chordata > Amphibia > Anura > Bufonidae > Bufo > Bufo gargarizans. Next base: position 43,996,047 of record NC_058082.1, on the reverse strand, counting down.
TTTTTTAAACACGATCAATAATTAATCAATCTTTGCAGAATGAAGTTGACTGTTTATGCTTGGCGACCAATAACAGATAAAAAAAAAGAAAAAAAAAAAAGAACATTTTTATTAATATGGGTCATTTGCTTAAATATTCACACCCTCAAATTTGTTCTTTTAGCTGGAGAACTAGGTTTTGGGAGTCTGGAAAAGCTGGGTTGGGAGCCCTGTTGGAGCTGTAATGGCGGCCATCTCTGGAAAACGGGCCACGCATATTTGGAATAAGGACACGCTGTAGAGGAGGAATTTGCTAAGTCGCCTCGTTTGCACCCCGCGATGAGGATGATCTTCTGTTCGCGGTGTCCTGAGCCGTCTCCTGTCTGTAATAACCCGCCTGCAGTCACTAATTAATGCGAACAGTGACGTTAACACCCCAAAAAAATTCTACTCTGTGCCAATTTTTTACATGGTGTAGTGTAGAGGCGTTAGTCATTAACATTACACTAGCTGCCAAACCTCCTGTGCTCGACATTGTGCCTGTTCGGTGTCGCGCTACGCATATTACAGACACTTGTGCGTGGCTTCTTCCATTCAAACTCATTCTAAAGACCCTTTAGCGTGCATTAAAAATGTGAAAACCGTGTTTTAATATCTCACTCCTAGGCTGAGATCTAATCGATTAAAGTTACAGGCCCAAAAGCCTGAGGCTGCACTACTGAGAGGTTCTGATGAGGTGTCCTTCTACCAGGTGCTGTGTTGTCATGGAGACCTTGAGCATAGATATTGAAATAAAATCCACAGAAGGACTCCTTGACAACGCTATATCCCCCCATAGTGGATATGTTACTATCAGATTCTCTCAGTAGTGCAGCCTCAGGCTTTGGGCCTATATCTTTTATGCGACCATATCTCTGCCTAGAAATAAGATGTGAAACCACCGTTTTGATATCTGTAATCTACACCTCGGGGGCTTTAATAATTTCAGGACTCTTTAAGTAGATATTTCATGACTGTTGCCCTTGCCCCATGGCAGGAGATGGGTCATTCTTGACTGGTTAGTCAGTATAATGATGCGTCCATATGTGATGCATTTCCTCCATAGCACTCCTGACAGCTTTTTTTAGATCAGATCAGGGTATCGGAGATTTGTTTATTTACTGACAGCAAGCAGAGGTTTTGACAATGAGGGGTGGATTGAAACATGAAGTGTAAGTGAACATTGCAGAACTTTTACATAGGATTTTATTGTCCTGTAGTCGTAGTCCCATGTATCGGCCGGTGGGGAAAAAAACAAAAAAAGTCAACACCTAAGGTTGGCGCCATCTGTCTGCCCTAGGGGGGTACTGACCTGCACATGGGCACCGCAGTTTAGGAGGAACCTACCCCAAAGATGTGGGAAAGGTGAGAGCATGAAGAACCTTCCAGTGCTCATTAGCGCCCCCAGTCTGTGTGGGGGGGGGATGTATATGACCAGTGAGCAGATCCTCCCTGGTGGTAGCGGAGCCTGCGGTGTAACGGAGAGCTGACATGGTGCAGAGGTAGATGTCTGTATACAGTGCGTGTACACGACCCCACCACAGGCAGCCGGGAAAATAAACACAGGCCGCCCCCCGGTGCCCACCGTGCCCGCACCGTTTATTTATGTAGCACAGGATGCAGGGAGGCCGCTTTGATCACCTCGTCTGTGTTTTGTACCCGTGATTGTACCGTACAGACTGTGCACCCTCTGCTCTGAGCGGCTGGGGGGAAGACCTGGGACTGTATCACACAGGCTTAGATACACAGCTCAGCAGACAGTATCACACAGGATAGGATTAGATACACAGCTCAGCAGACAGTATCACATAGGATTAGATACACGGCTCAGCAGACAGTATCACACAGGATAGGATTAGATACACAGCTCAGCAGACAGTATCACACAGGATAGGATTAGATACACAGCTCAGCAGACAGTATCACACAGGATAGGATTAGATACACAGCTCAGCAGACAGTATCACACAGGATAGGATTAGATACACAGCTCAGCAGACAGTATCACACAGGATAGGATTAGATACACAGCTCAGCAGACAGTATCACACAGGATAGGATTAGATACACAGCTCAGCAGACAGTATCACACAGGATAGGATTAGATACACAGCTCAGCAGACAGTATCACACAGGATAGGATTAGATACACAGCTCAGCAGACAGTATCACACAGGATAGGATTAGATACGCAGCTCAGCAGACAGTATCACACAGGATAGGATTAGATACGCAGCTCAGCAGACAGTGTCGCACATGAAAAGATTAGATACACAGATGTAGCAGATAGTATCACATAGGATTAGATACACGGCACCGATGACAGTATCACACATGGAGGGATTAGATACACAGATTTAGCAGACAGTATCCCACATGGAAAGGTTAGATACACTGCCTTAGCAATACTTTTCCCCTGGAGATATTTTAATAATGTTCATGATGAGGGTTGTAGTGCGCTGTGGTTCTCTGAGACAGTATCACACTTTCTAGGCTTAGATACCCCATGTATACATCATGTGAGGAAGCTGCATGACTAATTCCCCTTTGATGGAAGTGAAGTGACAGCGGGAAATGTGGTAAAGGTGCAAAGATCCTGTGGTCGTCTTCTTATATTAACATTCCTAAGTACTTAACTAAAAGTAAGAGTGCACTTACATAACCCCCCGGACCCCGCGCCAGCATCAGATTGGGGGACGACTGGAACAGATTAGGGGCATTAAACATGGAATTGGCAGCAGGGCAGCTCCCAGTATCTCAGCTCTAGAATTACCAGCCCTGTGAAATGAGTCCCAGACACAAAGGTCTGCGCCCTCCAAGTAACACATAGGGCGGTAAATGGGATTTCACAGAGTTACAGCTGTGGAGGCCGAGGGTCTACTGGACAACAAGAATACCGCTGATACTGCCCCTTCTTCACAGCGTTTCCATCACTAACCACCTGTTTACATATAGAAAGTATCTACAGGAAAAGTTGTCATTTTGTAAAATCATTACATTACTTATCCTGTACTGATCCTGAGTTACATCCTGTATTATACTCCAGAGCTGCACTCACTATTCTGCTGGTGCAGTCACTGTGTACATACATTACTTATCCTGTACTGATCCTGAGTTACATCCTGTATTATACTCCAGAGCTGCACTCACTATTCTGCTGGTGCAGTCACTGTGTACATACATTACATTACTTATCCTGTACTGATCCTGAGTTACATCCTGTATTATACTCCAGAGCTGCACTCACTATTCTGCTGGTGCAGTCACTGTGTACATACATTACTTATCCTGTACTGATCCTGAGTTACATCCTGTATTATACACCAGAGCTGCACTCACTATTCTGCTGGTGCAGTCACTGTGTACATACATTACATTACTTATCCTGTACTGATCCCGAGTTACATCCTGTATTATACTCCAGAGCTGCACTCACTATTCTGCTGGTGCAGTCACTGTGTACATACATTACATTACTTATCCTGTACTGATCCCGAGTTACATCCAGTATTATACTCCAGAGCTGCACTCACTATTCTGCTGGTGGAGTCACTGTGTACATACATTACTTATCCTGTACTGATCCTGAGTTACATCCTGTATTATACTCCAGGGCTGCACTCACTATTCTGCTGGTGCAGTCACTGTGTACATACATTACATTACTTATCCTGTACTGATCCTGAGTTACATCCTGTATTATACTCCAGAGCTGCACTCACTATTCTGCTGGTGCAGTCACTGTGTACATACATTACTTATCCTGTACTGATCCTGAGTTACATCCTGTATTATACTCCAGAGCTGCACTCACTATTCTGCTGGTGCAGTCACTGTGTACATACATTACATATCCTGTACTGATCCTGAGTTACATCCTGTATTATACTCCAGAGCTGCACTCACTATTCTGCTGGTGCAGTCACTGTGTACATACATTACTTATCCTGTACTGATCCTCGGTTATTTCCTGTGGATCGTCTTTCCTTCCTGTAGGTGGAGCCCTGAATCTTCAGGTGACACACAGTAGATGGCAGGACCAGAGCTGGAGCTCTGCTAGATCGGTGGACAGGGCTGAATGGCCATTGTTCCTGCACTGACCACGTTTGGTGCTGCTCCCAGTCCCATCACCAGTTTGCTCCTGGTACATTACTTAGCACTGTGGCCTCAGACTGGTTATAAATTAACCCTAATGAGTCTTTGCCGGTCATCTGCGCAAACATTGGTTTAAAGCTGGGCAAACACATTGGGGCGGTCATAAAACCTGTCCTGTTATCTTGTGTTACTCTAGACAGCCCTAGACAAGCACATAGCGATGGACGGCGAGATATCTGCCGCTCCTCGCACCCCCATATCGCAGGTGTAAAGATTCGCTTTTCAGGAGCCTGGGAAAGGTGACCGCAGTGTGAACTGTAATGGGTCAGACTGGTTGTCTCCCAGCTCTCCACACAAAAAAAAAAAAGCCACGAAGAAACCACTGAATCGATTGGGAACATTTTATGTATTAGTTGCGAAAATTTCCACACCCTAATGTGTCTCCTTGATCACGGATTGCATCCTAATCAGTGGCATAGCCACTAGTCACCTTTACAAGGGGGCTCAATGCCGTTCTACTGCCAAGACTATAACTATCATGCAATGTTAGGGGGGTGTGAATACTTTTGCATCGGGGTCCGGGAGCTTCCAGTGACACTTCTGATGCAAAAATGATATCGCACAAGGGGAAGAGAGGTCAAACGCATGGATTAAGTACTAATATTTTTCCCGGCACTTCCCAAAATTTTTCCAGTAGCCGCTTTCCAAATTCCATCACCCCCTGCAGAGGCGGAAAAGCATCTGGTAAAGGTTTCCTTGGGACGTCCTCAGGGTGTATTTTTCTGCAGATTACGGAGAGGTTGGGGAGTCAAGAGACGGGTCTTTTTTTTTTTTTTTTTTTTTTTAAGTGGTCCCTTTTTTTGGAAAGATAATCCCAGGGCGCACCTGTGTGTAGGAGAGGAGGGCCGGGATCAGCGATGCGTGTCCATCTGCTTCTAGGTACGGCCGGCCGCCTGTTCCCTGCCAGGTCGGCTCATGTTCCATCCAGCGCCACATGGTGTTACCCCCCCCCCCCTTCTTCCCCCTTCCTTCTGCACAATGGGGGTTTGTTCACAGTGCAGTGGAATTTTAATGGATAGAATTGGGGGGGGGGGGGGGTAAACCGAAAAACAAAAAATGGGATTAATCCAGCAAGGACGTTACTGACATGTAAATTGCGTGTTCTTGGCGTGACTTAGGTGTGCTGCAGCAAGGCCTGATACCCTTACCTCTTATCAGCTTAGCGCCGGCCGCCTCCCGTCTGAAGTGTCCTTTGTCTTTCCCACTTCTGAGGGCCGGTAGGATTTTTTCGGAATATATTCCCCTCCCCCCTCAATGGCAGATGAAAGTGCTTTATGTCACTGGAGCTGGCGTACAAAGGGTTAAGAGCGGAGATTACTGGCAGGAGTTTTTGAAAGATTCCCCAAAATTTTTTAGTAGGGCCTCTTTCACACGACTGTTAAGTGTTTTGCGGTCCGTTTTTCACGGATCCGTTGTTCCGTTTTTTTGTTTCCATTTTTCCGTATGGCATATACAGTAATTGCATAGAAAAAATTGGGCTGGGCATAACATTTTCAATAGGTGGTTCCGCAAAAAACTAAACGGATACGGAAGACGTACGGATGCATTTCCGTATGCATTCCGTTTTTTAGATGGTAACTATAGAGAAAGCAGAGTGACTGACAACCAGTGTTGCTTTCATTACATCATGGGTTGTCACCCAGCTTTCTTAAGTGACCTGGGGCAGCTGTAATGGCGGCCATATTGGTTGTCACCCATCTTTTCCAGAGAAACAACGTAAAAAAAAAGTTGTTTCTATTTTTGGGTGCAGGGCTCTTTAAATAGAATGCCGGTTGATACATTGTATCCATGGCGATTGCTACAATGTATACAGGTGACAATGATGGGGAAAGGCGTTCTGTGCTCTGTGTGTGGCTGAATCTTTTTGCGTTTTTTGATTTATCGGATCCACAGTGCCACCTACAGCCGGCCAGTGAGGTTGCCCTGTTCCAGACTGGCATTTAAAGAGGACTGATCACTTTTTGTAGTCTGGAGGTGGCATAAGATGGAAAATGGATAGGAGCCCTCCCCCGTCCCCCGTGTGCCACCACTGAATGCCTGCCCTGCCTTTCAATCTGCGCTCGTTGCGTCTTTTGTGCTCGGATTTTAATTGCCGCCGCGATGACGTTTTCCCAGATCTGCATTAATGTTCAATGCATTTAATTAATAAGCCCCCGGGGCTCGTTGACACGGCGGCTGTTAACGATCCACCGTGGTACATGTACAGGGGACCATACCTGCTTAGATACACCAAGAGTATACCACCCCGGGCTACAGTATAAAGAAATTCTGTAACATCTGAGGCTGTATCACACATGGTAAGCTTAGATACGCCATATGAAGCTGGTTTAGATAGTATCGCATGTAATAGACTCTGGTGTTTTGGATCAGCAGACTGTATCACATATGAGGGGCTTAGATACAATGGCTAAGCGGATCGGTTAGATATTAGGGTGACCACATTTCCTAACTGCCATTCAGGGACACTTACTTTCACAAGTGCATTTTGTCAAACTTGTGCCAGCAGCCCCCCCTTATGTCTGTGCCAGCAGCCCCCCCTTATGTCTGTGCCAGCAGCCCCCCTTATGTCTGTGCCAGCAGCCCCCCTTATGTCTGTGCCAGCAGCCCCCCTTATGTCTGTGCCAGCAGCCCCCCCTTATGTCTGTGCCAGCAGCCCCCCCTTATGTCTGTGCCAGCAGCCCCCCCTTATGTCTGTGCCAGCAGCCCCCCCTTATGTCTGTGCCAGCAGCCCCCCTTATGTCTGTGCCAGCAGCCCCCCCTTATGTCTGTGCCAGCAGCCCCCCTTATGTCTGTGCCAGCAGCCCCCCCTTATGTCTGTGCCAGCAGCCCCCCCTTATGTCTGTGTCTGTGTCACAGCAGCGGTCAGCAGCTCAGGTCATTCTGGGACACTGCATTGTCCCGGAATGAGGGTGACCGGGACCTGGGACAGACTCTCCAAATGCGGGACTGTCCCGGGCGATCCGGGACACGTGGTCACCCTATTAGATATCCTACTCGGCAGACTGTATCACACATCAGAGTTTTAGATACACCGCTTACCAGTGAGTATCACACGAGAGACTTAGATACACACCACTCACCAGACAGTATCACAAATGATAAGATTAGATACACAGCTCACCAGACAGTATCACACAGGATAGGATTAGATACACAGCTCAGCAGACAGTATCACAAATGATAGGATTAGATACACAGCTTGGCAGACAGTATCTCACATGATAGGATTAGATACACAGCTCAGCAGACAGTATCACACAGGATAGGATTAGATACACAGCTTGGCAGACAGTATCTCACATGATAGGATTAGATACATAGGCTCAGCAGGAAGTATCACACATGATAGGATTAGATACATAGGCTCAGCAGACAGTATCACACAGGATTAGATACACTGCTTCTCCCTGGATGGCTCATTTCCAGGGTCTGTGATGTAATACCTTTAGATAATCCGCTATATACCTCTGCTCCTGCTTAGATACACCACTCGCCACACAGTATCACACACAACAGGATTAGATACACCGCTCATCAGAAAGTATCAGACGTAATAGGCTTAGATACACCGCTCCCCCTGGATGGCTCATTTCCAGGGTCTGTGATGTAACCTGCAGACAATCTGCTCCGCCATCAGGACAAGGCTTGGACACTATTGCATAAGCTCCTGTGCACACAGGGTCGCTGCAATCCGTAGGAAACTCTGCAGCAGAGAGGTGGCGGCTCCGGGCTCGGCCCACCTGACGGTGTTAATGCAAATTGCATCATTACACTGACTGGCAGAGATTGCAATATGATGACACAGATTGCATTGTCACACAGGCAGCCCGGACTCTGCAGGTGCCAGCTCTGCCCGCTGCCCACACAGCTCTGCAGGTAGGACCCTTGTGTGCCCACATCATGGGCCTTTAGGGGGGTATGGGGTTAGCCTGGCTCACTGGAATGTGCTGGGACTTGTAGTACGCTCTACAACCTCGACATCTTTCAGGTGGCACAAGGTTATTGTAGAACCTCATGGACCATCGGAGTCCGTCCCAGTCCTTGGATTGGATTTGTAGATCTTATCAGATTTCTATAATTGTAATCTAATTCTCAATTATTTTATTTAGTTACTCTTTTTTCTTTTTTTTTTTTCTTTTGCATTTTATGATGGCTTTTAATGTTTGTACTTGCAGCAATCTAAAATATCTTTGGTAGTGGCAGCGATATAAAAAACCGCTCTAGACACGTACTTTATTAATACATTTAGACCTTGTTGTACTATTATTATTTATTTTTTATTATGTTTTTAAAATTTTATGTATTTTTATGATTTTGTGTATTTTTGTACATTATGTATTTTTTTAATAGTAATTATTATTCATCTTTTTTTGTGTGTATTTTTACATTACCGTATTTATTTTGTGTCGTTTTGCTCCTCTTTATGATGTTTCTTATTACTTGTGTCTTTGCTGTTATCCGGAGTATTGTAGTAATTTATTTGCAGCGTCACATTCCAGGACGTTGTCCTCCTTTTATCGCCGTCCTTAAGCGTTCAATCACTCGGAAACGATAGACTCCATTGGTATCTGTTATTGAGAAAGCATTTTCTTATTATATTACTAGTGATCCTTTTTTTTTTTTTTTTTATTTTTTTTTTATTTATTTTATGTATTTTTTTGTACATATATTATTTTTTTTCTATTCTATGCATTTTTTCGGTTTTTCTCTATCAGGCTCTGTTCACACTACCATCATGGCTTCCGTTCTTAACCGAGCCATGACGGGTATGACTGATCCCTTTTTGAGAGGTCCCCGATGAAGCCTGATGGATACCTTCCGCTCCTAACAGGGTCCGCCAGGATTCCAGTGGGGGTCCAGTCTATATTTGGTGACAAAAATAGGGCTCTAAACCCAAACGGAGCAGAATGCCAGTGTGAACAGAGCCTTAGAAGGCGTACTGTAGTGCCTGCGTAGGTATCACATAGTAGAATACGGTATTGCGGTGACTGGACACAACCTTTGTGGCCTACCTTATGACGGTATATATAACGCCTCGGCCTCAGCTCCTTATCATAACCGACTCCACATTTAAGGACACCCACATTTTTCAGCTCGGCCCATGAATGTGTCTATTAGGCTACATGCACACGACCATATGTGTTTTGCGCTCCACAAATTGCGTATCTGCAAAAAAAAAGGATGACGTTCCGTATGGCATACGTTTTTTTTTTTTTTTTTTTTTTTTTTTGTGGATCCATTGTAATAAGGCTCCATTCACACGTCCGCAAATGGGTCCGCATTCGTTCCGCAATTTTGCGGACCCTTTCATTTTCTATTAGAACGGAATGGATGCGTACAGCACACAGTGTACTGTCAGCATCCGCATTTGCGGAGCGCGGCCCCGATCTTCAGGTCCGCAGCTCCGCAAAAGATAGAACATGTCCTATTCTTGTCCGCAGCTTGCTATAGGGGTCCGCAACACACCACGGACGTGTGAATGGAGCCTAATGCACTAGGACATGCACTATTTTTTTTTGCGGAGCAACAGAACGGACATACTGATGCGGACAGCACACGGTGTGCTGTCCGTGTTTTTTGCGGACCCATTGAAATGAATAGGTCCGCATCCTGTCCGCAAAATAAACTGAACGGACACGGAAACAAAATACGGTCATGAGCATGAGGCCTTACCAGTACATTTATGTGATTGCTTTGCGGTGGCTTCCAGACATTGGTCTCACAAATATTTTTTGCCAACGTCTCTTGATTTCTAGGTGGTGTATTACTATTGTAGGGTTGTACAGTGCGGGGCTGAGAACGTCCTATGTGGTGATTATAAACCAGCACTGAATTTTAAAATTTTACAAAAAAAAAAAAGTTTTTCAAAATCTTGACTTTTCAGTTGACTTCTTTCCTGCTTCTGCGTTTTTAGCGGCAACATTTTTTCGCAGGTTTTGGGTTAAACGTTTGGAACATCAGCAAATTCGTAATGTCAGTCTGTAGCCATCTCGACTAACGGACTCTCGTCTGACAAGCGTTTTTCCAATAGAACTCCTCCGAAGGCAGCATCTTCGTAGCGTGTCGGATCCATTATCTCCCCAGAATTATTTTTTTCTTCCGGTTTAATTAAAAAGGTAAAGCGCTCTAGAAAAAGCCTGACCTTACCCAGATGAGACATGAGCTTCTTGAAGCGATTTCATTAATTACGCAAGCAAGGACCTCAGCAGTGAGATGCGCAGTCGCTGCCATCAAATCGCTACAGTTTCCTAATTTTTGTTATATATATTTTTTTAAATATGCTAATATAACATTTTTTTATTTTATTTTTTAGTATGTCCCTTAGGGACATACTGTCAGTTCCGTGTTTTTTTTGTTTTGTTTTTTATTTTGCATATACGGAACCATTCATTTTAATGAGTCTGCAAAAAAAAAAACGGAAGGTACTCCGTGTGCATTCCGTTTCCAAATTTCCGTTCCGCAAAAAAATAGAACATGTCCTATTCTTGTCTGCATTACGGACGAGGCTAGGACTGTTCTATAAGGGGCCAGCTGTTCTGTTCCGCAAAATACAGAATGCACACGGACGTCATCCGTATTTTTTGCAGACCGAAAAATACATACTGTCGTGTGCAAGAGGCCTTAGATTGTGGAGAGGGAATAAATATTTGTCATTATTATTATAATAATATTTTATTTATTTAATATTTTATTATATTTATTTTACCGGTTTATTGTGACACAAATAAAATAAAATAAATCTAAGAAAAAAAATTCTAAAAATATAAAATAAACTAAATTAACATAAAAAAAAACGTTAAATGGCAGAGCTGAATATGCTATTAAGGGTCCATTCACACGTCCGTTGTTTCTTTCCTGATCTTTTCCGTTTTTTGCTGAACAGACCTGGACCAGATCTGGACCCATTCATTTTCAATGGGTCCTGAAAAAAAATCAGACATTGTGCTGTCCAATTTTTTTCAGGACCCATTGAAAATGAATGGGTCCAGATCTGGTCCAGGTCTGTTCAGCAAAAAACGGAAAAGATCAGGAAAGAAACAACGGACGTGTGAATGGACCCTAAATGTTTTAGAGCTCCTAAATACGGATAACGCAGCGAGGTATACACGTAAAAGTATTTCGATTAGCCATCCTTCCCCTTTTTTTCAGTTTCTATTTTTCAATTTCACATGGAGTCACGTTCTAGGTTTTACCCTAAGTTCACACCTGAGGGTTTTACAGCGCGTTCAAACGCGCTGTAAAACGCTCAACACATGAAAACCAATGCTTCCCTATGGCCCTGGTTCACACTTGAGCGTTTTGGCGTTTTGGCCATAGACTCGTTGGACAACACTGCAGTCAATCACACAAACGCGCGTCAAACGCGAGTTTACTATTGCAAAAAACGTGCATAAAAACGCACGACAAATACGCGCGTAAAAACGCGCGTCTCAGAAACGCTCAGGTGTGAACCCAGGGTTAGGGCTCGTTCACACAAACGTTTTTTGCGTTCCGTATACGGAACCATTCATTTCAATGGTTCCGGGGAAAAAAACGGAATGTACTCCGTATGCATTCCATTTCAGTATTTCCATTTTTCCGTTCCGTTCAAAGATAGAACATGTCCTATTATTGCCCGCAAATCACGTTCCGTGGCTCCATTCAAGTCAATGGGTCCGCAAAAAAAAAAACAGAACACATACGGAATGTACTCCGTATGTTTTCCGTATCCGTTACTTTTTGCGGAACCGTCTATTGAAAATTTTATGCCCAGCCCAATTTTTTTCTATGTAATTACTGTATATGCCATACGGAAAAATGGAACCGGAAACACTACTGAAACAAAAAAACGGATCTGTTTAAAACGGCCCCGCAAAACGCTGAAAAAGCCATACGGTCGCGTGAACGAGCCCTTACCCTGCCGTTCAATGTAAAAACAATGGGCACGCGTTGTGTGACAAACTCGGCTCTGCTACGTCAGGGTGTGCATGTCTGCCTAGAGCTAGCGGAGAGCGAGGATCTAATTAGTCGTCGCTGTCGTGCTAAAAGATGCTTATTGACAATTTAATCCCTGGGTGACAATGGAAAATGAATTAATATGATTGATGGAGCGCCGCAGACGCGGCTGTCAGCACTTTCCTCAGTCGCCGATGGAATGGGAAGATTGGTAGGAAAATGGCGGCAAAGTTTAACCCACTGGAAAGCCACTCTCTGTGGGACGTTAGCTATAGACCTCCAGAGATGAACCATATCTGAACAGATTCCAAATTGGTTGGAAGCCAAGCCTTCGTCACCCTGGGGTGGACATAGAGGAGTATGGGCCCCATAGACTAAAAAGGGCCCGCCATAATGGTGCTGGGTGAGGCCATCCTCGTCGGTCTGCTGATGGTTGACCCACGTGAAGGTGGCCCTTAGGATCCTTCCCCTGGTGGAAGACCCTGAGGAGAGAGGCTGGTTCTCCTTAGGGCTCCTGCACACGACCTTATGTGTTTTGCTGTCCACGAAACACGGATCCGCAAAAAATACGGATGACATTCGTGTGCATTCCGTACAGCTGGCCCCTAGTAGACTAGTCCTATCCTTGTCCGTAATGCGGACAATAATAGGACACGTTCTACTCCTTTGCGGAACGGACATGCGGAAACGGAATTCACACGGAGTAACTTCCGTTTTTTGACCCATTGAATTAGATGGTTCCGCATGCGATCCGCAAAAAAAAACAAAAAACGGAACGGACACGAAAAAAATAAAATATGTTTGTGTGCATGAGCCCATAGACAAGGATAGGACAACAGAGTTGGGCCCTATATAGGGGCCCCGTCTTGGCTACTTAAGTGATAAATGACCAAAGACCTAGAGCGCACAACCATTATTTAGGCCTCTTTCACACGGGTGTGAGTTTTTTTGCCCGGATAAGAGCCGGGTGCTTTGCGGGAAAATGCGCGATTTTTTTTCTGCGCAGGTGCAAAACATTGTCATGCGTTGCACTCGCGTGAGAAAAATCGCGCATGTTTGGTACCCAAACCCGAACTTCTTCATAGAAGTTCGGGCTTGGGATTGATGTTCTGAAGATTGTATTATTTTCCCTTATAACCATGTTATAAGGGAAAATAATAATGATCGGGTCTCCATCCCGATGGTCTCCTAGCAACCATGCGTGCAAATCGCACGGCATCCGTACTTGCTTGCGGATGCCATCCGATTTTCGCACACCCCATTCACTTCTATGGGGCTTGCGTCACGTCAAAATCGGAAAATATAGAGCATGCTGCGATTTCAACTGAACGCACAAGTGATGCGTTAAAAACATCGCTCATGTGCACAGCCCCATAGAAATGAATGGGTCAGGATTTAGTGCGGGTGCCATACGTTCGCCGCACGGATCGCACCCTCACGGAAAACTCGCCCGTGTGAAAGGGGCCTTAGGGTTATAGGGCCCCTGTAGTGAGGGGCCCCATTCCAGGTTTGTCTTGTCTCCATTATAATGGGTGGTGAGGACCTGCCCGGGGCTGTGGTCTCCACAGGTGCTGCAATATCCGCATGGGGTGAGAGCAGCAGGACCTCCTCACCGCTGCCTATGGCTAGGTTCACATCGGGCAGGTTTTTTTCTCGCACTTTTTTTGAGTTTCGGTGAGGAATTCTGGATGAGGTCTCCACGCGGAATCCGTGTCAAGAATGGACAGGACACTTCTTATATTTTTCTGCCAATTCCGCGCCAAAATCCTCTGTGTGAACCTAACCCATGAGAGTGCTAGTGTCAAGCAGCAGCTGTAAAGGCCCTCATTTTTATATTTTCTCTATGGACGGGTCTGATGCAGACGATGGTCATGAACTTCTTACCTGACCCCTCGCATCCATAGGCTGACTCCGTAAAGAGTCCATCTGGGCTGTCGGGCGGCGTCTTTCAGCACCTGCGAGGTGACGGGCAGCTGCTAGGGTTGTCGAGCGCGATATATATTACTCATCGCATGTTCTAACCAACAGGTGTAGTGTGAGAGAATAGTTCCTAAGGACTCCGGTTATGTGACGCTGAGACCCTCGAGCGCCGGAAAACATTTTATTGGCAGTTTATAGAGGGGCGCTTATATTTTTGCAATTGACTACGAGCCGCGCCAAACCAACACTACCACCAGGAATTAGCACCTATAGACAGGGACCCTGGGTGCTTGTCTCTCTTCTATGCACACATGAGTCAGATGTAGCAGTGCTGAGTTTGCCCTAGAACGCAACTCTTCGTGTTATAATGAGTACGTAAATGGCGCCGTCGCCAGTAGGTCTAGTGATAAACTCCACTCTGCTACATCTGAATATATAACGCAGTGGCAGCTGGGAAACAAACCTCATACGTGCCTACAAAATTATAGTGACTTAGGCCTCATCCACAGAAACGTAATTTTTTTCTGTGTCCGTTTTTTTTTTTTTTTTGACCGTATGCCGAAGAAAGGAAGTTACTCCGTGTGCATTCCGTTTCCGTATTTACGTTCCGCAAAAGAACAGAACATGTCCTATTATTGTCCGCATTACGGACAAGGATAGGACTGTTCTATCAGGGGCCAGCTGTTCCGTTCCGCAAAATACGGAATGCACACGGGCGTCATCCGTATTTTTTGCGGACCGAAAAATACATGCGGTTGTGTGCATGAGCCCTTATGCAGCAGAGCTGAATTTGTCATTGAACTGTTTATTTTGCTCCCCAGGGTAGCTCTGCAGTACAGTAATGAGATGGACCAGCTCTGCTACACCGGTACGATACCCCGGCACTCCTCTCCTCAGAGTACGTCCCCTAGGCCGGTAACTCAAGCCTGTCATTAATAGTGAAATTAGGGCAGCGGTATTTCCAGCGACGAATTTCATGTGGATTTCATCAGAGCTGTAACTAGGAAGTAGCGGCCCCGGAGCCCCAGCTGAATTATTCAGAGGTGATTTTCTCACCTCGTCAGCTCTCCATATTGCATTTTTTTTATTTATTTTAGGTGCATTCACATGTAACTTTTTTTTATTTTTATGTTTTTTTTGCAGTCGGGGGAGGGGGCAGCTGCAGTTATATGGCCAGATGTTACGCTTTAGTGCACACAATATTTACCCCCCTTTTTTGACCTTCAGGGACTTAATAATTATTATTTTTTTTGCCTCTCTGCTTTTAGACGGTCGGAACAATCTCTTCATGTTTACATCCATTTCATGGTTCTTCTGAGCTGGTGTTTAATTGCCATTTACATTTTTAAAGGGAACCTGTCACCGGGATTTTGTGTATAGAGCTGAGCACATGGGTTGCTAGATGGTCGCTAGCACATCCACAATACCCAGTCCCTATAGCTCTGTGTGCTTTTATTGTGTAAAAAAACCGATTTGATACATGTGCAAATTAACCTGAGAGGGGTCCTGCCGCTGAGAGGAGCAAGGAGGAGATTCTGAGGATGCGGGGCAGGACTCCTCTCGGGTTCATTTGCATATGTATCAAATCGTTTTTTATACACAATAAAAGCACACAGAGCTATGGGGACTGGATATTGCGGATGTGCTAGCGGCCATCTAGCAACCCATGTCCTCAGCTCTATACAGAAAATCCTGGTGACAGGTTCCCTTTAATCTAACGAGGATGAGGAACCATTTTTTGATGCTGTTCTCCAGTTTATGCCATAAGGTTGATACAAAATATAATTGACTTTGTCCATTTTATTTAATAAACTTTGTTCCTAAAAAAAAAATGTCATTCCATTTTTGAGACCCTTAGTCTTATCTTCTAGTTTTTCACCATAGATGGCGGTGCATTATATACTGTGTAAGGCCTCTTGCACATGAACGTATTTTCTTTCCGTTCCATTTTTTTTGCGGAAGTTACTCCGTGTGCTTTTCCGTATTTCCGTTCCACAAAAAAAAAAGAATAGAACATGTCCTATTATTATCCGCATTACGGACAAGGATAGGACTGTTCTATTAGGGGCCAGCTGTTCCGTGTGCATTCCGTGTTTTGCGGATCCGTTTTTTTGCGGACCGCAAAATACATACGGTCATGTGCAAGAGGCCTAAGTCTCTTCAATCCTGGCTATCAAGGCTCATACACAATGGGGGTCATTTACAAATATTTTTATGACAGCTTTTGGTGTATAAATAGTTACAAGTCCCCACTGTTTTGTGAGGAGTCGTTAAATGGCATCTGTCAGCAGTTTTGTCCCTATGACACTGGCTGTGACCTGTTACATGTGCACTTGGCAGCTGAAGGCATCTGTGTTGTTCCCATGTTCCTATGTGCCCGCATTGCTGAGAAATGTGATGTTTTATATATGCGAATGATGCTCTAGGAGCAACGGGGGCGTCGTCGTTACACCTAGAGGCTCTGCTCTCTCTGCATCTGCCGCACCCTCTGCACTTTGATTGACAGGAGTGGGCATGATGACATTTTCAATGTTCAGCAGTTGCAGAGAGAGCAGAGCCTCTAGGTGTCACACAAAATGACCCCCCCCCCTTTACCCGTCTAATCGCCATCTCACCGTAATCTATGTAAAATTGAAGTGGAAACCATTAGTGTTTCTTCCTCGCACGCGGGGGTCTTTTCATTTCATTTTTGGGTTTAAACGAGCGGAAAGCCCTTTGTTTACCGCCGCGTTTCGTTATCGCTCCCAGCCCTTAATTGTGAAGCCAGTTATCTGCAGGGTTTCATTATTCTATTTGTCATCTGTCATATTTTTTTCCTTCTAAGGCTGGATGGCACGGCGGCCAATGTCGCATTCATTTCCTCCTTTTTTAATTTTTAATTTTTTAAATTTTTGAAAGCCCTAAATGAACGTCCGCTCCTCTGGTTTGATCCGATAATGCGATACTACAAAGCAATAATTGATTTAACTCCGAGGAACTTGTACATCTTAAACTGTTTACGGCGCGTTACGCCAGTTTAAGACATCTTTTCCACTAATTAACTCTGGCACACAGCAGCGTGCCACTTAACATGAGGACATGCGGTACCAGAGTGGGTTGGAGAGCTTTCTCTGCTAAATGGACCATGAAGGTGAGATTAACCCACGATGTCCCGGCATCGCATGCAAGAACCGATCAATTTTGTATTTCATTTTTAGCTTGAGCGCAGTGGAGGCCCCCGGGGGACCCTCTCATTGTCTTGAAAGGTGGGTAATATACGTAAATCATTATTGCCCACTGTGCTATATAATAGCGCCACACAGTGCCTGTATAGATGACAATTAGCGCCATGCGGTGTCCAAATAATACCGCTATATAGTGCCTAAATAATATTGCAGTTGGACAGTGTCGTGAGATTTAGGCCTCGTTCACATTTCCGTACGTGGAAAATCCGTCCGTGTGTTATCCGTGAAGATGTCTATGTTTGGTCCGCATGCCCGTTTTTTGCCCGTCTCCATATTCCACGGACATTGCCCGATTGCATCTGCGAAAAATCACTGACGGAACACTCATGCCATCCATGTTGTGCCAGCGTTTTTTCACGGACCCATAGACTTTATCGGGTGTGTTTGTTTGGTCCACATCGGGGACAAAAGTAGTGCACGCTCATGTGAGTTTTCCACTGACTCCTTGCCGGTGGAAAAGCCACTGATGTGTGAAAAAACACATTCAAATCAATGGGTACGTGTGCTGTCCATGGGGGACACGGATAGCACACGTCCGTGATTCACTGCAGTGTGAACGAGGCCTAAGATTGGCCATACACATGAGATGAAATGGGGAGCAGGTAGCTTAGGTGACATCTACCCTGGAGGACACATTTGTGCCTCACCCCATCAGTCTATTTCAGTGGGTATCATGTCATTCTTTATTTCCCCTGTGGAGGCAGTGTTGGCAAATTGAACGCTTTCTAACCGGTTCCGCCACAGCTTGTAACTGATCAACCTATCATTAGGGGACCTTCCTAAAACAATGTTATAGCCCAGTCAAGCAACCCCTTTATGGCTTCCTGCACACGGGTGCAGGTTGTAAAATCGAAATTCCGTGCAGATTTTCAATTGAATTTCTCTGCGTTTCGGCTCCAAATCCACATCAAAAACTGTAAAATGTGTTGCGTGCATTTTTTGTTGCAGATTTGCTGCAGATCTCAGCGTTGCATTGCAAGAAAAAAACTAGGTTCTAACTTCATTTTGCAGGTAATGTATTATGCTGCGGTTTTTCCGCACAAAAAATTGCGCAAAAAAAACTGCACATAATCGAGGTAGCCTAAGGATGCCCATTGGACCATCTACGGTCACGGATGCAAAAACATTTAGCCATTAAACATGTCATGCAAGGCTTTAACAGACCTCCCGGAGTGGAGATCATACTTATCCAGTCCCCTCTGCTGGATCCGGTCCATCGGTCAACGTGGGCTCTTCATCTCCCTGCTGCATTGAAATCAACATCTTGCTGACGGGGGCACGTGACTGCTGCAGGCAATCGCTGGCCGCAGTGGTGACCTGCTCCCCTAGCGTCGCCTTCATGGTGATGATCGATCATAAGAAACTGACATCCAAGGGTGAGCTCTGCAGCAAAACTGCATCGTGTTCCCACCAAATCTCTGGTAAAACGCGTGCAGCTTGTGGTGCGGAATTGCACAGAAATCCGCACGGAAATCTTTGCAGATTTTCTGTTTCTAAACCTGCACCCGTGTGCAAGTACTCTCATGCTTATGCCTAGCACTGTGAGAGACTACCCGGCTTCAAAGTTACAGAGAGACTGTGATTTGGTTACTCTAGCTGTTCGACTAACTCCAATTTAGTAGCTGATGCTGTGATTTCCTGCTGGGAGAGGGGAAGAGAGAACTGCTTTATTTGCATGACCTTTTCCATTCATGTTACATGGGTGCAGTTTTTTTTTCTTATATACTACCTTTTAGTATACTAGTGTCACTTCCAATCTATACATTGGGTTGAACATTTGTATTCCCTATTGTAAAGCTTGGCTTGATCTGCCCCACTATTTCAAACGACTGTGTTCTCCGGGACTCTTTTGTAGCCTGTGTTAAGTTTGATAATTTTTGTTCTGAGTTCTTCACATTATCACCTCCCTGGAGAACAGAGTCGACACCAGCGCAGATCAATTAAAATAATAGTTGGATTATAAGGCAGGGTTTCTATAAAGAGGAGATTCATTACCGTCTGTCTAGAACAAAGAAGATTAAGGAATGATATGACGGCTCTGTTTCAGGAGAGAACGATCAATCAGTGGTGCTTATTTGAGGAAGGAACGTCTTGCGGTCCAAAAGGATAAAAATACGAAGGGATTTGAGAAGGCATTACTCCTTGCCGAGTGCTAAATTGGCCTATTATTTCAAGCTGATAAACAAAAGGATATGCCGTCTGGAGATGTGTCCATCCATTATGCATTGTGAAATATAGATGCGCCATCACTGGAGATTAGTATCGGCTAACTAGTGATTTACCGTGCTACTTACAGCTCTTTGTTTTATGACGATTGTTCCCTTTCTGCCGTTGCTGCCGAGAACCATTTACAGTCCTTATTGATCAAAGACGATGCTCCAGAATTACCGATAGGACCTGAAGATGCGGCGTGTCTATTTTTATGTTGAGCAGATGTAAGAGGAGATCGAATGACCCTCCCAGCGCTTTGTAGAATATTCCGTCGCAGCTTGCATCAAAAGGTTGTCGTGATTTAGTCTAAGATGGAGCTCATGGTGGACTCTTTTTGACCAACGATCTTCACTTGATGAAAAATTCTGGTTCCCGATACAAACGCTATCCTAGTATTATAGTCAGCTGAGGCTCTGACGCATCACACTCAGCAATATTTTTCTGCGATGGAGACCATGGTGAAATCCTATAGACCGCATTGTAAGGTCCATTGGGGGCCATTGTAGTCCATCATATTTGGCCCTTTTATGTTCATTTTTGTGCTCCTTTGACAGAACGGAGAACTTGACAGACAAGTGAACAAAGTGGCTAAGTGCGTATGTTTTCTCAGTTGGAAGAGAAGAGAAAGCTGCTGCTGGACACCTCTTTAGGTGGGCTATGTCCCCTGAGAACAAAAGGATTAGGCTTGTGGAAATTCAATGTACCTGATGCCCTCTCCTCTAACATCTACCATTGGGGGAGAGGGAAAGGTGACACACATTAGATGGTCAGTCAGTCTTGCCAAAATAGTCAGGTTCTGCTGACCTTAATCTAATGTGTATGGTTGGTAGAATGAAATTCAATTAGACCAATCTTTCTCTCACCCAACGTGATCTGCCAGGGGAATGCACCATTTATTGATGGCTTCTCCTTCCAAAAACATTAGCTTTATCAGTCTATAGGTTGTAGAAAATCCATGAATCTCCCCCCACCCATTGTGTCCTAGAGATTAGCCGACGAGTCTGTTCTTAAATGGTCAAACCGTGTGTTAGAAGTGATTGATTGGCTCGTTGAGGTACATGGATCCAGACCCACCAGAGGGTCAGCTCTTCATCCATGTAGAGCAAGCTCCTGCCAGAGCGGATATAATTGCGCCTACAGGTCTAACCATTTAAAAAGATCAAGAATCCATCTTTGAAATTACCCAAAAAGTTATTAATCTCAGTTATATCCATGAATAGTTGACCAGGTACCCTATTTTGTAGTGGTCTTCAAAGGATGGGAACTAAAAACCATGCAGTATTATTTATCAGTGTGTGGGGTATTATTTGGGAACGGAGTATTATGTGGTACATATTAAGAGCATAATGTTTGGATATGACACATACATGGTACTGTCTCATAGACTTTATATAGCTGTCTTGTCTTGGTGCTATATGGCGGTGTTATGTGGTGTATGTTAATGGAGTATTGTTTGGATGCAGGGCACTATTTGGACTCTGTATGGTGTCAAACTCTATATACATATGTTAGGTGGACTGAAACTTTTTACAAGCATTTGTGCCAACTCCTTTTAAATTTTGTTCCTCAACTGCTCCCAAAGTTGAATCTTGCTCTCCTCACCAATGTTGCAATGACTGTGATTGAGGAACAAGCTCTTTTATTTCCTCAGTTCAGCTCCTTCTATATTCAGTGAAGTGAGGAGAACATTTCGGGTTTTTGACTGTACACAATATCAAGCCAGTGTTTTGATGCAAATTTCAGGAGTTTTTTTTTTTTTTTTCCATTAAATTCTTTTTGAATGTCTCAAGATATAGTAAGTGACTATGGGAACAAATTGGGCTTGGGTGTCAAGAGAAATCCATTTGGCTGATTTGCACCCGTCCCTTCCTGCAGAATCTCTCGGTCTTTCTAATTTGGGAGATATCGCGGCTGCTAAAGGCTCAGGCAGTAGAGCATAAATTAGGACAAGCGACAGGTTTCGGCAGCTTTACAGCAAGATTTCAATTTGGTTCTATAGTTTTCTGCTCGCTACAAACTAATTTTAATTAGACCTCCAATAAGGATCTGCCCATAAAACTCCTGGCCGAGGTTGGTATAGTTGATGCTGTCTTGCGCCAATTGTTAACTTGTCACTGGTGGTTTATGGTCTTCGGAAATGTTTAGCTCTCTGTCGAACTGTACGGTTGGCCTTCTGAAGAATGTTTCACATTATTAAAGAGTAAGTTTTCCACAATGGTGCCGACATAATGCTCCCCAGCATCCTCATTGGGGTATCGTGTCTTGACCTAAAGGAAATCTCTTTTCTATAATTAAAGGGGTGCTGGCTCCTGGAAGCTCTGACGGTCAGCTGTGATCACCAGTAGAAGCTCCATCTGGCCATAATTTTCCCAGGGCAGATGTGATATTCGGCTGCCCATGCACCTTAGTTTGTTGTCAGCCATTCCTCACAACTTGGATATTCCTCCAGGTCCCCCATACACATGCACGGGGGGGGGGGGGGGGGGGGTCTTAGTGTATATTATTTCAATAGAGATAAATGGCTTTCAGTACCGCTTTATCTCCTTCAAGAACGGAAGATTGGTCTAATTGAAATCCAACATGCCTAAAGCTGTCCAACATTAGATGAATGTCTACCGATTTCGGCAGAGATGGTTGACCTTCTGATGTGTATCTGGGCCTTCTGACTTTCCTCTGGCAGCAAATATTGGCGGAGAGAAGGATCAAGAAGTTGGGTTTCAACATGACCGATCCTTTAGAGTTCCCCTCTTCCCGTTTAGAGCAGATGCACACTTGGCTGCACCATTGATGCTTGTGTTCATAGCTGTTGGCCAAACTAGTGTTTCTTGGATGGCTTTCTAAAGCATATGACTGGCTTAAGTGGGGAACTAGTGTCCATGGGATTGGGGGTGGTGTAGCGTGGCTCAGCTATCACATACTGTTCCTGATGCATCACTGATTGTCTGGTAAAGTGCATGTAGATAGCATATCGACCTTCCCGTCCACTGAAGATGGGAGCTCAGTGCTGGTTTTCTTCCTTACTTCTATACCATGTCCGGCCTCATGGGCATTACTTGCCAGTCTCAGACAAGCCCTTTCACCTTTTTTTTTCCTGAATTTCAGCTGATGGGGGTATTCCATCATTTTGAGTGGCTGCATGTAAAATGTTCTATATGTTGAACTGTGGACTATGGACAGAGGGCAAGAAGCAATCTTACTTGGTTCATAGAGGAAGCAGGAAACCACCCCTGCTCCTATGACCTATGCACGACCTAATGTGGCAAAAAACCCTCTATTCAAGGTTTTGGTGGTGATGTCACTCATGGCCACGTATCATGATGTCATCTTTTGTAAGACCCATAAGTGAGATGGCCTGCTATACTGTGGTGACACAATTTTGCCTGTACCGTGGCAGGTCATTGTTTCATCACATTGCCCACCATTACAGAAGAGCCTATAGACTTCCAAGTTACAGTTTCAGTTCCAACTTCCGCACCCATAATTGCTAAGTCACTGTTGACTGTAGGTGGGGTTACTTTTCTCACATCTTTGTCATGTTGCTCTTGTTCTCACAATTGTACCAGATGGTCTTTGGAGTCCTCCGCAGGTTCTTTCAGCAGCTCTGGCATCACAGTACATAGTGAGGAAAGATCAGCCTTGGCAATAATTACAGCTCAGGACACGAGGATCTGATAGGTCTGAGCATCCTCTAAAAATTCCCATCATTGAGAGATCTAAACAGCAGGAGAAAATAATGATCTAACGTACGAGACCAGATAATAGAAAGCCTCATCCCAAGGTCACACGGCTGCTCTGTGCAGGAAACGTCTTGTAGAGCATTCCGCCATCCACATCACTCATACTGTCAAAGGATGTGTATAGAAGAGCATCCATCAGTGACATCAGTGTATAGCAAGTCGTCTTACCCTTCAGATAACAGTATACACTTATATTATCACTGCTCTCCCACCCCCCCCCCCCCCCCCAAAGTGTCAGTGAGAATATGCCTCATATCACAAAGTGATTTATACCCGTGTATATTACATTAAAGGGGTTTCTGGAAATTTCATACTGATGACCGATCCTCAGGAGGCAGTATTATAGTAGTTATATTCTTGTACATAGGAGGCAGTATTATAGTAGTTATATTCTTGTACATAGGAGGCAGTATTATAGTAGTTATATTCTTGTACATAGGAGGCAGTATTATAGTAGTTATATTCTTGTACATAGGAGGCAGTATTATAGTAGTTATATTCTTGTACATAGGAGGCAGTATTATAGTAGTTATATTCTTGTACATAGGAGGCAGTATTATAGTAGTTATATTCTTGTACATAGGAGCAGTATTATAGTAGTTATATTCTTGTACATAGGAGACAGTATTATAGTAGTTATATTCTTGTACATAGGAGCAGTATTACAGTAGTTATATTCTTGTACATAGGGGGCAGTATTGTAGTAGTTATATTATTTTATATAGGGGGGCAGTATTATAGTAGTAATGGGAAAAAGTATATAGCAAATCATATTACAAATAAGTTAACCATTTATGTTGACACAGAGAATGGAATTGTCCTTTAAGGAATTCTGCAGAAGTCTTTTGTATTGTGGTCCCCTCTTTTTCCTCTTTACCTGTTCTTCATACGTAAATGAAAAAAAAGTCACGATTCAACGGCAAGAGGCGTACAGCTGTTCAATTAAACTTTTCTCCCACCCTGCAAAAGTTACTAGAGATTTGTGTGGAGTTTCTCCTTGGTGGCTCCTAATCACTGTAATTTACCAGATTCTGTAATTACCTGCCTTGTTCGGAAACGGGTTGATTGCTGTTTCTTCGTCCTTTCTGTTTGAGATTTAAGCGTTGGTGGAATTTACATCTAATGAGCGCTACATTCATTAGCTGTCATTGTACAGTGGTGGTCCGGGCTTCCACACAATCCGTTTTTTCGCTCTTCTTCCCCTACACAACTTAATTGAGCTTACAAATCTGGGAACAACAGGAATGACTTGTTGCAGTTGTGACTCACATTCACACCATCCTTACGGCAGCATAAGTGAGAAATATATGTCTGCTGTGGAGGGTCAGATAAAGGTCGATGGTGGTTTATAGGTTACCCCATACCACTTGGAAAATGCTTCCCAAATAATACCAACAAACATGGCTCAAAAGACAGGAAGGCAGGGGAAAACAACAGGATCTTGTTGGGGCAAGGCACTGTATCTAGGCATCTGGTTTGGAGATATTTTCCCTGTGGACAATGACATCTGATAAATGCAGCAAAAAGCTCAGGATCAGATAAGCTACTTTTTCTCATTATTCCAAGAATCACTGGTGGTCTAGGGTTTTGAAGTGGTCAATTTTACATTCTATTGTAGTCTAGGGCAATGAAGGGGATAATGGTAAATTTTAATTGCTCCTGAAGGGATCTCTCTTTCCTACCCCCTTATACTTGGTCTGAGGAAAGTTCCATTTTTGGTGGAAGTGGTAGATATTTGGTGGATGTTTTTCTTCGTCTCTGTCTTGTTTGAGAGCGATTTAAAGATTCTAGGACACATTTTTGTTGGTGCCCAACTTTTTGTTTTTCTCGTATACAAAAGTCAAGCCAAAAGTTGTCAAAAAGTGTTTATGGTATGTGTATTTGGTTATGAATTTCATACACAGTAGAGTTTGAGGTTGGGGTATGGCTACACAGCAATGATTTTTTTTTTTCTACTTTGCTTAAAACGTTGTTTGCACCATGCACAAAGATCAACACCTCTCAGACATGTATACACGGCCACAGAACCATATCTTAAAGTGCTCAGTCACTCGACAGCTTGAACTTGTGACCCACCACCACTTCTGGTGCTTCTGAAAGGCTCATGACATCCATGTAGAAAACCAAAACACTGATTGACTGCTCCATAACAGGTTCTTATTTAGTCACTTGTCTCCAGGGCGGATATTTGAGTACTTCCTTTTAATCCCCTTTTTATGCTTTTTTATTGCTTTGTGCCTCAGAGTAAACATCCAGATGCCCAGGAGCTAAGAGCCTTCTAGAGGAAGACAGGGTTAATAGGGGATGGTGGAAGTCTGCTCCTTGTGTAAAGGTCACCGTACACTTGCAGTAGCTGTGAACCCAACGCTTGGTCAACAGCTGGTCCTAGCAAAATCTCCATACAGTTCCAAGCATGCATGTTCTGTGAATGAATAGAGGGGACAAAGGTCACCATCGGAGGATTAGGCGTGTTGAAATGCCTGATCCTTTTCATACATACATTTTAGATAGTTGCCTGGTCCCATCAAAATCACCAGGTTTAGCCAATCAAAGTCTAAAGTATAATGTCCACCTTTCATTGTTTTAAAGTTGAAAATAGAAATTTCAGAGGGGTCTTATAACTGGAAATTGTAAGATTTCCTAGAGCTATAGGTGCCCATTCGCTTAAAGGGGTCGGTGTACTCAGCAGTTACATAGAAGTGAATGGAGCGGCGTTCTCCTAGGAGACTTGATCTCTGTTTTTTAATGCTCCCTGGGGGTCCAGATGGTTAGACATATATATTTGCCTTAGTCATAATTAAGTTCGGGACATGTAGATGTAGGCCCAACCTCCAGGAACATACAACCCCTCCAGGGACATACAACCCCTGCAAGGATAGTCCCTGCAAATATGGAACTATTGGCAACTATGTGGATCCTCAGTGATCAGACACATCTCCTTTCCTATGCAGTAGTGTGGGAACACATTAAAGATAGGTGCCAGCTGAAAATTATTTGCCCATCATCCATTCCACTGACTCCCCCATAAACATGCAAGCTCAGCTGCATATTGTCACGGCTGAGGATGGGGGAAACCCTCAGCCGTGTGATGCCAGGTGATGTTGTGGCTGCTCGGCCAGGAGAACAGGATAGGGAGCAGGTCACCTCCTACAGCGTCCCTAACCAGACACTAACTCCTACCTGCATGGGCCGACCTTTCAGGTAGGAGGACCCATGCGCAGGAACCTCGGAGCCCTGACTTACCCTCCGCAGATCCCTGAGCTAGGAGCTGGGTAAGACGACCTACTCCTCCTAGGCACGGAGGAGCAGGAGTCTCCATGGCCAAGCTGTTGGGAAAAGGGGAACTCATACAGCCTTACGGGAATGACAGGCGAACTATTAGTTCCACCAACCTGTCACAGCCTTGCTGACTGGATCCCTGCGCAAACAGGAATCCAGAACCGTAAGCTGCACCAAACACATAGGAAGGTCCCAACAGAACATAACATACAACATCAACACACAGCAAGGACATAAACATAACGACAATATCTTTATGACCACAGGGGTGGCTCTCACTGGCAGGTAACATGCACAGGAGGCTGCTCCAGCCAAGAATGACTGAAGCAACCTACTGAGCCATGCCAAACACCAAGGCTATATAGGCCAAGAAGCCACACCCCACAGTCGGACACACCCAGTGACATCACACACACACTGGGAAGGGAGTTAACCCTTCCAGCACCTAAGAAGGGAAACACACATAAAGGGAAAGTGACCAAACTAAGATCACCCTATGGCTGTTGCCGCAGGCAACGACATGGGTGGCAGCCGTCCTGGGAGACAGCCCGAAGGCCGGGACACTGCCACCACATGTACAACATACCAAACGTTGCCACGGGCTGCCACAGTGAAGGGAAAGTGTCAAAGTGCACACCAGACAACACAAAGTGCACACCAGACATACAAACGTGCATATACACACGCACACAACTCCAAGGGAACCGCACACATACCTGTTGTCCGCGGCAACCGCACTTGAGGCAAACAACAACATGTCTCAAGCTGCGGTTGAAACAACTACCCAAACCGCGGGCAACTGTATGCGGCTCCCAAGGAGTCACGGCCATAACCGTGGCCGTGACACATATATGTTGAAGTGATAGACGTAGACAAGCTTCTGGCTCACTGTACGCCTCTTGCAGTTGAATCATAACTTTTTTTCATTTATGGTATGAAGAACAGGTAAAGAGGAGACCACAAGACAAAAGACTTCTTCTGCAGAATTTCTTAAAGAACAATTCCAGTCCCTGTACGTACATTTTAAAACCAAAGTAGAAGGTTTGCTTTTCCCGCCGAAATCTGTGAGTTTGGCCAACATTTACATATTGTGTTTGGGTGTCTGAAGATATTGTGGCCTGTTGCTGCAGGTTCTACTTCCTTGACCCTCATAGTTTTAGACCTTTCTGTGTCTGCACGATATGTTTAAAAACCCTCCATAACATACGAAAAACCAACAGGAAAACGAAAATGATTGGTAGGACTCCCAGATAACAAACCCCTACTTATATTCTGCCATGATGGATAAAAGTTACGAATTCCAAGACCGCCCATGTCCATGCGTCCATTAGGGAGATGAACATCATTAAGGGGTCCTACACTTGGCATCCTCTATTATAGCCCAGAATAGAGTCCCTCTGGGGGGATTGAATAGTCGATTCTATCAGTCAGCTGTTTGCCACATTTCTTGGGAGGTAAGAAAACCCCTCGAGTGATCCATGTCTTCTGCAGTCCTTTTTTTAAATAAAATCATTCACTTATAGTACCCCTAGTTGAATTTCCTAAAAGAAGGCAAATATTTGGCCCCAATCCAACAATCATGTTAGTTACTGTTAAATGAGCTTACACTTAACAGCATTTGCAATGCATTTGAAGAATTGTTCCTGATGGGACAAATATTTAGTCCACCTGATGGTTTCTGGTGTTCTCGACTGATCATTTTTGGTACCTTGGTTGATCGTCCATGGCCACCTTTTCTACTAGCAAACTTTAATCCGTGAAGAAGGGATTTGGCCTGTAGAACACCTTAGGTCAAGTCCCTAACTCTAGCTGATGTAATGGTTCCACTGGTTTTACTGCTCAGAAAGGTTTGTTATTTTTGGAAACCTTGAAAGATGTAGGAACTTCACACCTTGAGAATGTAGTTGAGCTCTTCACACCCTGGGAATGTAGTTGAGCTCTTCACACCTTGGGAATGTAGTTGAGCTCTTTTCCTGAGGACATAAAGACTGTCTTCTAATGGATGCTTCAATTATCTTTCAAGGTCATTCGCTTTTGACCACCTTAAGAAATAGATTTTTTATGTCTTTGCATAACCAGGGTGGGCAGAGATGGTCCTTGTTTCGTCTGCAGGTGATAGATTGCTCTGTTATTGTCTTCCCCTTTTTTTTTTTTTAACCTTTTGCAGTTTCGAAAAGCAAGGTCCATGATCATTTAGAATATTTTTAAAAAAAGTCAGACTTCGGATCTACTGATGGTTGTTGGCCCCTTTAGTCTATAAAATTGTCAAGGTTTAGTGCTGATAAGGCTATGTTCAATGATATTTCAATACATGTTTCCCACAGACCTGAGTCAACTAATTTATTTTATTTTAAGGGGATGCTCCACTAAGGCCTTTGTGGCATATCCCCTTTGTCTCATGTTGGCTATGTTCCATTTTTACCAGATGGCTGCATGGACCGTCATTGACTTTCACAGCCTTCCATGTGGTCGCCTGGAAATGGCTAGGTGGAGCTGACAGGAGTTTGTGACACACAGCTAGATCTTCAGCCTCTTCATTCTAGTGAGATGCCACCAATGGCTATGATGGGCCATATCCTAGGGGTCCAGTTTGTAGCACCCCCCCCCCCCTTCCACACAGGTCTTAGTGGCTCATTGTTAGCTGCCTCATTCTTGGGTGCAGCTGCAAATTTTGTATGCCCCCCCCCCCCCCTATGACCAGGCCACAGAGTATTTGTTCCACCAGCCACTGAAAATGGGAAAGAAGTACCTGGCAGATTGAGTTTGTCAGACTTTGAAATAAATATCCAATTAGGTCGGGAAACCCTGTCAATGTCCAGAGAAGGGTAAATTTACCATGGAAATCTGTGCATTGTGAACAGGTTCTATCTACAAAGAGATCGTGTTTCCCAATCTCTTCAGTGACAGCAGCTCAGTAGTGTGTACAGAAATGTAATCCTCTGAGAGCCCAGGGGCTGATACCTTGTTAATTAAAGTAGCAAAGGATCTGCATATTTACTGCAAATACAGGGACAAAGGTGAGGAGCGAGGAGAAGCATCCTGTCCAACTCCTCCACATTGTCAAATTCACATTTGACACATTTTAAGCATTTTCACTGTAAAATACCTAGAGTCACTATAGATTTCACTGTATAAGGTCCTGTTCACACAAGTTTTTTGTCTTTTACTAGCAGAACTACTATAATACTATTCCTAAATACAAGAATAGAACTACTATAATACTGCCCTATGTACAAGGATATAACTACTATAATACTGCTCCTATGTATAAGAATATAACTACTATAATACTGCTCCTATGTACAAGAATAGAACTACTATAATACTGCTCCTATGTATAAGAATATAACTACTATAATACTGCTCCTATGTACAAGAATAGAACTACTATAATACTGCCTTCTATGTACAAGAATATACCTACTATAATACTGCCTCCTATGTACAAGAATATACCTACTATAATACTGCCTCCTATGTACAAGAATATAACTACTATAATACTGCCTCCTATGTGCAAGAATATAACTACTATAATACTGCTCCTATGTACAGGAATATAACTACTATAATACTGCCTCCTATGTACAGGAATAGAACTACTATATACTGCTCCTATGTACAAGAATATAACTACTATAATACTGCCTCCTATGTACAAGAATATAACTACTATAATACTGCTCCTATGTACAAGAATATAACTACTATAATACTGCCTCCTATGTACAAGAATATAACTACTGTAATACTGCCTCCTATGTACAAGAATATAACTACTATAATACTGCTCTCTATTACAGTATGCCTGTGTGTTCATTCTTATCTACCTTCGCTTAGTTATTTTTTGTAGTAGTTTGATATCTGTTTTATACTGTAGCTGTGGGTAGTAGTACTTCTCCCGTCCTGTTAACCGGTTTCCTTTACCATGTCTCTGCTGTTTATCCAGCACACAGCATCATTGCTCTTGTTCTCTATGGGGGGGGGGAGATATCTGTGCATGTTGTGTGTATACGGTGAAGTAGCGCATCCATTGTGCACAGTATAGATCCCAGGACGTGCGCTGATTCTCTACATGCGGATAATAGCGGCATTCCTGTTCGGCATATAATTATCTGTAAGTATATTATTATTATAATAGAATTATGTTTTTTATTTTGATCTCTCAGCATTCGGAAAAGCTGCACGCGCTTAACCCTTTCAGGCATTTGCCAGCTTATTTCAGGAACGGAGCGCTTGCTTCCACAAATAGATTTTTGTAAGAAGTCGTCTAAGCATTTGTGCTTCGTGTAATCGTGGTTTTCCCCTTGATGTAACATCACCCACTCATGTTCATC
This sequence comes from Bufo gargarizans, assembly GCF_014858855.1. Taxonomy (NCBI): domain Eukaryota; kingdom Metazoa; phylum Chordata; class Amphibia; order Anura; family Bufonidae; genus Bufo; species Bufo gargarizans. The sequence continues at coordinate 43,965,231 of NC_058082.1, read as the reverse complement.
AATAATACATGGCGTATTCACAGTGTCTACAAATCACAGGCAGCGCTGTTTCCGCACCGCTCTTCAGCATGCCTGATAAATATGTAGAATATACTCTCCGTCCTCGCTCTCTCCTGCTTACAATGCACGCAACGTTTATTTAAAAGTCATGAAGCAGAACCAAGAGACAGTTGTATCGAGCCGAGTAGTCTAGAGCGGCCCTAACGCGCGAGCAGAGCCACCCTTCACGGTGTTCGACAAGGCTCGTGACAATCATAAATCTTATTAATATATAGCGGTATTATTATTATTATTTGTGTGTAGCGGTATTATTTTTTTAAATGTATAGCGGTATTATTTAGACATTGGATGGCGTGGTTCTTAAAGGAGATGTTATTTAGTCACGGTATGTTGGTATTAGGCAGTCACCATGTGGCACTTTTTTCTGTGGCGCTGCTTTTAGGCACTGTACGGTATATCATTTTTGCAGTGTATGGTGGCGGTACTGTATTATTGGTATATTTTTTTTTTTTAAGTTCTATGAAAATGTTTTTTGGCCAGTGTATGGTATTGCCGTCTGGGTGCCAGATAGCCTTGTGCTTTATTTAAAGGGGGTTGACGCATATGCGGCATATGGTGCATTTCCCTGCCACTCTCGCATAGCATCCTCTCCATTCACTGCTACGGGGCTTACGAAAATCACCAAACAGCCATAGCGGTGAATGTAGGGGTGACTGCACCTGTGTACGTGGCTTGCTCTCCATTCGCTTCTGGAGATGGCAGTGGGTCCTGGAGGTGGGACCCGCACCTATAGGACTTTTTAAAACCTATCCTGTTGGTATGCAATAAATGTCCCGGATGAGACTACCCCTTCATGGTATGGTTATCTCAATACTCCATGACTGTTTACCATATGGTAGCACGGCACAGTCCATCACTCAATAGAAGTCCGGCCTAGTGTACACATAATCTTACCTAGCCCATACCACCAAAAGTAAGAAATCTTGGCCTAGAAACCATCAGTAAGTAGCTTAAAGGGATAGTGACACTAAAACAATACTAGCAACGTTTGCCAATCTTTGTATATCTAATTCAAAGGGTCAAAGAATAGCCTTCTCTCAATGACCCATTGATCACCCCCCTTTTCCTACCCCCTTTCCAGCAAGTTTTGGAAGAGGAGGAGGGGGGGCGTAGGATGATTTACTTATGGTTGGGAAGCGGCCTACTGCATTGAAAACCTGCTTCACAGTGCTCCGACTACAGTGGAGACTGGAGTAATCTAAGGCCTATGTTCTTTTAAAGCATTGCACCTTAGGTGATCCTTACTGGTTCCAAGACCAACCAGAAATGACTGCATTGCTCCTTTTTTTAAAAACCTGTACAAAAAAAACCTTTTCAGTTGGTTGTGATTGATCAACACTGAGCAGAGTTCTTGGTTGGGGACTTTAGACTACATTAATGAGACCGTGCTGAGTGCTGAGACTTCCCGCTGGGAGAGGGGTAGAGAGTTCTTCCCACTCAGAACTGCTGTCCATGGCCTACAATTGGATTGGTTTCAGGGGATATTTTATACACCATTTTACCTCCTGGTTCCCCCTCCCCCACCTTCATTGCTCGTCTTTTGCCAGTGGTAATATGCAAATGAGAACACCATTTAGCGCATATTTCTAGGCGCGAGTTGAGAGATGTCATCTGTCACTGTACCTCTGAATGGAGGATCGAAGATGTAATTAAAACCGCTCTTTTGTGTGAGTTTTTTTCATTACGGTTTTGCGGACAATACGATAATCTCTGAAGATACAACCTGGAAGAAAAGAGAGCGAAATAATGACGGCAAAATAACCCGAGAGAGTTTGCTGCCTGTCAACGTGACGAATGTAAATACGATCCCGTAACTCGGGGCAGACTGGGAATATTTATTTTTTATCCATAAATCACGGAAGTTGAAGAGGAATTACTTTAAGGGAATAACAAGGCATTGACGCCTTCTCTTCTGCCGTGTTTATAGCATCTGAGCACAGTTTTATGCCGTAGACACCAGTGCGGGTTTATGTTGCTTGTACAGTGTTTTATGCTTATATTTTGCATATGTACTTATTATATACCATTATACCGCAAACGTTCTGGATATTTTATATTGGACTCAGTAGGTTCTGGATGCTGAGACCGTTGGGAGTCATTCCCGATTTTTGAGCCCATTTGGATACAAGGATCTGACTGAGGGCTCATGCACACAAACTTTGTTGTTGTTTTGCGGATCCACAAAACACGGATACTGGCCTTGTGCATTCTGCATTTTGGGTAACCGAACAGCCATCCCCTAATAGAACAGTCCTATCCTTGTGCGTAATACGGATAATAATAGGACATTTTTACGGAACGGACTTGCGGACATACGAACACGGAATGCACGCTGAGTCGTTACCTTTTTTTGCGGCAACATTGAAGTGAATGGTTCCACATACGGGCCGCAAAAAAACAGAACGGACAAAAAATATGTTTGTGTGCGCGAGGTCTGAGTTGAATAAAAAAATTTGTGTGCCCCCCTCATATTTTACTTTTTTTTATTTTTTTTATATAAGTGATGGTTTATAGTATTTGTATCCTGTTGTACCAAATTTGTCGACTAACATTTTTATAAATAGCATATTGATATTGCGCTGCATAGGTCATCATTATGACATCAGTGGGGGTCTAAGTCCCTGCACCCCCGCTGATCAGCTGTTTCAGGGAGCCGCCAAGCCTCCTAGAGCTCTGATAAACGCGGCAGGTCACAAAGCACAGCGCCATACATTGTATAGTGGCAGTGCTTGGTATTGCACCTCATCCCCATTCACTTCAGTGGGGTGAGCTGCGACTTGGCCACGTGATCGCTGTGCAGTGACGTCACATGGCCTAGAATGACTGAATGCTCAGCCTCTTCTAGCAGCTGATTGGCGGTGGTTCCGGGAGTTGGTCCCCCACCGATCAGATATTGATGACCTATCCAGAGAATAGGTCATTAATAGAGATGAGGGAATAGACTTCGGATGAAAATTACCACTTGGAACCAAACCAGAGTTCGGGAAATGTTTTTTTACAGTACAAATTAATTTATAAAGTTATTGCGCAAAGTCTCGCAAGACTTCGCAAAGCAATAACTTCAGCTCATTAGAGCCAATACATTCTAATACTGTACGGAGCTCCCGCTCCATACAGTATTGGAACAGTATTGGACCTGTTCCTATCCCCAGAACGGTTCCCCCCGAAGTGAAGGAGAGCGTACTGCGCAAGCAAGGCCACCCTCCATTCCCCACCGTAGGAGTTCTCTAAATAGCCAAGCGCTGGCTCGGCATCAGTCCCATAGCAGTGAATGGAGTGGTGGCCGTGCGTGTGCAGTGCGTTCTTCATTCATCAATGTCTAAGATGGGCCATCCTCTTTAAAGAAGATCTAGGGCTGGCCAGGCATATGAGATGTCTGTTATCCAAAAAGTGGAATATCTTCAGTTCCACCCCATACACATGCATGCTTGACTGGGAGAGTGGAATAAGCCGCTACTAGACATCTCTGGCAGTCGCTTATCTATCGAGAATCGGACATGTTCAAATCCAACAACCCAGTAATTCATTTTCTCTGACATCTGCCAACGGGGAAGAGTCAGAAGGCCCCCATGCACATTAGAAGGTCACCCGGTCTGACAGATACTGGTGGGTCCGTCTGACAGACGTATAATTTGTGTGGCCACCTTGAGTTTGGTTCAGTAGAAAATTTAAAATCCGTTGTTCACTTTGGGCAACCCCTGTCCAGTTGCTCCTTCCATTGTCTTTCGAGAGCGTAGACCCTCAGCAGTCACTGATGTGGTCTAGAAAAAGAGAAGAGCAAAAATGAAAATTACAAATAATTAGGTGAAATACAATTTTTGCCCTAATAGTGTAACTTTTTGGCCAATTTTTTTCCCACCAAAATTCTGCCTTATGCTTCGAAATACCAGGGCTTCAACAACGTAGAAGAAAATCTGCTTGTGAATAGAACACTTGGAGAGTCTTTTTTTTTTTCTTCTTCTTCTTCTTCTTTGACCATTTTTTCATGATTGGGGGAGGGGGGATGTTCTGTTCTTGTGTTATCTTACTTTATTAGTAATACAAGTGGCTAGCAGTGCTGTGATTAGTCCCTGTTATCAATGAAGGTGGAGAAGCCTCACTGTGCTCCCCTGACCTGTAACAAAAGCTTGGTGACTTCCCTTCTCTCCTCGTTATCAAGGAACTTTAATGATTAGCAATGGACCAACAGTCACAGCTTCTGTCTATTCAGACGAGGCTCCTGCCGACTTACACAAGGTACAAGGTCCCTTCATTAGCAGGAAAATAAAAGGAGTCCTTTCATTACCCCCCTGAAGTCTCTGGATGTTTTAGGTGAGGAACTGACCTTTTAATGCTCTTAAGCCAAAATATATCTTTTTGTATACATTTTTTTTTTCTTGCGCTGATTCAGCGTCTTCCAATTATATACAAGCTTATTTTTTGTAATTTTTTTTAACTTAATTTTTATTGTATTTTTTAAATAGTGTTTTTTTTTCATTAGACTAGTTTTTAATTGTATACAGGTTTATATATCTTTTAATTTATTTTTTATTTTTTTATTTGTTAGTCTGTCTTTGAATGATACACGTTTTATATATCTAAAAAAACATTGGTATCTTTTTTTTTTTTTTTTTGTTTGTCTTTTTTTGTTAGATTTGCTTTCAGTAATATACCGGTGTATATATTCAGTTGCTTAATAGTTTGTCATACAAGAAATCTAAAAAGGAAGCACAAAGAAGAATGTGAAAACAACTATTACATTCATGTCGGCCGAGCCTGCCAATTTCATAGACCAGCCAACCATGAACTACGGGGTGTCCTAACTCTCCTGTGCCAAAAGGATCAGGCACCACTTGTAGATGAGAGGTGTCTGGCAGTAGCTTGCCCCCCTCTCCCCTTTCAGAATTTGAACTCTGTCAGCCACGCTTGGCATGCATGTGTAGGGGAGTTCGGGAAATGACAGTTATCTATTGTGTATGGCCAGCTTTAGTATTACAAAAATTGTATTATTTTTATAGTGCCAACATATCCTTTAGACCCTTCCACCCACCATGGCATTTTTAGGGTAGGTTCACACCTCGGTTTAACTGATCAGACAGGTTTTTCCAGCAGCGAGCAGCCTGCTAGAGTTCACCGGATTCATCCTAGGCAGATACTGCCATTCACCGCCGGACGCCATTGACTATATTGGGATCCGGTTGGGATCTGACTTGTTTCCAGCATGAGTGCCGGTTTTCGGCTGGACAAAAACCATTGCATACACTGTTTTTTGTCCGGCCGAAACCTGGCACACATGTAGCAAAGTGGCTGGATCCCATTATAGTCAACAGTGTCCAGTGGTGAACGGATCGGGTGAACTCTGGCTGGCTGTTCTCTGCCAGTACAGTAACCGGAGGTGTGAACCTACCCTTAGGTATTACAGTGGATTCACTGGTACTTGATACAGTAGTGTCTACTCAGCTAGACAGGCTTTGTATGGTTTCTCGGCCATAATATGAAGGCATTTTGGATTGGAATTAGATGTTTATTTGCATGAGAAACTTGGCTTTGGTGTGGCCAAAGGCACCAGAAATTGTGTACCATAAGATGTAGATCCCATACTGATTAAAGCTAGAAAGTCTTCGAAACTCATAGACTGTCCAAACATTTAACCTGGTGCAGGTGGCCTGTTTTGACCTTGCGGATGACTGGGCTCTACACCCTCTCCACTGAGAACATGTCCCTTCCATACTAACGCTGCATTCCCCATGACGACCCAATAAAAGATATTCAAGGGGGATTGAATTTGGTCACGAGGGAAGACGTAGCCATAAGTGGAGAACATCAGGGTTGGCGACTTTGCTGGATGTTTCCTACCCAACCTTTGGTCTCGTTCTATCTCGGTGGTAGATAGCACGACATTGATCTATTCTGTAGGCATCATCTACACTTATGAAATCTAGTGATGTTACATCTCCTTCTGACATCCATCTTCTGAACTTTTTTGGATAGTCCGTAAATTTGTCAGGTTCTCTAGAACCTTTCCTCCTCCTCTGATGTCTACATGGTTAATATGAAGTACAGAATCCGTTCGGCGCAGCATCACAATCGTTCTGTCATTTCATAATCAAGAATGCTGATGGGGAAGAAAAGGTGCTATGAATAAACCTGACAGCCCGGCCGCGGAAAAAAAAAAAATTATATATATCTATTGATTTTTCTGAACAAAAAGTCAATATTTTTCTTAGCCTCGGCACTTTGCCACATCAGGAAAAAGTTAGCATGTCTTGTTTATGATTCATGGGCGTGAAGGCGGTAAATCAAGCTGCCGGCGACGTGACACTGAGCCTTTGTGTTCTCCCAGGTATGCGTGCGCGGTATGGGAGTATACTGTACGCGCGCTGTAAGGGAACGGACCACGAAACCGGTGAACACAAGGACCAGGGCAACTGGGTCTATCCAAATCCAAGCATCGCAGTTCAGGAGGCAGATCATGGTTAACGGGTATTTTTGTGCTGCCAGATCCGAGCCCCGCTTGCGTAAGGTGTGTGGGATTGTACTTTTGCAGGAGATGAAACGACAGACGGCGTCGCATATGGTGCCGAGGAAACATCTGCATTGTTATAACGGCAGGGATGCTTCTTTCTTAAAGTTCTCTTTTCATGAAGTAAGCCGATAAGAAACTTTTCTAATTTCTTAAGTCCGGACCCTCGCGGAATTAGAACACCTTCTAAGTGGAATCGAACGGGTCCCTCCAGGTCTCTCCGCCATAATGGCCGCTAAAACCTGACCTTAGATCATAGTCAGCCCTGGCTGACGATGATGGGGGTCACGATGGCAGATCTTTGAATCGGGCAGTTGGCTTTCAACAGGCCCAGTTCTTTTGCTGTCTGGAGAAATAAGGGGTATCTGACAGCAGCTGTCTTCCCAATACCCATTCAGAACACAAGCATGCTTAGCCGAGCCTGCACCTATATGAAGAGGTCGGAAAGGATGACCATCGGGGGGGGGGGGGGGGTAAATGGATTGAGCGGTTGGATTTCAACATGCCCAATGCTTTTACTCTTTGTAGAGATGAGAGGCATCTGACAGCAGCTTTCTTCCCAATATCCCTTCAGAACACATGCATTCTCAGCCGAGCCTGCACCTATTTGAAGAGGTCAGAAAGGATGACCATCGGGGGGGTGTAAATGGATCGGGTGGTTGGATTTCAACATGCCCGATCCTTTTGGATCTCTGGAGAGATGAGAGGTATCTGGCAGCAGCTTTCTTCCCTCTACCCATTCAAAATACATGCATGCTTAGCCTGCACGTGTATGAGGAGGCTGGAAAGGGTGGCCATCAGGAGGGTAAATTGATCTGACGGTTTGACTTCAACATGCCCAATCCTTTTGCTCTCCTAGAGAGAAGAGGTATCTGGCAGAAGCTTTCTTCCCTCTACCTATTCAGAATACATGCATGCTCAGCCAAGCTTACATGTGTATGATGAGGTCAGAAATGTATAGCTGTCCACCAAGCGAGTTTATGGTTGGCTTCAGGGCTGGAACTGCACATTCACTTTTTGGCGGAGTATTTTTTAGAAGAAAATCCAGCAGGAAGGAGGAATAAAGCTGCATTATTCAAGTACCTGTCGACCGCCACATACCCATGCATGCTCGGCCCAGCATGCATGTGTTTTTGAAAGTGGAAAGGATAGTAATGTCGCATATACGAGCACAAAAGAATTGGACATCTACCCCACATTAGATGGTCATCTGGTCCCACACATGACCCCTGTTTTGTGGACAATGTGAAATGAATGGACAGGTGACCAAGCATGCATGTGTTTGGATGAAACAGCCGCCTTCAGGGCTCATTTACATGGACTATAGACATGGAGGGTAATCTCAAGCACCACAATGTAGGATGTTGAAGAGTTTGTTGGCGCCCCCTGGTGGCCATGCCCGCTTCTAAGTTGCGGCTACGACGCTGCGTGCAGTACCATAACCGCCATTTGTAAATCCTTAAGTATCCCGTGTCACGTTCTCCGAGATCCTAATTGCCGCCGCGTCTCGATGGCTTCCCAATGTCAGCGGCAGTCAATGACATTTTAATGGAAGGCAGAGCGTGACGATATTTGATGCATTAAGCCTCCTTAGCGGCGTGCGGTATTATGAGGGTCCATATTTTATATGTGACAGTCATTAGCGTCCCCTTAATGCTGACGATGATGACAGCGCGCAGTGGGATCCTCATTACGTCCCTCGAAAGAGGCCCCAAGTCCTGCTTGTCATTTTGCGACACATCCAATCCATCTCCCCCCGTTTCCTGCCCCTGATTACCGAGCGCCGCACAATCTGCATACTGTTATTATTATTTTTATAGTGCCGTTACATCGTGTGCCGCCATTGCAGCGCAACGGGGAATTTTTTTTTGGGTTGTGGCATTAATCAAGTTTACAGCCCATGAAAGTAAAAATTAATATTGTGTTTAGTGAGCACACGCTGACGGCTTTTATTTTTCCCTTGGGTGCGAGCGATCCTCTGCGGTGGCGTGACGAGGGCTTGATGGTCTTTGTAGTCGCACGTCTGTTAATGAATGACATTCGACGTGAGTGCGTTGAGCTGCGGCCGCTCTTAAAGGGACAGTGTGCCTAAATACCAGCTTCTGTGTAGGTGGCTACAGGCTGGTGTTCTCTACCACAGAGAAACATGGAATTTAATAGTATTATTGATCTGCTCAAAGTAAGCAGGGGCGGGGAATGAGAAACCCCGCCCTAGCTTACTTTGTGTTAGTCTGGCTGAGAGAGTTCGAGTGGGTGAGGGCATATATGGCAAGGGTGGAGCTAGATGGTGTTATAACCATCGAAAAGCATGGTACTTAATAGTAGTATTGATCTGCTCAAAGTAAGCAGGGGTGGGGCCTGACAAGCCCCGCCCTAGCTTACTTTGGGTTAGTCTTGCTCATTGGTTGAGAGAGTTCAGAGGGCAAGGGTGGAGCTAGAGGATGTTATAACCATGGAGAAGCATGGAATGTAGTATTATTATTGATCATAGTAAGGACAGCCTTGACTAATCAAAGTAAGCGGAGGTGGAGCCTGACAGGCCCCACCCTAGCTTACTTTGTGTTAGTCTTGCTGATTGGCTGAGACGGGTCACAAGGGGGGGAGGGCATATATGATGCTAGAGGATGTTATAAATGTAAAGGGGTGATGATATATTTAGTACGATAAAATTTCTTTAATCTGGAATTAACATTACCTAATAGATTCTGGATTATCGGATGGTCATCTCCTTGCCATATATGTCTCCCTGCCTGACCTCTCTCTTAACCAATTAACAAGCCTGAGAGAGGTCATATGACATACTACAGCCTGTACAAAGCTGGGCGGGGCTTATCAGTTTTAAAGGGACCCTCCCCTAGTTGTGATTGTTACAAATAGTGTCTTCTGTGATCTATACAGATAGCCACTGCCCGATTCATTGGTTTATGCGGATTATTTTGCATGAGATTTTAGATTTCTTTTCTATTGAATTGAATTAGATTTTCTCAATCATCAGATGCCGGATTAAAGGAATGCCTTTGCATAATTTTAGTTTTTGGAGTTGCTTTCTGGTCCTCGTCTGGTTGTGTAGGTCTTTATATTATATGGGTCTAGTCTGGAAATTCAAGGCATGATAATTTGATAATAAAATGCTATGAGCAAGCATAGTAACATAGTATATAATGCCGAAAAAAGACATTTGTCCATCCAGTTCGGACTGTTATCCTGCAAGTTGATCCAGACTTTTTTATTATAATTTATTTATATTTTTTTGCAAAAAGATAAATTTTTGTATCTGTGCAATAATACGTTTCTATCGGTGCAATAATGCGAGACAATTGCTCAACTAGCAATTACTTGACAACCTTTTTTTTAAACAAAATTGCCCATAATTTGCAGCAAAACAACTGGACTCCTCCTCCATGTCCAATCTTTTAATCTGGAATCATTATGACTTGATAAATGCCTGATTATCAGCTATTCTGGATTATCAGATTGGTAAAAAAATATACATAAAACTCCCCAACTCTTTCATATTCTGTGGCAGTTTAGCACCAGATTATTAGGCTTTTTCTGGATGACCAGATGCTGGATTAAAGGAACCTGGAATTGTTTTGTTAGCGATTTTCCCATATACGGTATATATATATATATATATATATATATATATATATATATATATAATTTTTTTTTTTTTTTTTCCCCTGCTGCTTACAACCTCACCCCGGGGGAAGCCCCTCATACGTGATCTCTATTGATGAATAAAGTATGAAGCTCTCTTTTTATGACTCTGGAAATCCCAGGAGACGCATGAAACGCTAGTTTTTATTTCTCGACTCCTCCGCCGCGCTTTTATTTATTTAATTCTTTTTTTTTTTTTTTTTTGCCGTTCATTTGCTGAATTAATCCCGTAAGCAGATTTTCACACATCCAAAGGAGCTCTTTTTTTTCTCTCCCTTCGTCTCTCCTTTTATCTCTTCGGATTTCTACGGATTCTCATTTGTTCCGACCAAATGAACGCCGTTCATTAACCCTTCCCTTGCCACCCTAATCCTCCCCCCATTGTCCGATTGTCCCTCTTTTATTTAAAGGACCCCCCCCCCCTCCCAAAAATAATCTCCCACCGCCACCAGTAAATAGGCGCGTCTTTGCCTGGCACAGCTAGGTGGGACACAACAATGTGTAGTTGGACAGATTTGCCAGGAGTCTGGAAAGCAGTAGGGTTACCATAGGATTTCCTGTTATTTAAGTTGAGATGCAGTTCCAGACACATGAGGGCAAAGGTGGTGCTGTTTTTGTAAGAAAACAGCTAAGCTTTTCAAATTTTGGACCACCCTACATTAGATGGCTTTTGACCAACCCTGATGTATTACACTGAATGTATGGCTATGGAGTTTGGCTGGACCAACTGAGGGATAAGTGGTGCCAGTAGTGTTGAGCAGCTTTTTAACTCCATAGCAAATAATAGAAACCTGTCTTCTGTCCAGGTACCTTTTTGGACTACTCATAAACATTAGATGTTGTTCCGTTGTTCCAGATGATATTGATTAGATCCACCAACAGGTTCTGGATTTTGTGTGTCCCAGTCAATTTATTTTAGGGATGTTCAGCACCAGTGGAGGCTTAAAACAGTGATCGTGAGGGTGCTGGGTATTGGTTCAACCTTCTTGACCAATTTTGGTAAATTTTGGTTAGTAATTTGGCTCCTACGTGGGATGCTTTTCTTCAATATGGGGGGAGGGAGTATTTTTTGTGTACTTTTGTGAACAGTAACTTTGGAAATGGGTCAAGCCAACCCTAACATCCCAGTCATTGGTACAACCATGGGGTTGATTATCTTGTCTATCAACGTGGACCAATTTGGGTAAATTTTGGGCACTAATTTGGCTTCTACTAGGGATATCTTTCTTCAAAATAGAAGGGAGAGGTATTTTTTTTTGTAATCTGGTACAGTAACTTTGAAAACAAATCCAGCCAACCCTATTACAGACATACCAGCCTCTGGTAGAACCACAGGATTGATCGCAGTCTTGTGGCTTCAACCGTCAATCAACATATTCCGGTTTTGGTAAATTTTGGATACTAATTTGGCTTCTACGTGGGATGTTTTTCTTGCCAATGGGTACCAGAAACTTGTAGAACCACAGAGTTGATCGTAGTCTTGGTTGGTAAGATGTGACCTAGACGACATCTTGACTGTTGCACGATCTAGCCTTGATACCGGCCATCTAAATGCATAGACATCAGAAACCACATTTCATGGTCGACATTTCCTCTGGTGACATGAAGAGGTATGTGGTACAGATGGCACCAAACTTAGATATTTCATGGCAGACCTTCAGATATTCATTAAAGACTTCACTCAATTGTGATGTTCTTGCCTTGAGGGAAGGAGGGTTCAAGACCTCTGTAATCCACCCAGTACTTGCCATTTTTGTGAAAAAGCCCTAGAGCTACTCTTTAACTATCATTATGGTCAAGCTGAATGTTACAACCAACATGCAGCTTTTAAAAAGTGCCTCAGTCTCAGAGTTGTGTTCTAATTCTTCTGATGTGATGTATTTTACAATGGAGACATTTTGGCCCATAACTTTGTTCTGCCTTAATGGAAAACTCCAATTGAAGAACATTTACTCCTCAGGTTTAGATCCAGGGACAGCTTTTTTCCCTTAAATAGCGCCACGTTTGTTCATGAGTTGTGTCTCCAGGACACATGAAAGTTGTCGGACTGCTCCATAGCCCCAAACTATGTTTTCTTTTGAGTCGCCTCATAAACTGGGCCGAGGATTAGTCTTCATTAATTGTATTTATCCCTTAATTACAGAAGAATACGTACATCATTATAGTAGTGTTTATGGCCACCACACCCCAACAGGACCACACAGGGTTGTCTGAATGGCGGCATTAACATTAATAAGGCTAGAATCATTTGGATCCTATCCTATTCAATAATCACATTGAAAATGTCCAGCTGTAACTCTAATAATACCGTACTATAGAATCGGATATAATTCTCCTTATTTAGATCCATTTTTGTACATGTAGTTATATTCTTGTACATAGGAAGCAGTATTATAGTAGTTATATTCTTATACATAGGAGCAGTATTATAGTAGTTATATTCTTGTACATAGGAGCAGTATTATATTAGTTATATTCTTGTACATAGGAGCAGTATTATAGCAGTTATATCCTTGTACATAGGAGCAGTATTATAGTAGTTATATTCTTGTACATAGGAGTAGTATTATAGTAGTTATATTCTTGTACATAGGAGCAGTATTATAGTAGTTATATTCTTGTACATACGAGCAGTATTATAGTAGTTATAGTCTTGTACAGGAGGCAGTATTATATCTACACTCACAGTACTACCCTATGTGATGATTTCTACAATCCTGGAGTCTTTAATTTGCAGAAATGCCTAAATGCACATAGACTTTAGTGGTTGATTTTCATGTCAATTGTTCCCCGTTATTTTCCATTTGCCCTTAATTATCTTCTTATTGTTCATTAATCACGTTACTTTCAGATTAAAATTAACGTTTGTGTTTTTTGTTTTTTTTAATGTTTTCCAGATCAGCCGCTGGGACTGCAGAACCATTTGAGACTGAGAACGCCACCTCCACCGTTGTCTCACACTGCAAACCCTCACCATGCAGCTTCCATCAACTCCCTGAACAGGGGTAACTTCACCCCACGTAGTAACCCCAGCCCCGCTCCCACGGATCACTCACTATCAGGAGAGCCACCGGGCAGTGCCCAGGAGGCTATCCATGGTCAAGACAACTGGCTTCTCAACAGCAACATCCCCTTGGAGACCAGGTACTTCTCAGTAGTTGCTGAAATATGTCAAGGTTGTTTTGAGTTGTGAATGATGACGGGTTTAAGACAAAGACACCATCCTGCTAATTGCTCATAAAAGGCTGTGAAAAAGCAATCAACACTGCAAGCCCTTGTTTTCTTTACAGGCCAAGCATGTGACAGGTAAAAGCCCTTAAAAGGGTCTATGCAAGTTTTAGAGTCATCCCAGTCCATCAATAGTCAGCTTATAGGACAAGCCCCAACAGAAGACACTAATACTGTGTCTTTTTCAGTAAAAGAAAATCTCTCTAAACCCACCTATAAGAGTAATGAACCCCATCCTGATAAAGAAGCAACTCCGCTCTGGTGTACGTGGGTTTGGATAGATCAAGGTGGACCAGCCTTGGTTGGACAATGTTTTTGAGCATGCTTTCTCCAAATTGACATGGGCACCTAAACCTGTGGGCTCTTCTCAGATTTTTCCTGAATTTGATACCATTCCTGCAACCAAAATATATCTATTTGTCTCTTTTTGTTTGTTTTGGCCACTAGGGGCTCTCTAAAGTTAGGCTGTGGACACTCTTTCAAGGGCATCTTCACCGGCAAGGGAACCCTGTTGAGAGTGATATAGTGGGGTACACTCTACTCTTATTAAAAAGTTACCCATGACGAGTGACTCCATTGTATTTTGGGAGCCTGAGGTAGCCTAAAAAAATACTTCCTGCGCTATAGCTCTCCCATTGCATTCTCTGCAGATCTGTTTGTTCAGATCAGATAATATAAATGAGCAGCACCCCCAACCCAAAACTTTCCACGGAGTCGTGGAGGGATCCTGGATCAGATTGAAAGTACTGTAGGGTTCATGATAAGCTTCTGCCTGGTGGGTGATATCTTAAGCTTCTCTTCAGAGATGGCTTGGAAGGTCTTGTCACCTACAGGTTTATTCCTTATAGTAGTCTGCTTAGTCTAGTACAGTGTCTCAAGTTGGTTACATTTATAGACTGGCTTTACTCCATCATTTTTCTTTGGAAGGCCAGGGAACTGTCAGCTAAAAATGTTTGACAACCTTTCATGTAAACGTCCTATCAAAGGTCACACTTAGCCATTAAGACCCCAATTGGACGTGCTTGTCTTGGAGCTCTCCTTATTTACATTTCTTCAGTCATTGAAGATACTTAAGACTCCCCTTTGAAGTATCCAGACAAATTGCTGCAAGGTGTTACCCTCTTCAGAATTTTAGCAAATTCTATGTTCGAAGAAGAGTTTCCCCTTTCTGGGTCAATGGCCGCTTAAAAACCATTAGATACGGTTGGGTTGTCCACGTGTAGATGACTACAAGATCCTCAAAACTCTTTGAGTTACAAATAACCGTGAACTCTGAAAAATTCCAGGTGACCTCCATCTCGGGGGTCACCTTCTTCTTCACTATGTAGAAATTAACAGGCAATTCACATTGCAGATTACACGCATAGTCGCTTAGTGACCACTAAGTAAAGCTGACATTTTATATAACACATTAATCAAAAAAAGTGGCTGGCCTCATTTTATCTAATTAGGCAATTATGACAAGCACATATATTACGAGGGTAATGTCCACAGGTCAGAACTGGAGATCATTAATTCTTGAAGCATGACCGATGCGGTTATGGAGAGAAGTTGCAGTGTTGTGTGTTTTTGGTTCACGGCTTGACCTTTAATCCCTTGAAACCCAAAAGGGATAATACCCTGAGAAGGAGTTTAGAACTTACATGATTGTAGCATAGTCATGTCAGGATGATCTATATCAACTTTGTTCTTGTACCCCTGGGGTGGACACCATGTTGACTGTTTTTGAGTCAAGGACTAGACAGAAACTTGGGTCATTGCTTTGAACTTCACCTACAAAGTTGTTTCCCAACTAACACACATTGCCTTAACTCTAGCTCTGATGCTGCAACTTGGGGGTACAATTTTTGCAAGTCTTTGACAATTGTAAACCATGACAGTCCTTGGAAATTTCCATGGAAACTTGGTAGGAAAGTTTTTCACAACTTGCATTCAGTTGCAGATGAGTTGCATCATGAGGCTAAGGGTTGTCTTGGGCATTACGTAATTCGCGTGTACGCCTAGTCCTCGCTTTGGAGGGTGGGTTATGCCTGTGCCTGTTATCGGCAATGTACCACAGTATATACCTCAATTTTTTTTTAACTTTTTATTGTAATTGTATATTTTTTATCTGTTAGTGTTCCCCATTACATTATACTTCTTGATCGGTCTTTGTTAGGACCATGCGTTGTGCCATTTTTATGTTATTCCTGGGAATATATGGATAAATTGACAATTTGAGGTTACCATTCTCATTGTCAGTGGGATATGTCTTAAAGGGGTTATCCGGGTAAAGATAATGATGACCTATGCTCAGGATAGGTCATTATCACATCGACGGGGGTCTGAGTCCTGGTACCCCTGCTGATTAGCTGTTTCAGAGAGCCGCTACGTTCAACTGAGCTCCCGGCAGCTTTCCAATCACAGCGCTGTACGTTGTATAGTGGTTGTGCTTGGTATTGCAACTCCGCCCCATTGATTTGAATGGGGCTGAGCTGCAACCAGGCCATGTGATCAATGCATAGTGACATCATATGGCCTAGAAAGAGGATCCCCCAACTGATCTACAGGGGTCCCAGGAATCGAGCCCCCGCCAATTTGATATTGCTGGTCTATTACGAGGAGAAGTTCTAAAACATAGAAAACCTCTTTTTTCAGGTCACATGGGTGAAAAACAGTTTTGTATTCACAATATTCTTTGGCACAATGTAATATTTTAACTACTTTTTTTTGCATATTTTTGTTTTAAGTTTTTTGTTTTTCATTTATGTTACCTGCCATATTAACGTTGTGCACAAAGGAACTGGAAGTAGAATTATCATCAGAATCTACATGCACAAAATTTAGGTAAAATTTTCAGTCATGGAAATTCTTTAAACACATTGGAAGTCGTCATTTTGGGGGTCTATTAATGCCAACACTAAAAAAGAATGTTACATTTCATATGAAAGTTGGTCCAGGGAGAAGATTTTTTTTTTTCTCAGACATGCCGATTCACTCCTATTACGCTAAACTGTTTTATGTCCTCTTCAGCAAAAAGGCTAAACACAAAAATACATACAGTTTTTAAATATGATATGAAATGATTCAGAGAGCAGAATGTCCATGTGGTTCTCCCAGAATTTGCTTATTTTGTGTCTTGCATAACAACCACTAGCCGTTTGCCGGTTGAGGGGAAACGTCGTCTTATCAACCAAATGCAGGACTGGACTGGGGCCTGTGAAGATCTTACGGTTCACGCAGTTATTTAAAGGAGCTAAGCGTTTTAGTCTAACGGCCATTGATCTGTGTATTTACGTTACATCTGAAAAGCTCTTCACTCAACGCCAAAGTGACCTGTAAACAACGCCAGACAAAAAGAAAAAAGTCATCAGAAAGTGTTAGGGACCTGTGAAGTGTTATTAACATGAATTAGAGCCTCCCTCTATGTAATGAATGGAGCGGTCATGCTCGAGACTGTCTGTGGCGGGGACTTCTCGAGAGCAGTAGGTGAAACCAATCAATGAGGCTGGTAAACTGACTGCAGCAAGGGCCGGTACATGGTACACGAAGAGCACAGGATATAAATTCCAGCAGCAAGTACAGTTCTGACTTGAATCAAGGTTGATAAATCAAATTATTCATCTGCGTTAAATGTTGAGCTCTACTTAAAGGAGAACCAGGAGAAATACTTCTCTAATATTTATTTTTAAATTTAAATAAATGAATTTACAAATGTGCCAGTCAGGAGTGACTTATTCCCTAGGTGTCAGTCAGGGGGACTTAGTCCCTAGGTGCCCGTCAGGAGTGACTTAGTTCCAAGGTGCCCTTGGTGGTGACTTTATCCCAAGGTGAACCTCAGGGGGTTATTTAGTCCCAAAGTGCCAGTCGGGGGTGACGTAGTCTCAAGGTAGCCCCAAAAGAGCCAGTCAAGGGGATGACTTGGTCCCAAGGTGCCAGTCGGGGGTGACTTGGTGCCAGTCGGGGGTGACTTGGTCCCAAGGTGCCAGTCGGGGGTGACTTGGTCCCAAGGTGCCAGTCGGGGGTGACTTGGTCCCAAGGTGCCAGTCAAGGGGGTGACTTGGTCCCAAGGTGCCAGTCAAGGGGGTGACTTGGTCCCAAGGTGCCAGTCAAGGGGGTGAATTGGTCCCAAGGTGCCAGTCAAGGGGGTGAATTGGTCCCAAGGTGCCAGTCAAGGGGGTGAATTGATGTCAAGGTGCCAGTCGGGGGTGACGTAGTCTCAAGGTAGCCCCAAAAGAGCCAGTCAAGGGGATGACTTGGTCCCAAGGTTTTAGTCGGTGGTGACTTGGTGCCAAGGTTTTAGTCGGTGGTGACTTGGTCCCAAGGTGCCAGTCGGGGGTGACTTGGTCCCAAGGTGCCAGTCAAGGGGGTGAATTGGTCCCAAGGTGCCAGTCAAGGGGGTGAATTGGTCCCAAGGTGCCAGTCAAGGGGGTGAATTGATGTCAAGGTGCCAGTTGGGGGTGACGTAGTCTCAAGGTAGCCCCAAAAGAGCCAGTCAAGGGGATGACTTGGTCCCAAGGTTTTAGTCGGTGGTGACTTGGTGCCAAGGTTTTAGTCGGTGGTGACTTGGTGCCAAGGTTTTAGTCGGTGGTGACTTGGTCCCAAGGTGCCAGTCAAGGGGGTGAATTGGTCCCAAGGTTTCAATCGGGGGTGAATTGATGTCAAGGTGCCAGTCGGGGGTGACGTAGTCTCAAGGTAGCCCCAAAATAGCCAGTCAAGGGGATGACTTGGTGCCAAGGTTTTAGTCGGTGGTGACTTGGTGCCAAGGTTTTAGTCGGTGGTGACTTGGTGCCAGTCGGCGGAGACTTGGTCCCAAGGTGCCAGTCAAGGGGATGACTTGGTCCCAAGGTTTCAATCGGTGGTGACTTAGTCCCAAGGTGCCAGTCGGGGGTGACTTAGTCCCAAGGTGCCAGTCGGGGGTGACTTAGTCCCAAGGTGCCATTCGGTAGTGACTTAGTCCCAAGGTGCCAGTTGAAGGTGACTTAGTCCCAAGGTGCCAGTCAGGGGTGATAGGGAATAAATCAGACCTTACTACCACTTTAGGAATAATTCTCCGGTGACTGGCAATTTGGGAATAAGTCTCGCCTAATGGCTGTTTGGGAATAAATTTATCCCTGAATGGCACTTTGGAAATAACAGTGCCAGTCAGGGGGAGATTTATTCCCAAAGTATCGTCGGGCTGCAAAATATATTAGAGTACATGGTGTTGCCCTACCTCTCAAAGACCACTGATATATTCACTGAGTACATTGCTGCAGACACAGGCATGAAAGAAGGGGTAAAGGGCAAATACTTGTATTATTGTTTCTTGTTATAAAATTATTGCATTGTAATAGATATTTTTGAATGATGAGTTTCATTTTGGATCTTAAATGTAATCTTTTTCTAATGCTTCTGCTGAATATCTGTATTCCATTTTGCCTTCATAATTTAGCTTTCAGTGTAATCATCCGTCATCACGTGCCTCAGTATTTTATGGCGAACAGTAAAGATAGCAATCCACTGCATTTGTGTTCAGTTCTGTGGCTCCTTTAAATTTGTTTTTGTCAAATTCCCATCGGTTCATGCTTCTCTCAGCACCCCTCACCTCACCTTGGCCCTCTATTACAATCATTGCATTTTCAAGCAGTTATGTGGACGTAATTATTTTCCCCAGCTGTCTTCTAGTTAGAAAGCAGTGACCCAAAAAAAAAACTATAGAATTATTACAGATTGTGAACCATATAGCGGGGTCTTTCATCAGACATTCTTCAGATATTTGCAGTGGGACACAATTTAAAAGATCAGAGAGTCTTGTCATCTCATCTCTCGGTGAGATCACACGAGTGAGAAACAGTTTTGCATTCATAAAAAAAAAAAATTATATTTTTTTGGTACAGTGTAATATTTTACTTAACTACAATTTTTACCTTTTTTTATTTATTTTTCACATTTTTTTTGTGATATTTCTTTCTCCCATTACTGGTATATGACATGCCATTCTAACTTCATGCACTAAAGCACTTGAAGTAGAATTATCATCAAAATATATATCTAGAAAATTTTGGTAAAATTTTCAGTTGCGGAAATTCATTCTATACAAAGGAAATTGTCGTTTTTAGGGTTTCTTATTGCAAACAATCTCTAAAAAGGGATCCTCAATAACATAACATTTTATCTAGACTGGGATAAGGCAAGGAAAAAGCAAAAGATGTTAGGCCCCATGGCATTTGAGACCCAAGGCACCAACTTTTATTACTAGTCTTTTGAGTGATGTACAGTTTCATTGTATTTTTCTCAGCAGGCAGTGCCTTAGTTTGAAGGTTTACATAAGTAGACTCCAGAAAAAAATTAATGACATCAGCGGTTTCTGTTACGAGGAAAATTTTTAAAAACATTAATTCTGAGTCCAAAATGGCCACTTTTACATCTCGCAATACTTCACAGGTGCCGAATGAACTCTTAAAGAAGCACTCCTACAAAAATGTATATTTTCTGACCATTTAGGAAGGTACATGATGTGAAATGTACTGAAGGTAGTTTTCTTACCAATGCCTGTATTTGTGAGCTATCCCCTCCCTTCTGATCCTCATCTGTGTCATGTGACCAGCACACTGTGACTTTCCAAATAACACAGCATTTTATGTGTGGACAGGAAGCCAGTTTCTCTAATGTATTTCTATGGGAGCCTCAATGTCATTCTCATAGGAATGAATAGAGAAGTAACTGACTTTCTGTTCTGTGTCAGTTGAGGAAGCAGAGTGTTGGTCAGTTGGTCACATGACATAGCTGAGTATCAGAAGGGAGGTTATAACTCCAAAATCCAGGCACAGGTAAGAAAATTACCATCACTGCGGCTTACAGCATGTATTCTTCTGACAGGTCACAGATTTAAAATGTTTGTGGGAGTGCTTCTTTTAAGGCCCCTTTACACTGATCGATGGAGCACATGATTGGTGGGTAGGGAAGTATTCCTTCCTGACAATTACCTGCTCATTTATATGCAGCGATCTCCTCCACAGTATGGTGAGGAGTGATCCCAATGCTGTTGCTCTTCCTCATACAGAATCGGTGTTCTCATCACTATGGAAAGCCAAGACTTTCACCCAGCACTGAGCCAGGTGACATTACCGGCACAGATAGGTGTTCTTTAGTGCTGCAGAAGGCTGTTTTGGAGATGGGTACTGTGCAAAGTAGCCTCTGTTTCAGTCAGTGCTGGGCATACCATAGTGATGAGAATCCCGGTACGTCACCAACACAATGAAAACACATCCTTGTGCTGCGCAATTGCAGCGTGACAAGGGAAATGCCCGTATGCTCCACTCATATGTAGGCTAGAAATAAAGAGAAGGATATTACCAAGATCGGCCTTAAACCTGGAAAACCCCTTTAAGGCCCCTATAGACTGCTTGATGTTTGAGCAGATTATCGCTATTGAGCATTCGTACAAACACTCGTTAGCAATAATCTGCCAGTGTAAAGGTGCCACCACTTAACCGTTGAACGAGCGAAGAACTTGTTCATCAGGTAATAGGTCTGTTGGCGTGGTCGCCTAAATCATCGTTTGTTAGCGATAATCTGTCCGAACATCCTACAATCTGAAAGGGCCTTTTTAGGCCATACCACCACGCATGTTTGTCCACACCACAGAAGTGATGTATGGATTCCCACTGTACACAAGGTAGCTGTGAGCCCAAAATGAACAATGGAATTTTTTGTAATGTTTTTGGATGAAATCTACTTGGAGCTTTACTTAAAAATTACTGGTGGAAAATATCTAAAATGCCCATTTTATTTAATGACATTTATATTTTTCTAATAAAATTAATTACAAAGTGAATGGTTACCTTATAGAATTGCATATTTTGATGATGGTTTTGCTGGTGGGTACATTTTAAGAGGAGGTCACTTCATTGATGCATGACTCACGACCTTCATTCATGTTTCCATCTGTGTGTAGAAATATAGCAAAGCAGACATACCTAGAGACATTGCAGGACAACTTCATTGAGATGGACATCCTCCCCACCTCCCGACATGACGGTGCTTACAATGATGGGTATGTGACACATCCTATTAATTGTGTGCCATTTGCATGACATCATCCACCCAAACCACTGCACTTACCCGACACTGCTGGCTAGAATTACCAAGATCTGGCACTGCTGAGGACGTTTACATGGCAACTATGAATCCAAAAACCTTGTAGAGGAACCACAGTAGTCCTGACCTATGGGGAGCCGCTAAAGAGAGGAGAACCCTGAAGCTCCTGGGCCACCTTCCATGTCCCATTTAGAATACTGGTGTCTTTTTCTTTTTTATGTGGCCTTTGGGTATTCTCAAGCACTTCAGGGCGCAGCTACAGCCTATGCATGCACCATTTGTAGCTGTGCTCTTCTAAAAATAATATAAATTAGCCTATATAACATTTTCTTTTTTTTTTTTTTTTTATCTATTTATGGTTTATAAATTTTCAAGACTTTGATCACCAATGAGTTGGTGAGAAGACCATGAGTGTTCCTTTATTCTTGCACATGATCTAGATTATGGTTGGCCAACTATATTTTCTGGAACAGACACCTTCATCTTCTGTCCAGTCCTGAGATGTTGAATAAGATAAAAAGTCTTATTGTACATGCCCCTAGTTTTGTTGAAAGTTTACATCTTTTAAGTGCCCAGCAGTGCCATGCATTTTGGTAAAATTATCATTGTGAACCCATAATTTGCAATCCAGGAGACCAAGTCATGGTATATAATAAAACAATATTTTTTGGGTTAAAGCTCCGGCCTTCTGAAGTGTCAGGTCAACTGTTCTATTACTTCAGTGTTCAGAATTTTCAGTCTAAACTGTTATTGATTCTCGACTTGAATGAATCTCATGCTGAGAATTGTCTTCGATCAACATCAGTTTCGAGAATTGTTGAATGCCGATCTTGTGTAGTTGAGTTACAAGGACCATCGGTTCATCAATATGCAAAATGTGGATTTCTAAAAAAATAATTGCCAATACGCTAAAAAAAGTTAGTGCTTCGAAGCCTAAGCTAAAGGTCGCCATACACATTAGTCTAAAGTTCTTCAAAACTAATCATTTCAACCAAAACTATCATTCATTGGATGACATTTAACACTGAGCGATTGTTTTAGCTGACAGATGACAGACATCACATGAAAAGAAGTTGGCTGTGTTTTTAAAAATGTCATTCGATAGTTGCTAGTTCTTGACTGCATATGGTACAGTCGAAATTACATGAATGATTGTTCCACGAAAGAACCTTCCTCGGTGAAAGAGTATTTGTCCTGTGCCCGGTTTCATTGTGCATGTGTGGCCAATTTGTACAACTAAAATGTCAGTGGCTGCATTGCTGGAACGATCTTTCACCAGACGAATGTTCATTCAATGGTTGTTCAACCATCAGCCAACTTCTATCTAATGTTAATGGCCACCATACAAACCGGGCTATGCTCAATGAAATTCTACGCTACGTGTCTGATGTTGTTCGAAATAATTCTATTTTCAAAAAGTTTAAAAAAATGTATCTGTGGATGGTCAATTGCTTATGCTATAATATAGGAAATTCCACCCAATGGGACACATGCCCTCTGTATTTCTCTTTCTTATATTCTGTCTTTGCAAGATGGTGAAAAGAGATGTACATATGTACAGATGCCATATATAAAGCCTACTGGTGGAGGAGGAATTTTTGTGTTCAAGCATAACATTGATCTCCTCACTGAAAAATAAGTGTGCAGGATCATTTGTTTAGTAGACATTATGCTGTTTGATTAAATGTTTGCAGTCGTGCATGCTATGTGGATAGCTGTTCCATTATGTTTTTAGGATTCGTAGTGGGGTCAAATATCCTGTCAGTTCTGCTTAATCTTCCTATTCCATTATATGAACCTCATTGGGTTGTACTGTATTATAAAACAGTACAACAGGAGGCTTTGTAAGGCAATTCTTTATAACCACATCATTTTAGGGGTAGATGTAGACCCCATTACTGTACCCACATACATATATTATGGCCTTTTATCTACAAGCTCAACTCTCTCTTGCTTTTTCTTTATCCCTAGGCATTTTCTGTTTAAGCCAGGAGGTACATCTCCCTTGTTTTGTACAACCTCACCAGGCTATCCTCTGACCTCCAGCACTGTGTATTCCCCACCACCCCGGCCTCTTCCTCGAAGCACTTTTTCCAGACCTGCCTTTAACCTGCAGAAGCCGTCCAAATACTGCAATTGGAAATGTGCCGCTTTAAGTGCTATCATTATTTCTGTCACACTGGTGATCCTCCTGGCCTATTTTGTTGGTAAGTGCTCTAACTGTATTGCACTTCTGCGGAAGAAACCATTACCAAATTATCAGATTTTGTAGATTATTGTATGTTGGATTAAAGGAATTTCACTTTGTTCACTCTTGTTGCTAATGTGTATAGTGGGTTTTTATGGCCGTTTTTTTGCTTTTTTTTTTTTTTTACGCTTTGTTGCATATTTTTCCCCCTTCTAAACAAAATAATGAACTGATTCTATCATCTATCACGATAGCTCCTCATTCTGGTCAAGTTTAACTACTATAATTACCACCCATAATTACTCATTTCTAAAAGAGCCATGAATTATTAAAATTCAAATTAATCTGTTCAGCTCTGCACAAACATATTTAACAAAGAGCCTGGCTGATCTAATCAACAAGAGGGAAAAAGATATTTAATTAGATTTTGATGAAAAATAGTGTTTAATTTATTGCATAATCAATTATTAATTAGCGCAATAAGAAGAACTGGCCGCGGTTACTAATTAACTCATCTAAAAATTATGAATAACCTTTCAGGGTGTAATTGTTTCTTGCGTCCTGTCACGATGAGGATAGAGACCGTACCCTAACTACACAGATGCCCATCTTGATAGAAGATTCCCTTATAGTTCGAGAAATTGCAACTTTCCCGTCTCTCTGACATTTACCATGGCCTTACCTGCTTATATTTTTCCAACTAAATGATTAGTTATGTTAACTTGGATTTTCTTTGAATAATTAAATTGAGATCTTAAATTCCCATTTTAACCATGTTCTAGCACAGGATCTTGGGGTCTCACCTACCAGAAGAACGAGGGCCCGGTGACCCCTTGTATACCAATTCCCAAGCCACTAAATTCACCATATGCTTTGGTGAAGAGGTTCCAACACTTGTGGTGTATCAAAGTCTGTGGAAGGAGCTCTCGACTAGGGTCGGAGTGGCTCACCGGAGTACCAGAGGATCCTCTGGTGGGCCCAGGCTCTGGTTCCATAATAGGCCTTAAAGATCCAGTTGAAAAAAAAACCATTTGGCTGGATTTAGAGCAAGCCACAAGCTTTATATAAGGAGTTGAGCGTTGAGAATAATTTTCTCTGGTAGGCCCAAGGAACCTCAGTCCGACACTGCTCTTGGATACTTGAGAGGACCTCTCAATTGAAATGTATGGAGAACGCAGTGAATGGGAGGTCGTTGGACTCTTGAGAGGTGCTCCTCTCATTTCAAGGACTCTCCTATCTGGCATTTGCAGCAAATCTTTTTGGATACACCATAAATGCTTCAAATGGGAATACCCCTTTTAAATACTGGAAAATCTTATTGTGATTGACGTGAAAGCTTCCACTCCAGATATCCCTCAACAGTTCTATGTAAAGTTACCGTAACATCTGAAAAATATTTTCTGGATGTGTCCATGGAGGAATCCATTTTGCACCCGTATTCCAATGCTTGTGTGTGTGAAACAGGAAGTTAAAGGGGGTATCCCATGATTAATGTAAAAAATTAAAATTAAACATCATATAGTACATGACCTGTCTTTTTAACAAAGGTAGAACCAGCCCTGTACCTCACATGGATCCAGAGAGCTCCCCGTTTTATATAAATCTAGAAGCTCATGGTGTGTGTCCTTTCTGCTACACGCCACGGGGGCATGTTCTTTCTGTTGAAGCTCTCTCCCTATCACAGCTCAGGAGGCAGTTAAAGGATGGAACTGAGCATGTGCGGCCACCTCATGGAGGTGGACAGAGAAATGAGAAAAAGAACAAACAGCAGGTGGCGCCATACATATTCATTCTATTGAGTAACTCAGTGGCTATACTAACCTTTTATTTACATGCCACTACAAAAGTATTCAGATCCAGGTGCTGGTTTGAAAACGACACAGTATTTTTTTTGTGGGACAACCCCTTTAAGTAAAAAGGCGAGGGGCTTATGGTGCTTTGTCAACCACACATGCCTGTGTAGATGTCCGAGACCAGCACCAGATAGACCCTCATTGTGGAGATAGTCTCTATGGCAGTATTTCTATGAAGGAGGTTAAGCGTCTGAGAGCGTATCTCGAGCACTTAATTCTGCTGATCCGTGGGGCTTCTGAAGGAGTTGACCACTTATCTATGACCCATGTTACGTCCATGAATATTCCCAGCGTATTTTGCAATCTTTTTCTCTATCGAATCTCACACTTTTCAAGACCTTTGCTTGTTGTCATTTATTCCGAACCTTCATTTATTATTTCAAGTGGGGGAAAAAAAAAATCTATCCCAGTCACAACGAGACTGCTCTGGTAACAGTACTGTGTTTACTGAAAGTAAATAATGAAGATTATTTTTAATTGACAGATAGCAGAGATCTTAAAAAACTGTGAAAAAAAACTGCTGCACAAAGTATATCTTTTTTTTTATTTTACAAAAGAATAACCATTATTTGCTAATACTGGAATACCCCTCGAGAACCCATCTAGGTTAGTAACCCTTTAGGGCACATGCACACGTTCAGGATACATGTGCGGAGAATCCGCACTGAAATCCGCAGATGTTCGCAGGCAAATCTGTGCGGTCAATCCACATCAATTGGTGCGGATTTTACTAAGTGAATGAAGAAAATCCGGTCAGGAAAAATAAAATAAATTGACATGTTGCGGATTTAAAAATCGCATCGTGTGCATTAAGAATTTAAAATTCTCATAGAATACAATGTACATGACCTACGGTGCGGATGTTCCGCACGCAAATCCGCATGCAATCCTGATCGTGTGCATTTAGCCTTAAAGATGTTGTCTGGCGGGGGTAGAAGAGCCATAAAAGGTTCCCATAAACCTACATATCCCCCACTGTTCCAACTGGGTCCCGGCTGGTCTCTGCTTCCTGGTCCCGTCACACAGGAAGTGTCAGGAGACACATGCACTGTAAGTGTCCATTCACACGTCCGCAGTGTTTTGCGGATCTGCAAAACACTGGGCCGGCACCCCAATGGAAATGCAGCTGCGGACAAGAATAGGACATGTTTTATTTTTTTACGGAGCCGCGGACCGGAAATGCGTATGCGGACAGCACACTGTGTGCTGTCCACATCTTTTCCGGCCCCGCTGAAAATAAATGGGTCTGGATCCGCTCCGCAACGTTGCAGAACGGATCCGGACCCATTCATGCGGACGTGTGAAAGGACCCTAAGGCAGCGAGCCACCTTAGCCAGTGATTGGCTGAGTAGGCATCTACAGGCATTTCCTGTTTGTTGATCCCGGAGCAGGAAGTGGAAACAGGGGGGCAGTAAGCATTAGAAAGGCAGCAGTGGCTTCTTTTTTTTTTTTTTTTACTCATTCTGTCCCTTTATATAAAAACTTTTCCCCCAAATTTTTTTTACATCCTGCAAGGCAATTCAGTTTTTACAGAATTTACAATGAACGGAAAACTATAGCACATTAATGTCAGAAATCACGGACCTCCGCGCCCTGTGGTTACACGCGGCACGTCTGTTACTTGTAAGCCTTATAGAACATCTTAAAGGTCATGTTATTTTTGAAGTACACTGGTTAACTCTTTAATCCACCCTAGTGTTAGCAGAGCCCCGAGAATCTTGTACCTTGGGTCGGTGTGACGCGAGCCGCTTACAGGCCCGCCATGAGAAATGTCGGCGTGATGTATGACAGGCTTAAGAGCCCTTGTTGAGAGCTAAGTGTAGCCTGAGGGAAGTCTTAAGTTTCATAGTTGATTGTTCGGGAAAACTATGGATCGCCTGAATCGCTGTCACAGTCATTCGCACAAAAACCTTTATAAACCTCCCCCTCAACCGTATCCTAAGAATTTACATGACTTCGTCCTTAATCCTTTTTTATTGGCGCAGTAAATCACGGAACTTCTCACATCTGAAGGATTGTAGGGCTTAGCTCGCATCCCAAAGTACCATACAGACCCCCCGAAGCACAAGGCGTTTCAGGGCCTGTGATCTGCAACGCTCAGCGTCCCGGCTCAGGTAACACATCGCCACATGGTTGGGAGTTATTTATCACCTGACAACTGCGAACAATGAAATACAATCTAGTGTGAGGAGTCTTTTTTTTATATCTTGAGTCAGGTTCATATTGAACCTTGTATGTGTAATACCCAGACTTGCTAGAAGGGGATATTATATCCAACCTGTGAGGTAATATTTGCTTTTCGGTTGCGCAACCATCACAAAAACTCATGGAGGCCATTTTGTTTGCCGCCATTGTCATAGTGCTTCAAGGGATAGAAGCAAATATTTCAGTTTAGGCTCCAAACAAAATGGCTGTCCTTGGTCATTGAAATGGTCCCTTGAAGATTAACACACCTATGGAATCATTATATTTCTCAAAAATGTTTTTACATTTTTTCAACGTTGTCTTACTTTTTTTGGAATCCTGTGTTCACACTTGTGTTGCAGTTTCTGTCTATGACAGAAACCATAAAACTCTTCCAGATCCATCATCTGATGGTCCGTATTGACTTATAGTGGCTCCCACTGGGATGTGCCATGGTGTCTGTTGTTTTGACAGAAAAAAATTCCCATCAAATCTGAAATGGAGCCTCTGACAGAGGTGTGAACAAGGCCTTAAAATGATTCTCTGGTTGAAGGTGAAAATAATTCACGAGCTGGATGCTTACGTGGTGCCGTCCTTTTCATTGTTTCAGCTACAGATCTGCCAATTCCCAGATTCTCTTCTGTCATCCAAGATGGCCGCACCACTTCTCAGACTACCTGCTACACACTGTGTATTTGGTAGTCCAAGACACTTCCTGCTTCCCGCTGATTGGCTGAACAGTGCTGTCCAATCCAAGAGCAGGGCTAGACGAGCAGGAAGTGTCTTTGACTTCTATCAAGGAAGTCTGAATAGAGATGCGGTCTTCTTGAATGACAGAAGAGGAGCCCAGGAATTGGAGGATGTGCTGCTGAAAAGATGAAAAGGAGGTCACCAGGTAAGTGTTCTGCTTGTTACCCCTTTGATGTTAACAGTATGGACCAGTATGGGAAAGTATGGATGACCTTTAAAGGGGTTTTCTTGGTGTTTTAATATTGATGACCTATCCTCAGGACCAGTGGGGGTCCGACTCGAGAAGGCAAGATTCCAGTGAGCACTGTGGCCTCCTCACATTTAAAGGGGTTTTCTGGGTGTTTAATATTGATGACCTATCCTCAGGATCAGTGGGGATCTAGTGAGCACTGTGGCCTCCTCGATGCTTACCAAGCATAGTGTCCATGCTTGGTATTGCAGCTCGGTTCCATTTACTTGAATAGGACTGAGCTGCACCTAGGCCACGTAACTGATGAAAGTAACATCACTGGCCTCGGAAGAGGCTGCGGTGCTCACCGGATTGCTGCGGCCTTTTCAAGCAGTTGATCAGCAAGGTGCTGGGAGTCAGACCCGCTGCCCCTCCCGATCAAGATCAAATACTAATTACCTATCCTAAGGATATGTCATCGATAAGCACCTGGGAATACCCTTAAAAGGCAAAAGGTAGTCTCTTCCGGCTCAGAGCTGTGCAGGGAAGAGGCTGCATGGGTGGAGGTAAAATTACTTGGCGCTCGTCCATAGGCTGGAGTTCTGTTTTCTAGTTTACAGACCCCTGGCACCAGCTTACCATTTGGGTCACTGTAATGACAAGTGGTTACCTGCTCGGGAGACATTGGGAGAAGGTAGTTCTGTAGGAGACAAATTTTTGTTTTCCTAGAAGGTCCCCTTTCTCCTTTTCTTAGTAGAGCAGTTTCACTTCTCTATTTGGTAGTGTTTTTGTTAATGATACCAGTACCCAGGTGGTCTGGGTTTAAGGTAGAAGTCAATGTCCCAGCCCAGCATGCTTTATGTGGTGAACCTTTTCTTCTTCGAAGATGGAGTGCAGGATTGGGTGTGTTGGAAAGGATGGGCAACAGGAGGCACCATTATTTTTTAAATTGCCATTGCATTTATGCTGTAGTGGACCAAGCAGTTGAATTGGTTACAGATTTAACCCATTTGTGTGTAGATCAGGTTCATCTGCCTTCGACTTAATTAGCTGAATCACCGAGATTCCCAGCGAAGCAGATGGAAAGCGGTGGCGGACGCACAGTACTCCAGCGTCTTCCGTCTGATCACTGGTTCTAAGTTCTCTCATTTGAAAGCACAAATCATTACTCATCGGCCAGTGCTGCCGGTGGAAGCTTTGGCCTGTTATCACTCACATGGTTCCCACGCTAGCACTGTCTGACCTCGTTTACCCAATTAGTAAGAATTCCCAAATGGGAACTGCCCGGTGGTACAAATATATAGACACACAAATTAAAAATTAATTACTTGAATCTTTGGGACCAGGCGATAATTGACTTTGCTGAGTAAAAAACATACTGATGCTCCTAAATAGGGAACATTTTGTGTTTTCAGCTCCTATTGGATATGATATCGTTTGTGTGTAGTGCCTGATGATATCAGAGATGTTCCTCAAGGATATCTGTGGACAGACCCTACTGTGGCTGGGTTATCATTTCTCCCAACTAAGCCGTAACTGGGGTTTCCTTTACCCATGGCAAAGATTGTTTGCAGCCTTAGTTCTGTATCTAAATTTTCTGGTCATGGGCAAATGACTTCTTAATATCTTCCTTGCACCCAGCACCGTGCACATGTCGAAAACCACTTCAGAAGCTTAAATTAAAACTTCTGGACCCCAATTCAAAATCTGTACCAGGGCCCCCACCTACCATGTGCTATTCAGAATACTGGCACCTTCTTGTGTTGCAGAGGGGTCTATGGGCAACCCAAGGCACCAGGGCTCTTGTGTGTCCCAAATTTATAGGGACTGTTCCTAATTTTCATAGACAGCTCTGGCAAATTCTGGCTATGCCGAGAAGAAAATAGGTGGGGATTATGTAAGCCCCAGCCAGCATTCCTGGGAGGGTTTGGGGCCTTCCCAAGAGAGGCTTGCACACCCAATGTTGGTAAATATGCATCTACAACCTTGTGCACTTACAAAATAACCCCTGAGGTGGCTACATGGGACCACAAAATGTGCCCTCCCAGAAATTAATGCTTTAAACAAGGTCTAAAGGGCCGAGGAGAACCCCAAATGACTGAGGGGCAAGGATCAAGCCAATTACTGGGGACAGACAATAGTACGAACACTCCTCAGTCGGCATCTAAAATAGTTTTTTGCGGCATATATTGCCTTGTGTAAACATCATGCAAATTGAATGGGGATGAATGATCGTAATAACTAATAAAATTCATTTTGTATCGGGCAGTGTAAAAAGCCCTCTAAACAAGCGACGAT
This sequence comes from Bufo gargarizans, assembly GCF_014858855.1. Lineage (NCBI taxonomy): Eukaryota > Metazoa > Chordata > Amphibia > Anura > Bufonidae > Bufo > Bufo gargarizans. The sequence continues at coordinate 43,934,278 of NC_058082.1, read as the reverse complement.
CGACTTGTATTTCGTTGATAGGCGCTCGCTGCTGGGCCATATATAACAGGAATGTTGGTGTAACACCCTCATTAACACTTACCTATGGGGGAGTCATGCCCTACCCCTTCAGACCCTATACTAAGCATAACGCAGTGTAATTGACTGACTATCGCCTGCAATGCCAAGGAGCCTCCATCTCCCAATTTATTTATTTTTTTAAATGCGCTCGTTTGCCCTTCCTCCTCTAAATGGACAATCGATAGCAGATGTTGCTCTCCGCAGCCTCTTTCAATCAGTTCCTTAATTTCACACTCCGTAATTGATTCGTCTGGTTATTTATTAACCCCCAACTCTTAGGCTTGCAAAAACCAAAAGGTAACATCAGGCCGCTTATGCTGACTCGCCTCCATTCCGATAGGTGGGGAGGGGGGGGGGGGGGGGGAATTTGTTCCCGGCTCATGGTTTATTGTCTGTTTCTTCTCCGGTCCATCTATCAAGATAATCTCCTTCTCTTCACCAAACCCCCTGTACTCTATTACCGGGTCCCAGGAGGCGTCCATTTTCTTGACCTTGTAAATCACTGCCTTTGCAGATCTTTTGTCATCGTTAGCCTCCGTAAACTCTTGTTTTTGATTTTGCTGCCTTATTTTTTTTCTTTCATCTACGACCTATGGCGTGTAAAGGCATAGCACATCCAAAGGCCCAGAGGTCTGAAGGGTGAGCTAAATTTATATATTTTTTTTTTTGTGGAGACGAGGGCAAGCAAGGAAGGTGCAATACACCCCTCACATCCAAGTTGCAGGTGCAATTTGCGGAAAGGTACAGACTTCTATTGCATATAATCTATAGGACTTCCCAACCCTCCCCCAGCTTAGGACATCCTCGCAATCACAATGTTTGCAGACCATCACCATCACATAAATTCATTGCACTAGAATCATCACGACATCTACTACAAGATGTAGTAGCCGCCATCCTGATTCTTGTGCAATAAATTTTTTGAGATGGTCTGACAGCATTTGGATGTCCAAAGCGGAGGCATAGCTGGAGGAGGGCATGTGTACAAGGTGTAGGTGCCAACCAGCCACTCCACCTTGGCCAGGGTATTTAGGTTCAGTGCTAGGGTTAAAACTGAATCTCTGCCCAAAGTAATGAATAAAAAAATAAAAAATAAAAAATGGTGGTCCAAATAGTTTACCATGCATATTTAAAGAGCAGCTGCCTGCAAGATTAACCCTTAGTAGACAAGCCATACTGTCTAGTAGGGTTCCTCCTGCTGATTAAAATGATACCTTTCTTGTGAAAATTTAGATCCGAATTTCAGGATAAATTTGATTTGCCACAAAGCAGAGTTTCCTTGTGCTTTGGGGGAGTGAATCGATTTAACCTGAAATAATGCAAAAAAAAACAAAACAAATTTTTTTTTATCTTAGTTATCGCCTACATTTGCTTGAGATGGGACAGCTGCTGCCATCTTGATTGAAGATATCGGGTGAAATCCCGCTGGCTGGTGTGACCACGTCATCTCGGGCCGCGAGAGATTTTGCTCCAGATCTTCAAGCAAGATGGCTGCGGCCGTCCTGTCGCGAGCAAATGGAGGCAGTAAGCATGATATAATTTTTTTTCTGTTAATTTTACACAGTTTTTACTCTCAGATGCCGCAATCATGTATGAACGCGGCATCTGAGGGGTACAATGATGGGTAACAGTGCATTCCCTGTCATTGCACCCGCCTATAAAAAGTAATTTGTCACAAAGAGAATTTGTTTTATAAAATTAAGCAAATCAGCCAAATCACATTTTTCTAAACTTTGCTGATCTCTAGTCTTCATAAATGGAAGAAGTTATCCCCCTGCTACATCTGCCCCCCCTATAGCGGCACCCCGGACTCTGTTAGTCACTGGCAGCTTCTCATTTCATCTCCGATCCTAAAGCCTGTGGTTACTGAGCTGTGATTAAAAAAAGTTAAACATTCAGATGACTTGACAAAGTAAGTCATTGCCTGGCTGAGTGATAGTGGGAACCCCACATAGACTGTCAGTGATCCAAGGCCTGCTCCATCTGTCTCTGTCATTCATGCTGCTTGCTGTAATGACCTTTTTGACTGTATTATCACCCTCTCAGAAACAGGAGACGGATCAGCAGATTCATCTTCTTAGGGAGACCTGTCAGCTCCTTGTGTACATGCCTGTACTCTATTATGCAGAACCAAAGTGTGCAACACCCCTCAGGAGGCAAGAATTCCTAGATAACCCATTGTTTTATAAAGCAATCCCAGGAAGTAATTAGTCTGGCATTATGTACTATTGCATGACATTTTTTGAATAGTTTTATAATCTTTTATTCAACTATAATACTGTCCTCTGTATGCAAGAATATAACTACTATAATACTGCCTCCTATGTACAAGAATATAACTACTATAATACTGCTCCTATATACAAGAATATAACTGCTATAATACTGCCTCCTATGTACAAGAATATAACTACTATAATACTGCTCCTATGTACAGGAATATAACTGCTATAATACTGCTCCTATGTACAAGAATATAACTACTATAATACTGCTCCTATGTACAAGAATATAACTACTATAATACTGCTCCTATGTACAAGAATATAACTACTATAATACTGCCTCCTATGTACAAGAATATAACTACTATAATACTGCCTCCTATGTATAAGAATATAACTACTGTAATACTACCTCCTATGTACAAGAATATAGCTACTATAATACTGCTCCTATGTACAAGAATATAACTACTATAATACTGCTTCTATGTACAAGAATATAACTTCTATAACACTGCTCCTATGTACAAGAATATAACTACTATAATACTGCCTCCTATGTACAAGAATATAACTACTATAATACTGCCCCTATGTACAAGAATATAACTACTATAATACTGCCCCTATGTACAAGAATATAACTACTATAATACTGCCTCCTATGTACAAGAATATAACTACTATAATACTGCTCCTATGTACAAGAATATAACTACTATAATACTGCTCCTATGTACAATAATATAACTACTATAATACTGCTCCTATGTACAATAATATAACTACTATAATACTGCTCCTATGTATAAGAATAGAACTACTATAATACTTCCTCCTATGTACAAGACTATAACTACTATAATACTGCTCCTATGTATAAGAATAGAACTACTATAATACTGCCTTCTATGTACAAGAATATAACTACTAAAATACTGCCCAAAGTAAACACAAATATAACTACTATTATACAATATCTGGATAATTCTCTGAGATTCTAAAAGTGGTTCTGAGGATAACGGTTTTATTAAACACATGCTGAGAGTCTCAACACTGAAACAATAAGACCCTGTTCAAATTCTTTTTCTCCAGTGTAGAAATCATAAACCTTCATAATAAGGTGAATAAACCTGCATTTCAACAAGATTTTGTTTCCTATTTTAAATGTTCTTATGATTTTTGTATGAGCCAAAAAACAAATGAGATGTCTGCCTGCCAGGGAGCGCAGTGTCTGGGCCTCGATGGCGCTGCATCTCACACCTGCATCATTTGAAATTTTCCGTTCTGGTGAATCACTCAATACATATAATTTCCCATCCTTTGAGGAAACGGTGTTCATTGATATCCATATTGTAATTAACTGCCCTTGCAGTGTGGCATTCACGCTGTCTGTCTTTGCCGATGCTTGATCCTTGACGTTCAATTACATTTACCCCGATGTTTGTTCTAGGGAGCGTGTGTAGCTCATTTGCGAAACTGATGGTTAGTCATAGGGCATATCATTCAGTCTGATGTATTTATCTGCTTAATGCAAAGTGGTTGCTATTCAGCAGCCTAACGGTAAATGAGATTGCATTACAAATTACTGTCTGGTAAGGATCAAAGGTATTTATAAATTATGCCCTGCCATAGTTTTGATTGCATTTGTATATTTCAAGATTCAGATATAGGCTCAAGACAAGTCTACTGGTTCTCATCTGAATACAGGCGAGACACAACTGATTTCCAGTGTACTGAAATAAACCCATTGATATAATACAGCCTGATCTCCACAAGAATATAACTACTATAATACTGCCCCTATGTACAAGAATATAACTACTATAATACTGCTCCTATGTACAAGAATATAACTACTATAATACAGCTCCTATGTACAAGAATATAACTACTATAATACTGCTTCCTATGTACAGGAATATAACTACTATAATACTGCTCATATGTACAAGAATATAACTACTATAATACTGCTTCCTATGTACAGGAATATAACTACCATAATACTGCCTCCTATGTACAAGAATATAACTGCTATAATACTGCCTCCTATGTACAAGAATATAACTACTATAATACTGCTCCTATGTACAAGAATATAACTACTATAATAGTGCTCCTATGTACAAGAATATAACTACTATAATACTGCCTCCTATGTACAAGAATATAACTACTATAATACTGCTCCTATGTACAAGAATATAACTACTATAATACTGCTCCTATGTACAAGAATATAACTGCTATAATACTGCTCCTATGTACAAGAATATAACTACTATAATACTGCTCCTATGTACAAGAATATAACTACTATAATACTGCCTCCTATGTACAAGAATATAACTACTATAATACTGCCCCCTGTGTACAAGAATATAACTACTATAATACTGCCTCCTATGTACAAGAATATAACTACTATAATACTGCTCCTATGTACAAGAATATATCTACTATAATACTACCTCCTATGTACAAGAATATAACTGCTATAATACTGCTCCTATGTACAAGAATATAACTACTATAATACTGCTCCTATGTACAAGAATATAACTACTATAATGCTGCCTCCTATGTACAATAATATAACTACTATAATACTGCTCCTATGTACAAGAATATAACTACTATAATACTGCCTCCTATGTACAAGAATATAACTACTATAATACTGCCTCCTATGTACAAGAATATAACTACTATAATACTGCTCCTATATAAAAGAATATAACTACTATAATACTGCTCCTATATAAAAGAATATAACTACTATAATACTGCTCCTATGTACAAGACGTGAGAATTCTAGCCAGAAAGTAGAATAAAAGTGAAATCTTTATTGGATCGTCTTGTAAAATCCCAGGTACACAACACACAGGAATATAATTGATGTGTTACAGATGCTAAACGCATCCTTAGTCATAATGGCATAAGAGTATAACTACTACTATATAATACTGCCCCCTATGCATAAGAAATAGTAAACCTGTAATCACAAATTTTGAAACTGGATTGTTGATTTCTGTATTTCATCAAGGAAGAATAGACTCCTTTTAAAATACCTGACCCTTTATTTTGTATTTACATTGTTGTGGCAGATTCCTTCTTCTCCGTAGTAAGTATAACTCCTATCATTCTGTCCTGTCGGGGTCTGTTCTCCCTCCTCCATCATTTTTAGCGGTTGTCAGATAAGAATGCATTCCTTCTACCTGATTCACAAAGGTCAGCGGCTGGAATGCCGTCGGTGTAATCAATATGGATCCATAGTAAAATATTAATAGAGATCGCGTCTTCATAGCTGCTGTCTGATATCATGAAATCCTGTATATTTCCTGGGGAGCTCGTCGCCTGGTAGCGCACAGGTCAGATAAGGCTGTATACATTGGGCAGGAACGCTCACCTTTCGAACTGACGAGGGGTGAACAAACTCTTAACATTTTTCTTTTTCTATGGGAAATTGTTCATTTTGAGATTAGTACTAAAAATGCAAGACCTGAAAATTAAAAAGAAAATGGAAAAAAAAATATTTGTAAAAAAAATGCTTTGCCACTAGTGGCTTGTGTCCAGGGCCACATTACATCTCGTACAGAGGCGTGATGCAGAAGTCTGCAACTTTCTATGCTATTCCATACGGACACACACAGTTGTTTTTACTCTTTGAAGCCTTGTCATACAGCGCCATAGGGCGGTGCATGGACAACAGCTTTCTAGCGGGGATCTATAGGGACGCCATTCAGGCCCTATGCACACATATCTGTTATGAGATTAAAGTCAAGGGCGGGAAAAGATCACATTCAGTTTAACTTTTTGACCAAATTCTTAGTTCTGTTTTTGTGGAAAAAAATACAATATTTTTTTTTTTTCTGTAATGTAATTTCTCCCCCAAAACATTACATTTTTATTTCTTTGTTTGTCCGTAGAATTGTAAGGCTTTTATGTTTTTAAAGACATCAGAAATCTCCTATATTACAGTTTTTAGTTCTCTGGTTTCAGTTATTTAATAATGAAATGAAATAAGCTTGTAATGCAAATAAGTCATTAGAAATGACATAAAATAACCTAAATGCAGTACGATGCTAAAAAAAATAGCTATAATGATGCACTAAAATTAAAGAATAGAGGAAAATATATTTAAACTTCAGACAATTTTATATAATTTTTGCTGTGATTTAAAAAAAAATTCTGTCTTGTTATATTAAAATATTGTGCTATTTATTATAAAAAATGCAAAAATAGAAGCAAAAAAGGGCACATGTGAACCAAACCTTAGGACAGCTGCTCCTCCCCATCATACACGTACAGTCATGCATGTTTTCTGATTGAGGAAAGTGTAATAAGTCGCTGCTAGAGACTTCTGACAACAGCATATTTCCAAAAAGATTGGGCATGTTGAAATCCAACAGCCTTATCCTTCTTTTCCCCAACATCTGTCATCAGGAGGCTCCCATAGACATTAGATGGTTGGTGGTCCTGACAATATTGACCGGTTTGGCCAATGTTAACCTTATGCGTATGACCACCTAAAGACAGGATGGTAAGATCCCACCTTATACACAGGCTCGGCAACTGCTCCCTGGTCTTCCGGGGGGGGGGCGGGGGGGTTGGCGTAGGGTACTCCGTCACTTCCTAGGGGATGTATTAGTCTGTGACATTTCTCTGTCACTTGACTCCCATGTTTTGGAGCTGCCAGAAAGCACATACACAAGATAATATAGGAAGGAATTGTGTGCCTCCAATATGGCTGCCCCCGGGCAAGGTTTTTAAACGTAAAAAAAAAAAAAGCTGCAACATTTTTAAAACACTTTAATAAGCTGAAACACATTATTTGTCATCTCTTCGCTGAAATCTAATTAACGAAAGCAAAATGAAATGCGCAACACTTTCCCTTTAAGTGTTATCTTTCGGCTTCCCCTCGGAATTAAAATGCTTTTGCTTGTTCGGAATTACTTCCCAATCGTTCGTCTTCAGATTCATTTACAGTGATATCATGTCGCGGTAGAATTAATTGAAAATAAATCATGCCATCTGACCGGGTAAAGTCATAGGTCTGTCACATCGTTTCAGATTGCGATAATTAATTTCAATAATTAGATTTGTGAATAAATCCAGGTGTGAGACAGTTTAACAGATGATCCTCGGTGTGGGCTTAGCGGGTAATGTATTTATGGCTCAGGATGAATCTTCTCCACAATTGGAACCAGAAGGCCCATTGAGGTGTTCTCCTCAGCATCAAAAATATCTTGCAAATTTGGGTTCATAAAAGCAAAAACAACGGTTTTCTTCATAGTTATTGTATCTTTTATCATCTACATAAGTAATTTATGTGTTTAATGTAACTTTTTTAAATTTTTTTCAATTTGGTCAAAATTTTGTTTTTTTTAAAAGTTAGAAACAAAAGAAATCTTTCATCTGCAAAAAAGGGATTGTCTGGTAGCAAAATTTTTTAAAAAATGTCAAGAAATGTTCACCTTACTAGTCCTGTTTTGATGCTTTCCAAATCCTCCACCTTCTGGTCCCTTTCAACACCAAAAATTTCCAAGTGGCCGTATGGTTTAAAAAATGGTAATTTTTACCTTACCGATTCCCCCATCTCGCCCATTCCGATGCCTCCCAGTTTCTCTGCTGGTCTCTTCTTCCTGGTGACCACTAAGCCAATCACTGGTGGCAGCAGAGACCTGCCTCAATCAACGAGTGGCTGGATGCTCACATTTCCATGTCAAGAGAAATTAGGAAGTAGAAACCAGTCAGGTAACCCACAAGCATCAGAATTGTTAGAAATCGGTAAGTTGACTATTACTTTTTTTTTTTTAACCCAATTTAGCACTGTTTAAAATATTTTTTTCCCAGCTGGAAAATTCCTTTTAAAGGGGTTATCCAGGAATTGATAAAGAGGACCTATCCTCAGGACAGGTCGTCATCATCACATCGGCAGGGGTCAGAGTCCCCACCGATCAGCTTCTTAAGGGAGCCGTTGCGCTCATCGGAGCTCTGCTATGCGAGGCAGGTTCCCTGCAGCTTACCCAGCACAGCGCCGAACATTGTATAGTGGCTGTGCAGCTCAGCCCCATTGATTTGAATGGGACTGAGCTGCAACTCAACCTCTTCTAACAGCTGATCGGCTGGTGTCCTGGGAGGATAGATCACCAATATAAATTACAAGATAGCCCCTTTGAATGTATAAAACTATATATTTTTTTTATTTTGTCAATTTTAAAGTAAAATAAAAACTCAAAAATATGAAAGTAAAATAAAATTTGCAAAGGCAAATAGGGAATTGTTGACATGCTTGGACATCCTTAGTGTTTAGCTTTTGTTATTTTATGTGTTTTTTTATATAATTATTTGTACTTTATTTGTAATTATTTTTCTATTCTTTTTGTTTAGAATTTGTTTCAAAAATTTGTGAACAATGTAAAATGTTAATTTAATGGAAGGAATGGGTTTATTGCCATTTGAGATTTATGAAAAACCTGTACTATAAGGGTACCTGCAATGCGATCGAAAAATAAAAAACATGACTCTTCTCATTGCTCACTGCAGCCATGCACCTTCTTGGCCTAAACTGGCACCTACAGCCGACGGAAGGGCAGATATATGAGATTACGGAAGACAAAGCCAGCAGTTGGCCTAGGCCAACAGACGTCACCTTGTATCCCTCAGGAGGGACAAGGTTAGAATTACCAGAAAGGAAAGGCAAAGCGCCCAGTGAAGGTACGGTGTGCTCTCAATGTTGTGAGGTCTTTTTTTTTTTTTTTCTTCTGTACGTCCCGGTTCACCTGACTCTTGGCATCATCGACCATTTTACATCATTTTCCATTGTCCAATGGCAAAATTCTATTTTAATTTTCACAAAATTCACAAATTTTAGCCTCGCAATAACCCATTGGCCGGTCTTTTTATTTTTATTGTTTGTTTCTTTGTTCAGATTTTGTCTTTTTAAGTTATTTGTGTATTATTTCCAGGCAATTGTCAGATTTTCTTGTATGTACTGGCTGGTCGGTAGGTAGGTCTATCTTAACAGAACTCTTATTTGTGGCCAGTCTACCTTTTTCTGTTCTCAACGGTCCACTTCAATTCTTGTCTTTCAACATGATTTACCCAAGTAATTCACATCCAGAAAGTTTCAGAAGGGAAGGCCTCCACTTCAACGATGGAGAATTACCCCACCATGGGGCAGCATGAATTTTTAGGTCTAGAACCTCCAAATCATCTCATACTAAACAGGTAGCTACAGGGTTAGGTTTAGAGCTTCTTCAGGAGAACTGAAAATATCAAAGTACCGATTGGACTTGGTGGACATCCATTCTTCACATTTTTACAAAGGGGCAAAGGTGGGGTCCCCTCTGAATACACCTCTCCCAATAAAGCCCCCTTATCTGTATTTCAGTTTATCGGATAGGCTTGGCCTAAAACATCATTCAAAAAGGACTTCTTTCCAAAAAGTTTTTGACCCTTTTCAAACAGAACATGTATCATGGCCTCCGATGTAGGATGGAGGGGTCGATGATGTAATGGAAACTCTACTGGAATGTCTCTATAGATATGCAATGTAGAGACAGATCTTGGGATTTTTGAGACGGGGTAGCTCATAGTTCAGAGCGAATGCCCCAACCAGACCTTATATCAAACATGTGACGGGATCCTCCATCTCTATAATAGTCATCATTGTACTTATCTTACACTGAGCCACAGACACAGAACAATTAACGAATGTCTGGATTTTTTCACTTTGGAGGAAGGGGAACAAAAAGGGTTCACATATTTTCAGCATGATCTGTCCCTTTAATGTGGTGAGATTCCAGCTATTTTTACCAAGATTTCTGACAAATATTGTAAAATAATATCTTTAGATATATACATTTAATTTGTTTTTAATTTTTATATTTTGTATCTGTATGCTTTTTACTGCCACCTCTTAGCCTGAAGTGCGTGTCCTAGATAGTTGCTTGTAATTTAGACCCTCATAACGTAAAAATTGCTTAATTTGGTAGGAAATGCTGATCCCGTCCTAAGTTCATTACAGGCAGCCATAATGTAGACATTGTACAGAGCTGTCAGGTTCGTGCCTTTTGCGGTTTAGTGTTTAGTGATTTTTTTTTAATTTTTTTTTTCCCTTGCCATAGGGAAAATTTTACTGTGTTTTCTTTAACTCTTTTTTTAGTGGCTAATTTTAGGACACGGTTAACAAGTGCTTCTGGTGGTGCAGCAATTATGTCATTTTATACAATTACCACATGATTTGGAGCACGGTTAGGAGAGTCATGGTCATAGATCAGAGGTTTTTGCAGACAGGAGATCCTTCCTGCATTATATAATATGAATTATAATAAGTAAAAAAAAAGTGCATATAGATAGAGAACAAAAAATTCTTAGAAAAAAATGTAAATTCAATTTTTTTATAAAATTATATAATTTAGTTTAAAATTGTTTTTGTTATTATTATTATTGTACTCAACTGCATGGAAGGATATAATTTACAGTGGTGTCTTGTGTTTATTGACCAGCCCAGTGGCTGACTGGGAACTCAAAGTGGTCCCATGTAGAAGGCATGGCCAAGCCAAGTAGGCGGGGTGTGTCAACCATTAGGCGTGGTCATAATTAGGCTTGAGCGAATCGAGCCTCAGATCACTTAAAAAACATTTTAAATATGGATTCTTATTTTTAAATGTTTTTAAATACGCAGATGGGAATATCAAAGTCATTCACCAAAGTCTCTCGCAACTCCGGCCGAGATGAAGTGTTGCTACACGGAGCCCATACATTTTAATGCTGTACGGAAAAAGCATTACAAACTAAGCTTTTTAATGAATCGACTTTGGTTCTATGATCCGAAGCTCGATTCACTAGAGTCTGGTCATAATGCTGGCTGGTGGGGCAAAGCCAAAAAGTGAGCATTATCACTAGGCAGGTCTCATGTACAAGCACAAATTTTTGGGGGTCATTTATTAAGACTGGCATTTTAGACGCTGGTCTTAATAAACTCCTGATCGGAAGTTATGAAGAGGCGCCGGCCTGTCCATAACTTCGGCAAATCCAGCGCCAGTTCTAAATGTAAGATGGCTTTGTAGCTGTCTTACATTTAGACCATTTTCGACGCCTAAAACAGGCATAGAAAATGATGAATAAGACAGGCCTGTCCCCTTCCCAGCCAAAGCCACGCCCACTTTTATAGACCTGGCGCGAGCCGCAATCTGCGCCAGAAATACGCCTAATATAGGCGTATTTCTGGATAATAAATGACCCCCTTTGTGTTGTAAATTTTACTAAATTCACTGTGCAGCATAAGTGACAAGATAACTTTGCTCTTTGGGTCAGTACAATTACAGGCTCAACAATGCCAAATATTTACAGGTTTTTTTTGTTGTTTTTACTGCTTTTACACAGTAAAACAATTTTTTTTTTTTTTAAAGAGGAAAATGTTTTTGCATCACCGCATCCCAAGACCCATAACTTTTTTATCTTTTTCTTTCTACTGAACTGTGTAAGGACTCTGTTTTTGCCAGACAACTTGTAGTTTTCCTTTTTCTTTAGGTGGCAGATAGGGATGAGCGCTCAGTACAGTATTAGAATGTATTGGCTCCGGTGAGCCGAAGTTATTACTAAGCGAAGTCAATAACTTCAGAAATTGATTTATACTGTAAAAAAACATTTCCAGAATTTGATAGGTCATGAATATAAACAGCAGGAAAAACCCCTTTAATTATTACTTTCATCAATTATTAGTCCCACAAGGGGATTTTGACATGCAATCCTTGTATATAGTTAACATGGTACATATTTTGGGCGGCTGGCACATCTAGGACTGTCTGTGCTGAATGGGGCGAATCCTCACATCAGATTTTTGTCCACTGTGTGAACATACCCAGGGGTGTCAGAATTTCTGTATAAAGTGCAAGCAATCTACAGTCTAGTTTTTTTCCCCCCTACTTTTAAAGACCCATATCTGTTAGCCAGACTGGAGAGTGGCCGTAAAGAGCGTCTTTCTCTTTGGAGGACCCAACATGTCCATGCATTACATAGACAGTCTATTGATTTCAATGAGAGAGGTGTAATGCATCATTTCTCCTGCGGTGGTGCTATAGGGAAATTGAGCACACATAGATTACAGCTAATCACTGGGATTTTCATCAGTAGGACACCAGCTTCGAGACCCTCCTAAAGAGGGGACAAGTCCTTTCATAAGGTGTTTCCCTATAAATAAAGCGACTGCCTGAAATCTGGATAGAAAAAGTTTTTCAAAAAGTCCAGTGTACCTAAGTATGAGGTTGGGTAAAGGTTGCAGCGCTCTTTATATTTAGCAGCTGGTTTAATAATAAAATGTGTAGCGTAATATCTGACACATAATACTCAGGTAGACTTAACCTGCCTGCGCAGTGGCCTTTTATAATCCAAACCAGACGCCAAATTTCCTGGTCTCATAAATAAAAGTAATTTGAATGTCAAAATGAATAGGTCTCCTGCTGTAATATATAGTTTTTATTAATCTGCAACCCCTCCCTAAAAAAACATATAAAGCATCAAAGTATAGATACCTGTGTGCCTTGTATAATGCAGAGCTTGTCTAAAGTAGCAGAGCATGAGCAAAGAGAGAAATCTGGTATAATACTGCTATCATTTTGCCCAAATAACACCGCCATACTATTCAACTATCCAGTGCAAGTGAGCCATATAAAGAATACATGACATTGTTATTCAGTGTCCAAATAAATTCGCCATCCTGTGCGTACATAGTTCCACTACGCGGTGCCAAAAGTGTTCCATTGAGAAGGGGCAGATTTGGCATTTCTGGGTCTGGTGGCCCCGCTTTACCTCTATGCTCCGGACTCCTCACACATCTAAGCTCTGCCCCATTGCACTGCTAGGCTTTTAGATAGTGCAGGGTTAAAATTCGCTCCTGCCATTGAGTATTCGCATAGTTGATCCACGTAGTAATACAATACATTGTTGTTCAGTGCCCAAGTAATACTGCCATATGGTGCATACATTTTTGGACCAACTATTTCAATACACTGGACGTATAATATTGCCATACAGTGCTCATATAGTAGTTCTGTACAATGTTTAAAAACACTTTTGCCATGACATTTGCCAGAAGCTCACAGTAGGAGTTAGAGTTAGCTGGTTGAGACCCCAAAGGGTTAAATGTCCAAGTCGGCTCTGCTGCATCAGTGCGTCTGACTACATTGTATTACGACAGTTCTACCTTTTCTTGTATGTATTTGAGCAGAGTTTCCCTCTGGATCTATGTCTGCAGGACTTGATGATATCAGGCCGGATTAGTACTAGCGGTTGCTAAGTCAGATGTCTTTGGATGCTCGGGTTTTAGCTCCTGGCTGTTTTTCTGCAACACAAAACTGAAATGTGACGTTTGTATTTATTTAGAAATGTGAGCGGCACTGGCATAGAAATTACATGTTTGCATTAGTGTCACCAGCTCTGAGGAAATAACTTTGTCAGCAGACGAGTAGATGGGAACTGACATACCCAGCGTGCCACCGCAACCTATGTGCATGCCTGAAGTCCTTCCTGCATGAGAGTAGTCGTTTTCATTTTTATCTTATTGATGGGCTCTGGTGAGACAGAGGTTATATACTCTCATCGTGTAAAGTCTCAGAGACTGGAGACAATCGGAGGTTCAATGAAGTCCTGCACATGTAATTATGGAGGCTTTAAGGGCAACTTCAGACACTATTGATATTAACAACAATCGTTTCAGTATACATTCTGACATAAATACAGTTACAGTACACCAATAAAACTATTATAATACTGCTCCTGTGTACAAGAAAATACTGTAATACTGCTCCTATGTACAAGAATATAACTACTATAATACTGCTCCTATGTACAAGAATATAACTACTATAATACTGCTCCTATGTACAAGAATATAACTACTATAATACTGCTCCTATGTACAAGAATATAACTACTATAATACTGCCTCCTATGTACAAGAATATAACTACTATAATACTGCCTCCTATGTACAAGAATATAACTACTATAATACTGCTCCTATGTACAAGAATATAACTACTATAATACTGCCCCTATGTACAAGAATATAACTACTATAATACTGCTCCTATGTACAAGAATATAACTACTATAATACTGCTCCTATGTACAAGAATATAACTACTATAATACTGCTCCTATATACAAGAATATAACTACTATAATACTGCCTCCTATGTACAAGAATATAACTGCTATAATGCTGCCTCCTATGTACAAGAATATAACTACTATAATACTGCCTCCTATGTACAGGAATATAACAACTATAATACTGCCTCCTATGTACAGGAATATAACTACTATAATACTGCCTCCTATGTACAAGAATATAACTACTATAATACTGCCTCCTATGTACAAGAATATAACTACTATAATACTGCTCCTATGTACAAGAATATAACTACTATAATACTGCTCCTATGTACAAGAATATAACTACTATAATACTGCCTCCTATGTACTAGAATATAACTACTATAATAATGCTCCTATGTACAAGAATATAACTACTATAATACCGCCTCCTATGTACAAGAATATAACTACTATAATACTGCCTCCTATGTACAAGAATATAACTATTATAATAATGCTCCTATGTACAAGAATATAACTACTATAATACTGCTCCTATGTATAGAATATAACTACTATAATACTGCCCCTATGTACAAGAATATAACTACTATAATACTGCTCCTATGTACAAGAATATAACTACTATAATACTGCTCCTATGTACAAGAATATAACTACTATAATACTGCCTCCTATGTAGAAGAATATAACTACTATAATACTGCTCCTATGTACAAGAATATAACTACTATAATACTGCTCCTATGTACAAGAATATAACTACTATAATACTGCCTCCTATGTACAAGAATATAACTACTATAATACTGCTCCTATGTACAAGAAAATAACTACTATAATACTGCTCCTATGTACAAGAATATAACTACTATAATACTGCTCCTATGTACAAGAATATAACTACTATAATACTGTCTCCTATGTACAGGAATATAACTACTATAATACTGCTCCTGTGTACAAGAATATAACTACTATAATACTGCTCCTGTGTACAAGAATATAACTGCTATAATACTGCCTCCTATGTACAAGAATATAACTACTATAATACTGCCCCTATGTACAAGAATATAACTACTATAATACTGCTCCTATGTACAAGAATATAACTACTATAATACTGCTCCTATGTACAAGAACATAGATCTGAATAGGTTGTAACATTTGTGTATATTATGTTAATTCTTTCAGTAATTTAATGTTATCCTTTTTTAAGGATTTAGAAGTGAAAAAGGGGCAATTATGAATAAAGCTATAATCCTCCGTACACTGTAGCCAGACGACTCTCATATTGCAGTCATATCTTGCATTCCTCTACCGTGCCCCCCGCCGCCTTATTAACAGCGGGCAGATCAACAGAAAACAACGCTCAGACCCCGTTTGATTTTCCATCAGACAAAAAGATATTTAGATCTTTGGTTTAAAAATAACAAGCGATAAATAGTGACAGTGTTCAGTTCCCTTCTGTATTGCCCCCCCCCCCTCCGCACCCGCAGACTAAGGAAGAAAAAAAGGCCAATTCAATGAGATTAAAGAACAACGAGAAGAAAACGACTCCAAAGAACAACAGAGGAGGGATATTCTCTTTCTTCGAACACGTGGGAGCCAAATTAAATTAGATTGAAAAATAAGATTAAAATAAGGGTTATTATAGAAATGTTGATTAGAAAGCCACATTAAGGCCCAGCTATTGTGTCATTATCTAAATGGAAATCTCTGCTATGGCTCCTTTCAATCAGAAATCACCCAGAGTCCCTTTATTTACAAAAAGATCTTTCTAGAACAGTGGGAGGAATGAAGACTTGTGTTTGTGCCGATGAAAATCATAAATAAAATAACCTAGAGTAGGGTTCAGCAACCTTCAGCACTCCAGCTGCTGTGACACTACAACTCCAAGCAGGCACACTTGCTCAACTGTACTTGTAACATCTAAAGAAGTGAAAGAAGGATTATGGGAGTTGTAGCTGAAATGTTGGAGGTTGCTTATCCCTGGCCGAGAGGGTTGGTTAGTAATATTTTCCCCGCTTCCAAATGTGATGGTGATCTCTTGAGGACCACCGTGATTGACAGATGCCTGCGATTGGAGGAAACGCCGCTCCTGGCCCTTTATTTCTCAGGAAACATGATCGATCCTGATGCCAAAGTATGTGTAAGCTATTAAATTCAATAGGATAGCAATAAAGAAGAAGAAAAAAAGAACAAAAAATGTAAAGTATTAGAAAATGATGTCACAAAAATACACCACTGGTCTATCAAAAAACATTAAAATAGATATAAAGTTAAAATAGCTAGAATACAGTGTGGGTCCTTTAAAGGGGTATTCCAGAATTGGGTCTCTTTTAAAGTAAGCTTCCGTGTGTTTGACCTAAGGAAAAAAATCATATTTAACTGCTTTCCGGAATGGCGGTGTTGTGACCTGGCTCCAGTTGATCTTTTGGCTTGATTACTTCCAGTCAGGGTACGGATTGGGCCATGCGTACTGCTGCAGCCAGTGACTGGCACCTGACACAGCAGTGATGTGCCACTTGGTGGACACGTCACTGCTGAGTAAAGAATTGGTGCCGTGACACACGTGACCTCGGCTGGAAGTAAACATGCCGATGATCGGAAGATCTCCAAACGTAGCCAGGGTGTAGAAGCGGAGCAGGTGTGTATGATATTTTCCTTAAGTGATACATGCTAGGTGGCATACTCAAAGGCGACCCAGTTCTAGAATAACCTTTTAAAAGAGTGGTCTATCACAAAAGCCCTTGTCCATATGCCCTATTAGGCATTAAGGCATCATAGAGTGCAGTGGAATGAGGGAAGATCATCCCTTATTCTGGCAGATCCACCATGGCCATGGCTTGCATGGAAAGCCATTGATTCAAGGTTTAATTTAGCCAGGCACACAGTGATCAGTGGATAATCTGTTTCAATTTCTTCTTTTAAAATATATTGTCTTCATAAGATCATTCTAGACCCAGAAGCTTCTATGGCATCTCATGAGTCAAAGGTCGGTACTCTTTTTGAACCTTGTATTTCACCTACTGCCAAAACCTGCCAGCAGTTGACTAACGTAATAAATTATTTCCTAAATTGTACCGACTGGACACATTATGGAAAATTGACTGTTCAGTAGAAGTCGTCTACTGAGAGTGTAAGCAGTTTGGTAAATGATTTTGGAGACTAGGCGGCCATATGTATATAGTGCTCTTTTTGAAGCCTATGTGTAGCATTACTTTGCAGAGAGTTGAGAGTTGTTGCTTCTGTTTCATCCAATATTTGAGATGACTATCGAGTCGGAAGAGCTTGCCTCAAGAAGATCTGACCACTGTATGGATCAGTAGCACGTAGTGCGCCACTTACTGTGTGGCTGCAATGTGGAATTCCAAAGTGTGTTTTTATAGGCCAGTGGTTGCCTGTCCCTTCCTTAAAACAACGGTGGCAACGCCAACAATATACGACATACAGCATAGCTCATATATCTTCAACACTTTAGAGGAACATTCATCTTTGGTGCTTTGTAACCTCATGGGTTTCACCTTGACCTCTGTCACATTTTCTGTCATAGCCTGTGGGTCAGGGTCTTTGTTTTCCTCCAATCTGTCACATCTACTTGTACTTCCATCCGACCTCTCTTGACTCCCATTACATAAACATCAGTGGTCATATCTATCATCATTCACCTGACATTTGATTTATTGTGTTTATTTTTGTAGGTTGAGTTATGTTTTTATTTTTTCATGCAGGAAAACCCAGCAACTTCTTTCCTGATGACAGTTTTATTGACTCCGGAGAACTGGATGTAGGTCGGAGAGCAACACAGAAGATCCCTCCTGGCATATTTTGGAGATCCCAGGTTTTCATAGACCACCCAGTTCACCTCAAGTTCAATGTGTCTTTGGGAAAGGCAGCACTGGTCGGTATTTATGGAAGAAGAGGACTCCCACCATCACACACACAGGTGACATGGGAATGGGGAGTGGTTGTTGGTCTTGGTGGATCATTAGATAAGAACTTAACAAGTGGGACTTGCTTAAATAGCTGCTCATTATTTTTTATTTTCTGCCTTCAGTTTGATTTTGTAGAACTTTTGGATGGACGACGTCTGTTATCACAAGAGGCCAGAAACTTGGAAGGTCCCCAGAGGCTACACAGGGGAGTAGTTCCTCTAACAAGTCATGAGACTGGATTCATCCAGTATTTGGACTCTGGCATCTGGCACCTGGCATTTTATAATGATGGCAAAGAGTCAGAAGTGGTTTCTTTCCTCACAACTACTATTGGTAAGTACTTGTTTTTGCAAATTTCTGCAGGATTTTTTATTTATTTTTATCCAAAATTAGACGTTTGGTTAAGATATTTCAATCCAGAAGTCAACCAGAGTTTTAGTGGCCAAAAATAAGAACATTTATAGGCATTTAACAGGAAATAACCCAAAAATGTAGGCAAACGGGACAACATTTTTGGACAGTTGTTTTGCCACCTCCGCTAAGTTTTTGATGGATTTGTTCTAGTTGATCACATTTTCATGCAGTTAAGGGTGGGACTTGATAAAGTCTCAAGCCATATGTGAAAAATTTGGTATGGTAGCCAACCTCCTCTCCGCTCAAAGGCAAATGTCAAAGAGAAGGCATATTCGACATGCTGTATTTCAAACATGCTTTGTTCCTACCGGATAACATTTTTCTGATCTCTTCTTTGAAATGCACGCTTGGCTGAGCTCAGATGCATGTGTATGGGGGGAAAGGGGAAGAATAATCATTGAGCATTATGCTCCCATGTATGGTTGCCTTACTGGATTTTAGATTTGACTTCAACATTGGTGAAAAGGTTATGTTCTGGTTGATACCATGGGCCCTACTGTTGATTTGGTGAGATGGGCTTTATGGTTCTGACATGTTTACCATGGTGATTGTGTTGTCTACTTTAAGTCATATTGTGATGTTTCTTCTTAAAAGGGATTGTCCAGGATTATAGACAACATGGCATCTTTCTTGGTAAAGTCGCCACACCTATTCACAAGTGATGTGTGGTACTAAAGCTCGGAGCGAATGTGTAATACCAGATATAACCCATGGACAGCTATTTTTTGAAGAAAGCAGCCATGTTTTTCTGATCTGTTCCTGAAACCTTTCTGATGTTTTCTTAATGATGAATTTGTGCTCCGGAAGTCGAGACTCATTATGTGGTGGAAGGGAGAATCTTCAAGTGTGATGGAGGCTATAAGCATCTGATGAGGAGAAGGATGGATGCTCTCGTGTCTCTCAGTCGGAGGTCAATGGTTTTCTTTGTATATTTAGTTTCAGAAGAGTGCACAGCAATGATATAGGATGGTAGAGGTGCCCTGAGAGCATGGGAATGAGCACGAAGAACGTGTGAAAAATCACCCGCCTCCCTTCATTGTCCTCTAATGTAATTTAATATGGGATAATATATTGCTATGGTGGGATTGTGCGCTTCGTTAATGCCATTGACCAGGAATTTTAATGGAAACTAGAATTTGTGTAGAGTTTAATATCATACATTTATACTACTGCTATAATAGTGCCCATAAAGTATCAGCAGCCACATATCAGTGCCCATAGAGAAGGAATGCCCATGCAATTGTGGCAACCACTTATCAGTGACCTGAATATCTATATAATCCCAGCGACATCAGTGTCTGTATAATAATACCAGCGACATCAGTGTCTGTATAATAATACCAGCGACATCAGTGTCTGTAGAATAATACCAGCGACATCAGTGTCTGTATAATAATACCAGCGACATCAGTGTCTGTATAATAATACCAGTGACATCAGTGTCTGTATAATAATACCAGCGACATCAGTGTCTATATAATAATACCAGTGACATCAGTGTCTATATAATAATACCAGCGATATCAGTGTCTGTATAATAATACCAGTGACATCAGTGTCTGTATAATACCAGTGACATCAGTGTCTGTATAATAATACCAGCGACATCAGTGTCTGTATAATAATACCAGTGACATCAGTGTCTGTATAATAATACCAGTGACATCAGTGTCTGTATAATAATACCAGTGACATCAGTGTCTGTATAATAATACCTGTGACATCAGTGTCTGTATAATAATACCAGCGACATCAGTGTCTGTATAATAATACCAGTGACATCAGTGTCTGTATAATAATACCAGCGACATCAGTGTCTATATAATAATACCAGTGACATCAGTGTCTGTATAATAATACCTGTGACATCAGTGTCTGTATAATAATACCAGCGACATCAGTGTCTGTATAATAATACCAGCGACATCAGTGTCAATATAATAATACCAGTGACATCAGTGTCTGTATAATAATACCAGCGACATCAGTCTCTGTATAATAATACCAGCGACATCAGTGTCTGTATAATAATACCAGTGACATCAGTGTCTGTATAATAATACCAGCGACATCAGTGTCTGTATAATAATACCTGTGACATCAGTGTCTGTATAATAATACCAGCGACATCAGTGTCTGTATAATAATACCAGTGACATCAGTGTCTGTATAATAATACCAGCGACATCAGTGTCTATATAATAATACCAGTGACATCAGTGTCTGTATAATAATACCTGTGACATCAGTGTCTGTATAATAATACCAGCGACATCAGTGTCTGTATAATAATACCAGCGACATCAGTGTCAATATAATAATACCTGTGACATCAGTGTCTGTATAATAATACCAGCGACATCAGTGTCTGTATAATAATACCAGTGACATCAGTGTCTGTATAATAATACCAGCGACATCAGTGTCTATATAATAATACCAGTGACATCAGTGTCTGTATAATAATACCTGTGACATCAGTGTCTGTATAATAATACCAGCGACATCAGTGTCTGTATAATAATACCAGCGACATCAGTGTCAATATAATAATACCAGTGACATCAGTGTCTGTATAATAATACCAGCGACATCAGTCTCTGTATAATAATACCAGCGACATCAGTGTCTGTATAATAATACCAGTGACATCAGTGTCTGTATAATAATACCAGCGACATCAGTGTCTGTATAATAATACCAGTGACATCAGTGTCTGTATAATAATACCAGCGACATCAGTGTCTGTATAATAATACCAGCGACATCAGTGTCTGTATAATAATACCAGCGACATCAGTGTCTGTATAATAATACCAGCGACATCAGTGTCTGTATAATAATACCAGTGACATCAGTGTCTGTATAATAATACCAGCGACATCAGTGTCTGTATAATAATACCAGCGACATCAGTGTCTGTATAATAATACCAGCGACATCAGTGTCTGTATAATAATACCAGCGACATCAGTGTCTGTATAATAATACCAGTGACATCAGTGTCTGTATAATAATACCAGCGACATCAGTGTCTGTATAATAATACCAGCGACATCAGTGTCTGTATAGTAATACCAGTGACATCAGTGTCTGTATAATAATACCAGCGATATCAGTGTCTGTATAATAATACCAGCGACATCAGTGTCTGTATAATAATACCAGCGACATCAGTGTCTGTATAATAATACCAGCGACATCAGTGTCTGTATAATAATACCAGTGACATCAGTGTCTGTATAATAATACCAGCGACATCAGTGTCTGTATAATAATACCAGCGACATCAGTGTCTGTATAATAATACCAGCGACATCAGTGTCTGTATAATAATACCAGCGACATCAGTGTCTGTATAATAATACCAGCGACATCAGTGTCTGTATAATAATACCAGCGACATCAGTGTCTGTATAATAATACCAGCGACATCAGTGTCTGTATAATAATACCAGCGACATCAGTGTCTGTATAATAATACCAGTGACATCAGTGTCTGTATAATAATACCAGTGACATCAGTGTCTGTATAATAATACCAGTGACATCCGTGTCTGTATAATAATACCAGTGACATCCGTGTCTGTATAATAATACCAGTGACATCCGTGTCTGTATAATAATACCAGTGACATCCGTGTCTGTATAATAATACCAGTGAATCAGTGTCTGTATAATAATACCAGCGACATCAGTCCCTGTATAATAATACCAGCGACATCAGTCCCTGTATAATAATACCAGCGACATCAGTCCCTGTATACTAGTATCAACCATATGTGTGCCCATGTAGGAGTATCCGCTCAGTTCCTTTGCAGTGACCCTAGCCCTAGGAGTGCCCATGTAGTTGTTTCAGCGGCACACCATTGCCAATGTACAAGCACGAGCTGTGAGATCTTGAGGGCCGCTCTCCAGGATCGCCGTCTTCCAGCTAAGATGGTTGTTACACTTCAAGAAGCCATTCTTGGGTAGATTCAGATGCGCACTGGCCACAACCAGCTTTATTAGTCTTCATCCCCGGCAAACAGGTGATCACATCACAGTGTACTCTCCACAATGGTCAGCGTACAACACGGGACACACCACAAGTTCTGGGCCGTCTGGCTGCTAACTATACCCTAACTCCCAAGATCGCTATGTACCACCCAGTGCCTGTAAAATTCATCACAGTTTATACCATACGTCTGGTACTTCGGCGCCATCTGTCTCTTGCCCGGTTGGGAGCTCTGCTGGAAGAGCTGGGCCCATATTAACATGAGATCTTCATCTTGCCCACTGTCTGAAGAACAGAGGGAAACATTTTCCCAGACTTTTCTTTCATCCCCAGCCTTCCCTGGGTGCCACTCTGGCAGCTCTAATGTCACAGTGCCATTCCAGTGACCATATTACACTGTGATGGAGCCTTCAAATCACCTTCTAGCAGATAATCTCATGTCTTATTTTCAGCAGTACAGTCGGCAGCTCACATGAGGGTCCGAGGCGTGCTGCGGAGGCGGCAAGGACGTCGTTGACCAGATGCTGTACTGGCCTGGGGGCAGCTCCGTACCAAGCAGCCAAAGTCAGCAGCTTTGCTCTCAGATCTAGGCAATGCCATCACAACGCATGTTTCTTTCAAAAAGCCTTTTGAAAACACATTGGGATGAAGCGGCTGCGAGCAGAGTTCACCCGCTGTGCTAGTTCACGCCAGGCCGGGCCTAGGGGTGGGCAGGAAGGAACTGAAGCTATCCCTAAGGTCTCCGAATTGCTATCCTATAGGTGGTACCTCTAGGGCACTGTCTGTTGTCCTTGTGGGTCTCAACGGGTTGGTTGATTAATGGTCTCGGTGATAAGATGGTTTGAGGCCAGTCAGTTTTGACCACAGGGACTGCTCTTGCCTTTGTGGGCATCTGGAGATGTGTGACTTTGCCTATTAGGGCCACCAGAATGGATGAGCATGCCAGATAGTAGGCACATACTCACATGGGGCACCTGAAAATGCTTGCACTTGGAGGACACCAAGCAGCGGGCACTAGAGTGCCTACGGGCCACCATAGGATGTATGGTAATCTATTGCAACCACCATGGGCCCCAGGTGGCAGGTTGTTACCCACTGGTATCTCAGGGGGTAACTGCCTACTATGGGGCACAAAATATGAGGGGCACCATCCCACGGAAAAATTGCAGGTGCCCATCAAGAAGGATGAGGGAGTTACCAGAAGGTTGGTATATACCCACATGGAGGGCGTATCTTCAGGGCCGGTGCTACCATAAGGCAGACCAAGCGCCCGCCTTAGGGCGCACACTGGGGGAGGGCGGAAAAATGTGACATGGAGGGTGAGAAATGTGACATGGGGGTCTGATGGCTGACATTGGGGGCTGATGGCTGGGGGATGATGTCTGACATGGGGGTCTGATCTGAGGTCTGATTAACATTGGGGGTCTGATTGCTGGTCTGACCTGAGGTGTAATGGAAAATATTTTTTTTCTTATTATCCTCCTCTAAAACTTAGGTGTGTCTTAGAGGGCGAAAAATATGGTCCTTAAACCAGCCATTGACTGAAGCAGAGAGAAGATACCAGGACCACAGAGAGGAGAAGCGTGGGGGGGGGGGCACCAATATGTAGCTTCGCTTGTGTTGGCAAAAATCCTTGCACCGGCCCTGCGTATCTTGCCCATGGCTGCAACCATGGGAACCATTGGGATGCATGTGCTTACTCATTGGGACCAACAGCAGCTCCAGGTGCGATGGTGTTGATTCCAAAGGGCAAGCACATGCATCTCGGTGGTTCTCATGGTGGCAACCATGGGTAAGCTATGCCCTCCATGTGGGTTTACACCAACTTTCTGGCAACTCCCTCATCTTTTCTGATGGGCACCTGCAATTAGCCAGCCTCTGTGGGAAAGTGCCACTGTTCATGGACTGTTGCCCATCGTAGACGCTTGCTTATATGGAATATCTGCATGCAGACTGTTCCTGCCTTTGACTTGTGATTCTTCTGCCCGGCATTGTATATGATGTATACCCTGCATGCCCAGAGCCTGCACATATACGTTACCGCTGCACCAGAAATGTCTTCTGATGGAAGCTGTGACAAGGTCATGGAGCATCAACACAGCCAGGAACGATGTGACAAAGTCTCTGCTCTGTGCAGTTGCTCTGTCACCATGAGGATGGCGGCAGCGTGATGGCTGTCCCTCTCTGTCAGGATCATGTCTGCAGCTGCTGGATTCCTCGTAGACTTTGTTATGGGGGGGAGGCAAAAATTTAATCCTGGCTGGAAGATACAGAAGCTGTCAACGACGTAAAGTGCATAGCGGGGCAGAGCAGTGCGGTTCTCTGTATCACACGTGACAGGCTTGGATACATGACCTTAGCAGACATTATCGTGTATGATAGGCCTAGATACAGCAGCTCAGCAGGCAGTATCACATATTGTAGGCTTAAATGCTTCAGCTCAGCAGACAGTATCGCACATGATTGGCTTAGATACATCAGCCTATCAGACAGTATCACATACTTTAAGCTTAGATACATCACTTCAGCAGACATCAATACATAATATATGCTTAGGTACATCAGCTCAACAGATGGTATCACATACTATAGACTTAGATACTTCAGTTTAGCAGACAGTGATGCATATTATAGGTTTAGATACCTCAGTTCAGCAGACAGTGATACATAATATAGGTTCAGATACTTCAGCTCAGCAGAAGGTTACACATGGTAGGCTTATACACATCAGCTTAGCAAGGAGTTTAGTAGGCAGTATCACACCTGAAAGGCTTAGATACACCAGCTACGCACACAGTATGATGATGATGATGATGATGATGATGATGGGTTTAGATAAATCTCCTTTGCAGACATTATCGGACATGACAAGCTTAGATCCAGAAGGTATCACATCTGATAGGGTTAGACATAGCAACTCAGCAGACAGTATCGCACATGATGCGCTTAGATACAGCAGAGTTACAGTGAAGATTAACCCTTTTTTTTTTTTTCCATCTTAAACGTGTTGGTTCTTGAATAGCATGCCAGAGTTGTAGTCAAGACTGACACTATTTGGTGATATAGCTCTGTTCATCCTGGTTCGTGGAACACAATGCCAAAGCTGCAGTGAAGACTGACACCTTCACATGTTCATCCTGGAGTGGCTACCGTAAAATTCCTTCACTTTATTGAGAACCTAGTATTGATTTGAATGGACCCTGAAGACGGCAGCTTATTATTATTATTATTATATTTATTTTTTATTTATTTTTATTTTTTTCGGCTTGGTTTGTGACACCACGTAGACACCTCATGCAAACAGCAGCGGAGCTGGAGGACAGCTCTGCTCCATTAAGGATGGCTGCTTTCTTGAGGAAAAAAACAGCACCACACATGTCTACAGGTTGTGTCTGGTACTGCAGCTGAACCGCATTAATTTTAATAGAGTTGAG
The DNA here is from genome assembly GCF_014858855.1 of Bufo gargarizans. Taxonomy (NCBI): domain Eukaryota; kingdom Metazoa; phylum Chordata; class Amphibia; order Anura; family Bufonidae; genus Bufo; species Bufo gargarizans. Next base: position 43,908,072 of record NC_058082.1, on the reverse strand, counting down.
CTGCAATACCAGACGCAACCCTCCGGGCCCTTGTGATCACTGAGAGTCCCAAAAGTTGTCCATTTCATAGGACAATCCCAAGAAAATGGGACGGTTCTAGGAGGAGTAGTCCAGGTGATATATATATATATACTTACTTGCCAACAGTCCCGAATTTGCAGAAATTGTCCCTGATTTTAAGAGACAGTCCCTGAAAATTTGGGCTGTCACAGAGCAAAAATAGCCCTCTTATGTAAGCTCTACCCATAAATGAGTGGTCCCACATGGGGTCGTTCCTGGGGCAGGGCCTATCTGTCCTGAACGAAATTATTTACACATGGCGTGTAACCTAATGGTAGCGATCGAACCTATGATTTACCGTCTGTCAGTCCTTGGCCCCAATGGTGTCGGTTGTAGGTCTGACACCATTACCAGTAGCGTTGAGCGAATCGAAGTCCACAAACTGGACTTTGATCCGAATTTCAGGATAAATTCGATTTTGCGCGAAACCAAATGTTCTGAAATAGTGCAAAAAACTAAAATCATACTTGCCTCATCCATTTGCTCGCGACGGGCCGGCCGCCGCCATCTTGCTTGAAGATATATTGCACGAAATCCCGTGTGCGGTGACGTATGACTTGCGAGATTTAGCGCTAGATCTTCAAGCAAGATGGCGGTGGCCAGCCCGTCGAGAGCAAATGCGTGAGGTAAGTATGATTGTGTTTTTTTATTTTAATTTTACACTCTGTTATTTATATCAGAGGCTGCGATCATGTATCAATGCTGCATCTGAGGGGTACAATTACGTGAGGTGGAATTAGGGCAGGGAAAACGCTGCTTCCTCTCATTGCACCCACTACTTACAAAGAAATGCGCCTCCTGACGATGTCCCCTTTGTATGGTTTCACAAAAGCTCCATAAACCTCAACCTTTCTCTGTTGTGTACAACTAGGCCGGAGCCTGCTGTAGAGTGTCACCATGGCAACTTATGATGTCTGCTGCCTGTACCTGGTTCAGCCTCGTAAAACTGCGGGCTTTCTGCAGATCTGCTTTCACTGGAGTCCAGCTTGTAATAAAATAAGAAGCCACAATGTGAAATGGCTGTTCAGAGAGAATTCCTAAGTCTCTCAGGTGGTCTCAGAGGTCCATCCTGCACAATAATGAAGTCTACCCTTCAGTACCGAGCAAAAAAACGCGGAGTAGTCTAAAAATAAAGTTAGAGGGTAACTCAGCATAAAACGCCAAAAATATAACACATAGCAACCCCCAACCCCCTCATCTTAATCTATGCCAAGGATGCCAATTACCATGGGACAGTCCTAGATTCACGACCACCTTCCCCAGGACGTCCTGCTTACTTCATTCCCACTTGCCACATGTAGAAGTTCTTCTACTTAGAACGTCCTTCTACTACCCCATTATAGGAACATGAAGGTGGTTGCTGGTAGTGTTATAGGGGGCACTGATTATGGCTGGCAGTGTTACAGGGGCACTGATTATGGCTGGCAATGTTACAGAGGGCACTGATTATGGCTGGCAGTGTTACAGGGGCACTGATTATGGCTGGCAGTGTTACAGGGGCACTGATTATGGCTGACAGTGTTATAGGGGGCACTGATTATGGCTGGCAGTGTTATAGGGGGCACTGATTATGGCTGGCAGTGTTATAGGGGGCACTGATTATGGCTGACAGTGTTACAGGGGCACTGATTATGGCTGGCAGTGTTACAGGGGCACTGATTATGGCTGGCAGTGTTATAGGGGGCAATGATTATGGCTGGCAGTGTTATAGGGGGCACTGATTATGGCTGGCAGTGTTATAGGGGGCACTGATTATGGCTGGCAGTGTTATAGGGGGCACTGATTATGGCTGACAGTGTTATAGGGGGCACTGATTATGGCTGGCAGTGTAATAGGGGGCACTGATTATGGCTGGCAGTGTTATAGGGGCACTGATTATGGCTGGCAGTGTTATAGGGGGCACTGATTATGGCTGACAGTGTTACAGGGGCACTGATTATGGCTGGCAGTGTTACAGGGGCACTGATTATGGCTGGCAGTGTTATAGAGGGGCACTGATTATGGCTGGCAGTGTTATAGGGGGCACTGATTATGGCTGGCAGTGTTATAGGGGGCACTGATTATGGCTGACAGTGTTACAGGGGCACTGATTATGGCTGGCAGTGTTATAAGGGGCACTGATTATGGCTGACAGTGTTATAGGGGGCACTGATTATGGCTGACAGTGTTACAGGGGCACTGATTATGGCTGGCAGTGTTATAGGGGGCACTGATTATGGCTGGCAGTGTTATAGGGGGCACTGATTATGGCTGACAGTGTTATAGGGGGCACTGATTATGGCTGACAGTGTTATAGGGGGCACTGATTATGGCTGGCAGTGTTATAGGGGGCACTGATTATGGCTGACAGTGTTATAGGGGGCACTGATTATGGCTGACAGTGTTATAGGGGGCACTGATTATGGCTGACAGTGTTATAGGGGGCACTGATTATGGCTGGCAGTGTTATAGGGGGCACTGATTATGGCTGGCAGTGTTATAGGGGGCACTGATTATGGCTGGCAGTGTTATAGGGGCACTGATTATGGCTGACAGTGTTATAGGGGGCACTGATTATGGCTGGCAGTGTTATAGGGGGCACTGATTATGGCTGACAGTGTTATAGGGGGCACTGATTATGGCTGGCAGTGTTATAGGGGGCACTGATTATGGCTGGCAGTGTTATAGGGGCACTGATTATGGCTGACAGTGTTATAGGGGGCAATGATTATGGATTAATGTCAATGTTTTGGAGGATTTGACTATGGCTGTTGATATGGGACCACTGAATGTGTCTGGCCATGGCATAGGGCTGGCTATCATGTTATGAAGACTCTGGCTGTGGTTGGTAATGTTACGAGTGCCATGAATGTTGGCATTATGGTCCCTAAAAATGTTTCTGGCAATGTTATGGGAGATATGACTGTGACTGGTGATGCTAAGGGGGCTGTGACTGTGGTTAGCTATGTTATGGTGGCTTTTAAAAGTATTATGGGGGCTATGACTGTGCCTGGAAGTGTTATGAAGGCTATGAATATGGCTGGAAATGTTATTGGGGCTCTGATCGTGTCTGGCAGTGTAATGGGGATTCTGTGATGGCAATGTTATGGGGGCTCTGACTCTGCCTGCAAATGTTATGGGGCTATAATTGTGCCTGGAAATGTTGTTGTACGGTCTATGAATATGACTAACAATGTTATAGAGGCTCTGAATGCGGCTGGTAATGTTATGGGGGCTGTGATTCTGCCTGGAAATGTTATAGGGGCTATGATTGTGGCTGATAATGTTGTTGTAAGGTCTTTGAATATAACTGACAATGTTACAGAGGCTCCGATCTTAGCTGGTTATGTTATGGGGGTTCTGAATGTGGGTGGCAATGTTATGGGGGCTGTGATTGTGGCTGGCAATGTTATGGGGGCTGTGATTGTGGCTGGCAATGTTATGGGGGCTGTGATTGTGGCTGGCAATGTTATGGGTGCTGTGATTGTGGCTGGCAATGTTATGGGGGCTGTGATTGTGGCTGGCAATGTTATGGGGGCTGTGATTGTGGCTGGCAATGTTATGGGGGCTGTGATTGTGGCTGGCAATGTTATGGGGGCTGTGATTGTGGCTGGCAATGTTATGGGGGCTGTGATTGTGGCTGGCAATGTTATGGGGGCTCTAATTGTATTTAGGAATATTACGGGAGTCCTAATTGTGCCTAGCAGTATTATGGGTGGTGTGACCATGCCTGACAATCTTATGGGGCATTGTACCCATGTATGTGTCACACCCCGAATCCCCTAATATGTCCCTCGCCCTGAGTCCCAGTACAGCTGCACTGCAGCTGGCAGCACAAGCCAATGTCCGCCCTGAATGTCACCTCCAGAAGTCCTGTCGTTGCAGCATACATTTATTTCCCGTATAGGGCCGGCCCTGCATCCATATTGCTTATATACCGGCGCCCTGTGTACAGCTGTGCATTACTCTTGGTTATCAGGATAGAAGGATAAAGAGATAAAAGTGATTTGCGCGGTAAACAGAACACAGCGGACTCAGGAGCTCACAAAATTTCTGCAATAAATTGGATAAGTTAATAGCATCGGGATTAAGTTAAAACACTGAAAGGATGGCGGCCATTATTTACCAGCAGCTGATACAACCGCGCGCCCAGCAAATTAACCAGCCCCTGATTCTCTGTGCTGAGGCGGCATTATTTCACTAACTGGCAAATTCAGTCAAAGCAGCCGCCTCGCTGGATGTAAAAATAATAGCGTAAGAATAATAAGCGATTTTTTTTTTTTCCACCATCGGACGTGACTCGAAGTTTTCACAAAGCAAAATATACAATTCTAATGTTTTGTAACAGAACAAACTATGATTATTGTACACAAAGGGCAGTATTATAGTAGTTCTATTCTTGTACATAGGAGGCAGTATTATAGTAGTTATATTCTTGTACATAGGAGCAGTATTATAGTAGTTATATTCTTGTACATAGGAGCAGTATTATAGTAGTTATATTCTTGTACATAGGAGGCAGTATTATAGTAGTTATATTCTTGTACATGGAGGCAGTATTATAGTAGTTCTATTCTTGTACATAGGAGCAGTATTATAGTAGTTATATTCTTGTACATGGAGGCAGTATTATAGTAGTTATATTCTTGTACATAGGAGCAGTATTATAGTAGTTATATTGTTGTACATAGGGGCAGTGTTATACTAGTTATATTCTTGTACATAGGAGCAGTATTATAGTAGTTATATTCTTGTACATAGGAGCAGTATTATAGTAGTTATATTCTTGTACATAGGAGGCAGTATTATAGTAGTTATATTCTTGTACATAGGAGCAGTATTACAGTAGTTATATTCTTGTACATAGGAGCAGTATTACAGTAGTTATATTCTTGTACATAGGAGCAGTATTATAGTAGTTATATTCTTGTACATAGGACCAGTATTATAGTAGTTATATTCTTGTACATAGGAGCAGTATTATAGTAGTTATATTCTTGTACATAGGAGCAGTATTACAGTAGTTATATTCTTGTACATAGGAGCAGTATTATAGTAGTTATATTCTTGTACATAGGAGCAGTATTATAGTAGTTATATTCCTGTATATAGGAGCAGTATTATAGTAGTTATATTCTTGTAGATAGGAGCAGTTTTATAGTAGTTATAGTCTTGTAGATAGGAGCAGTATTATACTAGTTATATTCTTGTACATAGGAGCAGTATTATAGCAGTTATATTCTTGTACATAGGAGCAGTATTATAGTAGTTATATTCTTGTACATAGGTGGCAGTATTATAGTAGTTATATTCTTGTACATAGGAGGCAGTATTATAGTAGTTATATTCTTGTACATAGGAGCAGTATTATAGTAGTTATATTCTTGTACATAGGAGCAGTATTATAGTAGTTATATTCCTGTACATAGGAGCAGTATTATAGTAGTTATATTCTTGTACATAGGAGCAGTATTATAGTAGTTATATTCTTGTACATAGGAGCAGTATTATAGTAGTTATATCCTTGTATATAGGAGCAGTATTATAGTAGTTATATTCTTGTACACAGGAGCAGTATTATAGTAGTTATATTCTTGTACATAGGAGCAGTATTATAGTAGTTATATTCTTGTACATAGGGGGCAGTATTATAGTAGTTATATTCTTGTACATAGGAGCAGTATTATAGTAGTTATATTCTTGTACATAGGAGCAGTATTATAGTAGTTATATTCTTGTACATAGGGGGCAGTATTATAGTAGTTATATTCTTGTACATAGGGGGCAGTATTATAGTAGTCATATTGCTTTTCATACAGTATTTAAGCAAATCTCATCTCTACATAACTATATATATATGGCTTGAAAATGGTCCAAGGAGCGGACCGAAACGTCGCTGCTTGGGTGAATAAATGATCCCACATTTTTTCACCATTGGATGTGCTGCGGTGGATTTATTTCTATATATATATATATATATTTTGTTTGTAATACTAATGGATTCTACTTTAGGCATGTACAGTTAGTGACTTGAACCTTTGTGTTGTTTTATGGGGCATTAAGTTTTTCTTTTGCATCACCATTTTTGGGTAGAGCTGACAAGTTGGTTTGTTCAATCATTTTTGGGTAGTAATAACTCAACGCTTGAGGCTTTTTTGCTCGTCGTACATATGGCTCTGGCACACCAGGCAGCACTGTTTCACTGAACATTCAGAATAAGCTACAGGGCAGGAAAATGTGCTGCGCGCCTCCAACCAAGTATTTAAATAATCTCCTTGAAACTAAGCAGAACCTCTGAATGTTAGATGCCTGGAACAGCAGGCAACAGATGCAGCTTCTTTAGTCTTGAACCTGTCTGACCACTTTTGAGGGCTTGCACTGCAGGGTTCAGCTAGATTCGGTCAAGAATGCCCTCAAAGCTGGCTCTGCCCCTGTTTGTCACAGGAGTCTTTTAGTTATGACTTCTGCTTCATGTCTTGGTCTAAATTTAGGTTTTCTCTCTGGCTCATGCTGTGATTTGGTGCATAGTCCTTACTGGCCTTCTTATTTAGATTTATATTCTAATCCTGGTCTTATCTGAGTTTTTGCTATGGTTACTGACTTTCCATCCAGGACTGTCCTCCATACAGGCTTTGTAAGCCACCATTTTTAAATGGATCAAAACAGCTTTTTTTTTATTTTTATACAAACACAGAAATCGCTCTCGATATCTTCATTAAGCCGTAAAGTGAATTTGGCTCAACATCCAGCGAGGATCTCACAAAGCAGATTTGGATACATGACTCCGCCAGTAGATTTGGGTAAAGCTGTGCTGTTAGTAATTAGTCTGACCATACAATCCCTTCTTTAGTCTTACCAGCATATATGTCTGTCGCTGCAAAACCTGCTTCCATTTACCCGTATTTCAGTCACAGGCTAAATCCATTTACAATAGATGTCCATGTACTGAAGCCACCCCACCACGACTATGGGCCTGTCAATCATTTTGATTGACGGATATAAATAAATATTCTGATGAACGCGTGGACATGAGCTGACCTTTCACTCACCAGTAGTAAAGAGCTTGCGAGTGTAATTTCTTTAAAAAATACAAATAAAATAGTAAGACATACTGGAACATTAGCAATTCAGAATTTGAATAGTAGAAACCAGAATTTCTTTAACCTCACCACCCCAAACTTGATAACCTTGGGCATCTGCATCAACCACCCTTCCTGATGGCCGCTGTGTGGTCCTATCCGGCCAAGTAGGAGTGGAGAAGAGCCCATGTGTGGTCATGTCTTCCTCTATGGGTATCTAAAGGAATTGACCACATCCATAACTCCCATAAACTTAATCATGGAGGTCACATACATGGAGAACCATTAGTAATAAGTTGGAGCAACTGGACCTGTTGAATTATCTCTTGAAGATGTTTTGTTAGTCAACTGACTTTGACAACTGATTGAGAAATCCAGTGGGCTGACTAGCAAAATATCTTCAAGAGAAAATATAGGTCCAGTTGCTCTTCCTTTTTACTGCTGATATACCTTGACCTGGGTGAATGAGACCCTTCTCAGACATGTCCTGTATGTGGTTCTGATTGCATTCAAGTGGACTTGGGTCCCCACCAAGTTTTTGTTTAAGAGCCTCTCTGAGTCTTAAAGTGGTTGTGCGGCAATGGGCATATATGACCTGCCCAGTGTTTGAACTGGGTTCCTGAGTGCTCCATTCCGCCTGACTTGAGGAAATTAGAATGGGCATATACTTGACCACAGCTCATTCAAACCCCTTGGTGGAGACCACAAAATGCAGCGCTAATAAATGCCTGATCGCTGGAGATCCCTGCTATGGCCCCCATATAATAGTCATTTATGACCCCTTCTGTGGACCGGTGATAACTATCCATTGTGGCTCAACCCCTTTTAATCTTTTACCCCCCCAACAAAAAGTAAGAGGTATTCCAGCAACAAGGAGGTTGTGAACTGTTAGCTGAGACCCCCACTCATCATAAGACCGTAGTAGACCAGATGGGGACTGTAGTGATGGTTGACCATGCACACCACTCCTGGAGATACCCAAGCCCAAAGTGATGAATGGTGCTCACAGGACCACCATTCTCATGATTGATGCAGGTCCCATCAGTTGAACCCCTACTGATCTAACATGAGATAAGGATTTTACCAGGATACTCATTTAATTCCCTGTAGTAAAAAAAGATAAAAACCAATGTCAAGAAAAATATTAAATGCAATTACATAATTCATAATATTTGGCCTAGATATATTTCGGAGACCCCCATAGACCTGCCAGGTGGGACCCTGCTTAGTGTTCCCCATTGGTGCAGATGCTAGGCCTAGGGCTATTGAATTTTAATGTGCTGCATTTGCAATGGAAACATGTAATCAAAGCAGATCGCAACAAAGAGAGGTTGATCAAACAGAAAAAGCATTAGCGGAGTTCAGATCCTCATCTTCTTGACTCTTCACATGAGTAGGTAAATGGTGCTGATACCCTGCAAACAACAATGTCATTTTCGCATATTTCATATTTCCACTTCCACTCACGAGTTTGTGGCTCATCCGCGGTTTGCAGAAATGAAAAAAATTCAAAAAATTGATTTTATTTTTTTGCACTGTTCCTTTGATCCGGCCAGGTTAATGGGGATCGATTTGGTTCTGGATAATCTTCCTGACACTAAAAGGTGGTTTACATCAAAGCTTGCAGAGTGCATTTGCTAATGAAATCCCATTTGTCATTAACATTCCTCGATGCGAGAGAAATGTTACTTTGTATCCAAAACCTTGTTACAGAAGGAATATAAAAAAAATCTAAAGAACTAATTGCTTTTTATTTTTAATTTCTAAAATCCTCTTTAATCAGCGCTTTTGTTCGTGAGCGTGTTTTTGTTATTTTTTTATTTGGAACATATTTACCAGGAACATTAACATCTCTACAAGATATTGCCGGGTTTATGGATCTTTTGTAGCCAATTTAAAGCACAGTTTGCCAGCGCCGAATGGTTCTTCTTCCAAGGACAGATTTGTTAACAGCTCTAGGGCTCTTGGGTCACTGGACTCCCATCTGTACATGGGTTATGTGATTTGTGGGGAGTTGTACAATGTTATTTAGAATTACTCTGGATATTATACCAAGGTTTTAAAGGATAGTCATTAAAAATTATATTTACATGCAAAATACTGTACAGTACATGGTTTTTAATTCTGAATGTCCGTCATCATGTTTCAGAATAAAGCACAAATGTCCTGTTCACATGTTCAAGAAAATAACTGATATAATAATCCCCCTTCTGTACAAAAATATAACCACTATAATACTGCCTCTAGTGTAGAAGACTATAACTACTATAATACTGACTCCTATGTACAAGAATATAACTACTATAATACTGCTCCTATGTATAAGAATATTACTACTATAATACTGCCCCTATGTACAAGAATATATATCTACTATAATACTGCTCCTATGTACAAGAATATAACCACTATAATACTGCTCCTATGTACAAGAATAACACTACTATAATACTGCCTCCTATGTACAAGAATATAACTACTATAATACTGCCTCCTATGTACAAGACTATAACTACTATAATACTGCCTCCTATGTACAAGAATATAACTACTATAATACTGCTCCTATGTACAAGAATATAACTACTATAATACTGCTCCTGTGTACAAGAATATAACCACTATAATACTGCTCCTATGTACAAGAATAACACTACTATAATACTGCCTCCTATGTACAAGAATATAACTACTATAATACTGCCTCCTATGTACAAGAATATAACTACTATAATACTGCCTCCTATGTACAAGAATATAACTACTATAATACTGCCTCCTATGTACAAGAATATAACTACTATAATACTGCTCCTATGTACAAGAATATAACTACTATAATACTGCTTCTATGTACAAGATTATAACTACTATAATACTGCTCCTATGTACAAGACTATAACTACTATAATACTGCTCCTATGTACAAGAATATATCTACTATAATACTGCCATCTATGTACAAGAATATAACTACTATAGTACTGCTCCTATGTACAAGAATATAACTACTATAATACTGCTCCTATACACAAGAATATAACTACTATAATACTGCCTCCTATGTACAAGAATATAACTACTATAATACTGCCTCCTATGTACAAGAATATAACTACTATAATACTGCCTCCTATGTACAAGAATATAACTACTATAATACTGCCTCCTATGTACAAGAATATAACTACTATAACACTGCTCCTATGTACAAGAATATAACTACTATAATACTGCCCCCTATTGATACAAATGTTATATTTTCCCAAAAATTTATAATATCTAGGACTATTTTTTAATTTTATTAATACAAAATTCTTCTTTTTGGATACTTGAAATCTTGGTAAATAAACCCGCCAGTGAAGGGCACAGTCTGGTATATGGACAGCATTTTAAAATGTTGCCAATATTTTCTCCAGAGACTTTCATAGCGTCTGGCTTCTATTTCTGCAGATAAGAAAAGTCAAACCTTGGCCTTTTTATACCTGTTATGTAAATGTCCTCCGTGGCTAGAATTCCCTTGGGCCAAGGAATCTAAAACAATGATTTGACTTCCATTGTAGAAAATGCACATTTCCATGTCTTTGTTCAGCTGAAGCCCTTTCTATGGAGACAGGTTATTCCTAATTATTTAATAATTTAGAACTTTAAGAGGCTTTCTGCCCGATGACAAGATGAAGGTGGATTTGTCGGCTGCACCATTGATTTGGAGAGTCTCTACGGCTGTGGATTAGACTGGTCAAATTGTAAAATTACTTATTTTTAACCAGTTTAGAATTACAGCAGATGAAGCCAATTTGATCATTCATAGGAACCCTTTGCTGAGATGGTAGTCCTTACATTAGGACAGATGTCCTAATAATGGTGATCAAGTGGGTGGAACGTCGTAGGTAGTTTAAACTTGGAGGAGTCGCCAGAAAGCTTGGAAATAAGGCCCTGCTCTTAATGGCATGTATAACAGAAACCATCCTTAATGGAACCCCAAATGGAGGCTTGTAGCACTTTCCCTTTAAGTCTTTTTAACCATTTACGTAAGGATTTGAGGTGACACATGACGCTGTAGACACTCAAAGAACAGAAGGAGCCTTGTCTCGACGTATTTTAGTTTCGGTATTCTGGTGAATTTTGCTAAGGAAGCAAAAAGAGAGAGCTCACCATAGGGCAGTAGGTTCACAGTTCGTGGAACAATTGTAGAAAGTAAAAAGTGGAGGCTCACCTTTATGGAGTTGTGTATGAATAGGCACAACTCTATCGTGGTTTTGTAGGTAAAACGTGTCCGGCACACAGGTATGCAGCCGTCGTGTCCAGAGGCTTCAGGAGATGAGACACAATCTTCTCCAATGGAATTTGCAATGGCTTAAAATGGTTAGATGATTTTTTTTAGGGCAAGACTACTTTTTATAGCCACGTCATGGTGGTTGGTGCCCACTAGTTTATCTACCTAGTGAAAGGAAGCCTGGTCTTGTGATAGGTGGCCCTCAGAGGGGTGGTTCTTGCTAGGTTAAGTAGGGATTGGACCATAGCTTTGCATATGACTGGAAATATAGCTAGGTATGATGACACTGTTGGTTCTCTACTTCCATATCATCTAGTCATTGAGTGGTTACCTGAAATACCAGTGGAGTAGTCATAGGTGCTACATTGGCTGCAGTTGCATCTTGACCACTATGCCAAGAGTTGGAGAACAGTAGAGCTATTTAGCTATAGTGGCATGTAACGTCGTTGGTTGCGGGACCAGGAATGATTTCTATACCAAAACTGAATAGCTTCCAGAGTTCTATTCTATTCATGGTATTCATCTCTCAATATGCAGATTCCATTATAGTTTGAAGGTAAACAAGTCCATATTACTAAGTAGTTATCGTTCAGAAAATGGAGTCTTGATAGACATTTCAATTAAGTCCATCTCTATTTGTCGTACAGTAGAGTACAGACTATCATTCACTGTTATCTGCCATTTCAAGCTAATGAGAGGCTGACTGTACTGTTCCTCATTGGCATGAAGGACAAGAAGTTCACTGATTACCACGTATCTACATACCTCCAGTGATGAGAACCTCCAAAGACGTTTCCATCTAGGTGTGAGATATCAGTCGCCCTTATAATGCTTTCTATTCTACGTTCATGTTCCTTTTATCTAAATCCAGTAACTATTGGATTCCTTCTTTTCAAAGCATATGTTACATATTATCTTCACATTTTCGGATTTGTAGTAAATGCCCTAATAGGGAGATTGATCTGTGTTGCCAGTGCCTTGTTTTTCCTCTATATTCCATCAGATCATGTCTCAGTTGTCCATCACGAGCCACTTTAAAGGGAAGGCGTCTTGTAGTTCTCAAAGAGTTAGATTGAAGGCTTGGTTTTCACTGATAATTTTTACCATGTGCGGTGTTCAGCTCTGCTTTGAATTAGCTGAAACATTGGAATCAGTGCAGGAATGGTGGAAGTGGAGGGAGCTGTCCCGGGATTTCACTTCTTTGGTACTCACTGGTTCTTCTGCTGAAGATCCAACACTTGTAAATGTAGCATGACCACTGTAGATCATAAGTGGTTGTCAACCCATTTTTTTATATCCTGTTAGGATTGAGGTAATGCCTTCTACTCAAGACTCCCATATATTAAAGGGCATCTACTACCAAGAAGAGTTCTTGCTCTGGAGTATCTTTGGAAATTATATAGACTTGGTCATGCTTGCCCCTTAAATTACCTATATAAGACTTCTTGATTTCTGCGTAGGCTTCACTATGGGTTTTGGCTCACAATAACTGATGTGTGAACTCGGCCTTAGAGTGGCCTTCTTCTTGGCCACTTTAACATGGTGTAGAATTGCTCAAGGTCAATGAAAGAGGTGAAGAAGGACCAAGATCCACTGCTCCATGTGGGGATAGATGTGGTGGCATGGGTAAGCACTAATATGGGACTTAAAACTTTGCCTCCCGAATGCATGCTTAAGCAACTTTTTTTTTAAAGTCTTGATTTTAAATGTTTCCTGGTGCCTCTATATGCTACCTTTCTTTCTCTCTATGTTAGAGAAAGTGGGGGTGGGGGTTGTACGCAGCAGATCAGAGTGTGGAGAAGGTGGAAGGCATCCAGTGGTGTAACTAGAAATGACTGGGCCCCACAGCAAAAATTATTATGCTAGGACCCCCACCCCCCCCCCCCCTACCCGCAAGTTCTTCTCAACCCTCTCATCCCATGCAACCCCCACTCCTGTGGCTAATCAAGATTGCTTTCTGATGAAACTCATCAGCCAGTCCGTCAGTTTTCTACATGTATGTACTGTATGTCATGTTACTGTTTAGACTGTCATTGTATAATACTGTTGAGGGGACCCTAACAATAAAATCTTTTAGTCCTCCTCCTGGGTGGGCCCCTTTTGAGATCAGGCCCTTTCCCTATAGCTACGCCATTGAAGGCATCAAAAGTGGGCAGCTCTCACAGGCTGCAGATAGGGAGGAAAATACAAGGCTGTATGCAGGAAGAAGACAGCAGCATCCTGGACACACGGGTCCAGCATGTATTAGGGAACAGGTTGTACACTAGATATCAGAGGGTCTGAAAATAAATGAAAAAATGATGATTCCAGACTTAAATTTAGTGCAACTTTTTACTGTAGCCATAAAATAAATATATCAAAATATATTTTCCATGTCACCGCTCACAACCCCATTCAATTTTAAGGGGGAAAAAACCTTGCGTTTCATTTTTTTTTTTTCCATGGCCTGATTTCAATTTCACAGTATTTTTTTCATTTTATTTTTTCTTACAATACATAACCCATCAGAAAGGGAGATGTGACAGCTCTAACAACACTTTAGGAATTCATTACATGTGTGTTAGGAGGGCGGATAGGAATATCATGAATGGATATTATGCCGAGGTCAGCATGGTCAGCTTACCCAGTGATCATAATCATACGGACAGACTCGGAAATGCAGGATGGATCAATAAATTAATAGGTGCCGTAACCTTGTAGCCTTTTTGAAGTGCTTTAATGGAAAACACAAGTTCCTGCCTCTACTTTTTGCTATTTTCTTGACAACTACTCCTGACATCTATTTAACACTGATGGTCTCCAAAATGATAGGCTGCAGAATCTTTTTCCTTTGTTTTCACTCTTCTCGGGGAATTGCTCTTTTGTTCTGACACGATACCGAAAATGAAGCTGCGGCAGCATCTCAGGAAATATGTATTTTTTTTTATTTATTTTTTTCCCTACGATGGACCTGATACCCTCAAATGAATGATGGGCAATTTTTATGTGGAGCAAAATTAGACAAGAATGCAACTTAGGAATCAATCCTTATATAATCCTGTGCAGCGAAACTACAGGGGCTTACTCTTTTTGGCTCAGTGGTCCCCTATCAGATAAAGGTAGCACTCTGGTCCTTTGGGATGGAAGCCAACCTAATGTAATCATTATACATGCCACGTTATCTTACTGTACAAATGAAAACCAGATGTTTAGGTTGTACATAATCTGTAAATTATGTACAAGGGAGTGTTAAGTCATCAAGGGTTACCTGTTGTTCCTAAGTAAGTTTTGTGGTATGGCCCAGTGGCTTCCTATAATAGTGCCTCACCATAAAAATGGCTACCACAGTGCTCATATGGTCATGCCAATCGCAGAGCCCCCATAAAAGTGCCTTCTCCTGTAATAAAGCCCAATGCAGTGCCTCTATGATAGAGCCCATGTTGGTGCACCAAAGATGGAACCTAGTGCCCTAACAGTGCTCCTGTGGTAGATCCCAAGGCAGTGCCCCAATCATTGAACGCCCAACACAGTTGCCCTTGTGATAGAGTTCTAACATGGTAGAGCCTAAGGCAGTGGGCCCTGTAGTACAGCAAAACATGGTGGCCTCTGTGGTAGAGGGGAAGGTAGTGGCCCCTGTTGGAAAATTTATGGGGAAGCCAGGAGAGATAGCTGTCAGCCAAACGATGCTGACATCTATCGAAAGTTTATGGGCAGCTAAAGATTCATGTGAACAGTCGTCAACCGCCACTCATCACTAACTTCTTTCAATACCTCATCCCTGAAAAGTCTGTCAGAAATCGGCAATCTAGAACTAATACCTTCTGCCAGGACATTTCCCAGTTTTGCAATGGAAGGCTCCTGCAATGTGGTGTGTGCATGGAGAAGGAAGTTGGGGTCACCCTAAGCTTGGACCATCTTTCTCCACTCCATGACCTCCAGAGCAATTTGCCGGCAGCCAGCCTCCCTACAGTCATGTTTGCACATTTAGATGTATGTAGGTTAGTGCCTGAAGTGATAGTGATGGGGATTTCAGCAAGTGCCTTAGGGTTCTCCAAACTTTCACATATTGTCTGCTAAAGCTCACCTATTTACCCTGTATGCCACTCTTATTCTGTCCATTACATTTGAACGTGTATTTATTTTTCAGAATCCGTGGATGACTGTCCCAGTAATTGCTATGGAAATGGAGAATGTGTGGCTGGAAACTGTCACTGCTTCCTAGGCTATCTTGGACCAGACTGTGGAAGAGGTAAGAAAACACATTTTATATTTAAGGAGAAAAAAAGATAAGTGGAGACAAAATACCATAAAGGTAACCCATGTGGCTGCTACGGGGCCTCCAGAGAGCTTTCCATGTTGGTCTCGTCTTCATTTTAGTTGGTGGTGAGAGCTTGGTCTGGGATTTGGTTTCCAGAGCTGCTGCAATGCTAGACATGAAAGTAGGAGTCATCCCTCCCAATACTTGTTTCACACTCGTGATTCATTATTATGCCTCACCTTCCATTCACCCAGATAGGCACAAAAAACCATAGACCTATTTATGTAAAGTCAGCCTTTTACAGGTCCAGTGAATAGAACAATCCCTGAAAAAAGAAAGTTGGTTGAGATGTATAGAGCTGAGGCCACAAGACCTCCTGGTACTAGTGGTGCTGTCTGAAACAAGATGTTTAGAAGTGTGGTGTGGGACAAGGCCACTAGAACCTCCTGCTACAAATGGATTAGCAGTGTGGTGTGAGATTTGGTCATCAGGACCTTCTGTTATGACTGGTTAGGATTGTGGTGTGGAATACAGGGGCATAGCTAAAGGCTCATGGGCCATAGTGCAGGAGTTTAGCTTTTCTCCCCTTCCCTCATTGCTTTGGGGCCAGAAGCCGAGAAGCACATAGCCTTTGTGCCTCAGTCAAAAATCAAAAGGACCCCCCCCATGCCAAATTCTTCACCTAACCCCTTCCCTCCAGCCAGAGGTGTAACTTAACCAGCATACACATTCTAGAATACCAGTGTCTTCTTATGTGGCACAAGGGTCTTTAGGCCCCCTCAGGCTCCTGGGCCCGGTAGCGACTGCTACCTCAGCACCCCCTATAGTTAGGCCCATAGTGGGATGGGATTAACAGAACCTCCTGTTATGTGTGGTTAGAACGTGGCATACGACTGGGCCACCCGGACCTCCTGTTACAAGTGGTTCAGAAGTTGGTATGGAATGAGGCCACCAGGATCTCTTGTTACAAGTGCTTAGGACTTTGGTGTGGTATAGAGTCACCAGGATCTCTTTTTGGAAGTGGTTTGGAGTGTGGTATGGATTGGTCACCAGGACCTCTTGTTGGAAGTGGTTTGGAGGGTGGTATGGATAGGTCTCCAGACACTCTTGTTGGAAGTGGTTTGGAGGGTGGTATGGATAGGTCACCAGACACTCTTGTTGGAAGTGGTTTGGAGGGTGGAATGGATTGGTCACCAGGACCTCTTGTTACGAGAGGATTAGGAGTGTAATATGGGATGGCTTCACCAGGGCCTTCTGTTATGAATGGATAGAAGTGTGGTGTGGGATGGGGTCACCAGGACCTTCTCTTCCACATGGTTAGCAATGTGGCAGTGTCAAGCATTCCCTGAAAAGGCCTTATTTTCTATCTTGCTGTGGCACTCTGAATCCTGTGTGTACCCCAATGCTGGGAGGTCAGACACTGTAAATTGGACAGTGGAAGGAGAAGGGTCCCCTTTGAACATTAAAACATTGTTATGATATTTTTCTTATCTGTCCCCAGCATCCTGCCCTGTGTTGTGCAGTGGTAACGGACAGTACATGAAGGGGAGATGTCTCTGCCACAGCGGCTGGAAAGGTGGTGAATGTGATGTCCCCACAAGCCAGTGCATTGACATAACCTGCAGCAACCATGGCACCTGCATCAGTGGAACCTGCATCTGCAATCCAGGGTACAAAGGAGAGAACTGTGAAGAAGGTAAAAAGAAAATTTGCAGAAGAGCGGATTTCATTTTCATATGTAATTCCCCAGGAAATTTAATTTAAAAAAAAGGTTGGAACAGCAGCAAGAAGGATGGATCTGAAGACAAGACAATAGGGGAGGGAGGAGGACGCAGCTGACTGCTGGCCTCATCTGGTCCGGGTCCATAAGCAGCAAAACATTCCAAGATAGAAAATCCTTTTGTAGTCTTTTTCTAAAAAAATATTCTTGGATCTCATTCTAGGAGACGCGATAAACTGTACGAATTGTGCAGAACATGGTCCTTTCTTCATGGTCATCAATGACCACATTATGCTACGGTAATGCTTCGTTGGGCTCCAAGATCTTTGATATCTGCCCATTAGTGAAGACCACACTATGGGAGCTTAGTAACATAGCATAAAGAGAAGTGTCCTGCGGAGTGTGGGGGCAGGAAAACCTTCTCTCGAGTATATAATTGTATAGATTCCTAGTGCTGAGCACTTACAAGCTGCCATGTCTCTGAAGAGGACTAGTGACCTGAGACTAGAGAAATGCATGAGAGATAGAGAGATAGATAGATAGATAGAATATGTGCACATTTTTACATTACACCTGATCTCTCAGTAGGGTTCACTCCTGGTTTTGGCTCACAATAATGGAAATAACTGGCCAAGTGTGAACTTGGCCTTAGATTGAAATTAGATAGATAGATAATGGATATTAGATAGATAGATATGAGATAGATAGATAGATATGAGATAGATATGAGATAGATAGATAGATAGATAGGAGATAGGAGATAGATATTAGATATCAGCTAGATGGATTAAAAAAAAAAAGGGTAAATGGGCAGCACACTCCAAAATGAATAAAACATGAAAAATGTATTTGGTGAATACATTTTTTTTTAATTCATTTTGGAGTGTGCTGCCCATTTACCTTTTTATAAAATATATTTTGGACATTGGTCTAGTTCCATTGGGCTTTGCACCTCATAATTTTTGCTGGTTTCATTTTCCTGGTGCTGCCATTTTTGCTGAGATAGATAGATATTTGGTACAGAAAAATAGCTGGATATGAGAGAGATTGATAGATTAGATTAGATGGATAGTAGATACATATCCCAGTTCTGGGTTCACAATCATAAAAGACATAAAATCTTTCCATTGAGACAGTTTTATCTTCCTAATCCTCCAGTTGTGCCGGTTATGGAGGATTTCTCACCATAAATGACTTAAGCCTTGCAGTCCAGTCCGGTTCATCCCTGGCTGAAGAACATAGCGTGGATCAGATCTCATTAGCTCAGCTTGGTTACAAGTCCAAGACTAGCACAGCTGGAGCTGGTATTTCTCCTACTTCTCATGATAAGGACCATTTGGGGATTTGTGCCTGTAAGAATGCAATTCTTCTCGAGGAATTAGATTAATTATGTGGATTAAGAAGATCTGGATTGTGTTAACATGACCATTTGTTGCTTGTCAGGAAGTTCACAGCTCTAGTGTTGCCTTTGCTAATAGTGAATATTTTTATTATATATATATATATATATATATATATATATATATCCGCCCTCTGACTCGTATACATTGTATGAGCTACAAAGAGGGGAGGTGGAAGTGACAACTGCTCTGAATACATTATCTGTTTCACAAATGTGGTTGACACATTTCTAGGTGATACAGCAATTGCCTTGATGAGTCCAACTGAATTACAACGTTGCCTCTTGTGTACAAGAATATAACTACTATAATACTGCCCCTATGTACTAAAATATAACTACTATAATACTGCTCCTATGTACAACAATATACCTACTATAATACTGCTCCTATGTACAAGAATATAACTACTATAATACTGCTCCTATGTACTAAAATATAACTACTATAATACTGCTCCTATGTACAAGAATATGACTACTATAATACTGCCTCCTATGTACAAGAATATAACTACTATAATACTGCCTCCTATGTACAAGAATATAACTACTATAATACTGCTCCTATGTACAAGAATATAACTAATATAATACTGCTCCTATGTACAAGGAATATAACTACTATAATACTGCCTCCTATGTACAAGAATATAACTACTAAAATACTGCCTCCTATGTACAAGAATATAACTACTATAATACTGCTCCTATGTACAAGGATATAACTACTATAATACTGCTCCTATGTACAAGGAATATAACTACTATAATACTGCCTCCTATGTACAAGGATATAACTACTATAATACTGCCTCCTATGTACAAGAATATAACTACTATAATACTGCTCCTATGTACAAGGATATAACTACTATAATACTGCCTCCTATGTACAAGAATATAACTACTACAATACTGCTCCTATGTACAAGAATATAACTACTATAATACTGCCTCCTATGTACAAGAATATAACTACTATAATACTGCCTCCTATGTACAGGAATATAACTACTATAATACTGCCTCCTATGTACAAGAATATAACTACTATAATACTGCTCCTATGTACAAGAATATAACTACTATAATACTGCTCCTATATACAAGAATATAACTACTATAATACTGCCTCCTATGTACAAGAATATAACTACTATAATACTGCCTCCTATGTACAAGAATATAACTACTATAATACTGCTCCTATGTACAAGAATATAACTACTATAATACTGCTCCTATGTACAGGAATATAACTACTATAATACTGCCTCCTGTGTGTAACTATAATACTCGTTCACGTACAGCCTGTGGTTAGATCTTGCTGTATAATCTCTTGTCTTGTATCCTACTTTCTGTGCCAAGTGTAGGCCCCTAAGGTTCCATTTCCCCCCCAAGTCCCCACAATGGTGCAGTCACTCGAAAAGAACCAAGCCCAACAAAGAGAGTGTATCTAATCCTGTCCCAGAAAAAACTGCCAAAAACCTGGGTAGTGGGGGGTGATAATGTCCATTGTATCAGCTCCCTCATGAAAGGATCTCATTTTAACATGAAAAATGGTCATAGGATTATGATAAATGGGGTGCTGTGACACGTACATTCTCCTCTCATAATCCCGGGTCGGGGAGCTGAGGCAGCAGAATAGCCTCCTCTATGTGACAGAGTCTCTTTTAAAAAGCTGTCTCTCTTTTCCTATTGACCTTCAGAGTAAGTGATTAATGACGGAGCGCTCTCTGTTTGTCATCTGTTGAGGCTCCTCTCGCGCAGCGCTCATCCCATCTGCTGTGGTGTGTTGTAGACCGCTGCCCACCGCCTTCATTCTATCCTCTCAGTTATAGAGACTTTATTTGGATTTCTCAGTTTTTTTTTCTTTAGTTTATATAATGCCTTTAGGTCAGTGGGAGTTAAATATATTTGATGGAACAACTCGATAAAAAAAAAAAAAAGTTACCAAATAAGTTAAAAAAAAATATTTATTTAAATCAAAAATTTTCAAAAAATCTAAAATTAAAGTTATGCCATATATTTGAACTTTTCAAAATGAAAAAACAAAATGAAAATAATTTAAAACATATTTACTATGTGGTCATTTATTTATTTTCCCTTAGATGAACCCCTCAATTTCTAGTGAATGAGCTGACTGTCTTAGGGTCCATTCACACGTCCGTGGTGCATTGCGGATCCGCAATACACGCAGCCGGCACCCCCATAGAACTGCCTATTCTTGTCCGCAATTGAGGACCAGAATAGGACATGTTCTATTTTTTTGCGGGGCCAAAGCCCGGAAGTTCGGGGTCGCGCTACGGAAATGCGGATGCGGAGAACACATAGTGTGCTCTCCGCATCCATTCCTGCCCCATTGAGAATGAATGGGTCCGCACCCGTTCCCGATATTGTGGAACGGAGGCGGACCCATTTGCAGACATGTGAATGGACCCTAAGGGTTCATGCGCAGGAATGTATTTTTTTCCGTTTTTTGTGTTCTTTCAGGTCCGTAAACGGAAGCATTCATTTCAATGGGGCTTTGAAAAAAAAATAAATGAAATGCCTACGTGTGCATTCTGTGTCCGCATGTCCATTCCGCAAAAAAAAAATAGAACATGTCCGTTTTGCTGACAAGGACAGGGATTGTTAAAAAAAAAAACAAAAAAAAAAACGGATGTAACACAGATATCACACAGATATCATCAGTTTTTTTTGCAGATCCATGTTTTGCGGACGGCAAAATACATATGGTCATGTGAATGAGCCCTTATGCGTAAAGGGCCTCCCGACTCTCCTCCTACAGCAGAGATGGGGGGGAAGGGCGAAGTATTGGGATTATAACATGTTCGATCCTTTGTTTCCAAGGGTAATAATCTACTGCCAAACCCCAGACCTTTATATTCCAAACCACCTTGACGAGCGTTCTCAGGTCTATGGCCAGATTTAGGATTGTAGCACTAAAGGGACTCAGCATTTACATGGAGTTTGTAGGGCGCCATGTATAGCTCCTATGGCTGCGGTATGATGCTGTATGTCGCCATATGGCATCCACGGGAGAATACCTCCATAATGCGGCATAGTGAAACATGTCACAAGAAAAACATCCATATAGGACTGGAAGCAAGCCACGGTACGGAAGGCCCACAGACTGACTGGCCTGATGGTTCCATAGGACTCGAAGCTACAGGATCCACAGGATCCAATTTGGCCACCAAAGCAGTTCAAATAAGGCCAGATTACGAGATAAAGTAAGGAATAGATGATCCATATAGTCCTGTAATGGTCAGGATATGTTTATTATTTTATTATTATTGTTGTTATACTTTTTATTATTTTTGTTACTTGTTTGTTTTTATTTTTTATAATTGCAATGGACGCAAAAATAATGAGATTAAATTCCCAAAAATACAAGAATAATTAAAGCGAAATAATGATGAAATTTATATCCCTAATTTTAATTATTATTATTTTTTTTATAGTGGACTGTATGGATCCTACATGTTCCGGGCGGGGTGTATGTGTCCAAGGCGTGTGCCACTGCGCCGTCGGCTGGGGTGGGACAAGCTGCGAGAACCCCCGCTCTACCTGTTTGAATCAATGCTCTGGACATGGAACCTTTCAAGCCGAAACTGGGGTCTGCACCTGCGATCCCAACTGGACAGGTCACGACTGCTCAATAGGTAAGCCTGGGAGAAGCCTTGCCCTAATTATTATTGCGGGGTATTATGTGAAGGGGGTTGAAGCAAACATATTGTCTCCAATTTTTTATTTTATTTTTTAAGAATAAAGCCCTCTTCTTTACTGATAACCAAAGGTTAAAAAAAAAATGTTAACAAAAAATTGGCAAATAAATTAAAGGGGTTTCCGGGAGTAAAATATGAATTACCCTTCCTCAGGATAGGTGATCAATATTTGATTTATAGGGGTCCGACTCCCAGAACCCCCGCCAATCAGCAGTTTGAAGTGACTGATCGTTGGAGGTCCAAATCCTGGAACCAGTCAGCTGTTTGAAGAGAGCATGGTGCTCAGGCAAGGACTGTGCTAAGCTCAGCTCCTGAAGATAGGTCATGAATATTGAAGTCCCAGAGACCCCTTTTAACTGTAGGGGTAAGGAAAACTGGTGGGTCGATTTGGCCTATTGGGTACTGGGATTTTTTTCTTCTATTTTTTCTATTTTTTTTAGGATTATTTAGATTTTATTTTTTTTATATCTGGAATGATTCACCTGTCAGAGGTGGACAGCATGATTTCCATGTGGTCAGGGGTACAAAAATATTTGGGGGCACCCATCACAGCTGGGCCCAGGAGCTTTAGGTTACAGACCTGATGTTGGAATTTGATGATCGTTTGCAGTTGTTTTACGCCTTCCTGTTTACACTGACGCGTTTCAAGCTGTTTGCGGGCTTCTCTCAGTCATTAGCATCCCGACAGCTGTTTTCCTTGCTGACCCAGAGGCCTCCGTTTATCGTAGCGCTCTCTAAGCGCCATCTTTCCAGTTGACTGAATAGATTGTAAATCTGATACTGCCTTTTACATAACCGATGATGGATCCACTCCAACCGCTAGCAGCATGCGCGCCCTGGCATCCCCACTGTGTGTCTAATGTATCTTTCTAGACATTGTCATATCTCATTGATCAACCCATGCTTGTGATGAAGCAGAGGAACCCCCCCCCCCCCCCCCCAGGCTTTGAGGTCTTCAAACTTTGCAAATGAAATCTCATGTTAAATTCATGGGATGCCGAAGGACACGGCCGCACAGGCGCACACACCGTCTCCGGGTGATATTCACACCTCTTCTTGCTGTAAAGCTTTCATTTTAGATGGGGTGAAGCTCTTCAGAGAAGGTGTCATGTCCTCCAGGAGACTTAACAGGGCTTCGCACTTAATATTCAAGATGAATAAAAATAGCCACAGATGTGAGGGGCACAACTCTGTCTTGTCTCAAAAATTTGGTGAGGAGTACTAGCGTTTAGATGCAAGAGTATTAGACCCTCAAATGCGTTGGTGTAGATGGGAGGTGCAGTATAATGTTGGCCAAACCTGACCATTTTTTGGGGGACCAGAGAGCCTTCTAATGTGTATGGGGGTGTCTCGCCTCCCCGAGATGGCAGATGTCAGGGGTAAGAAAATTTGGATTGAGGGATTTCGACCTGCTAGATTCCTTTGTGTTCAGGCCTCGGGCAGAGACTCTTTGCCCTCTCTGAGCCAAGTATGGATGGGTGAGATGTGAGTTTGGTAGAAGCTATCCAATGTATATGGCCAGACTAACCGCTGGCGTGTTTTGTACCATAGTACAACGGCAGTTAGTGATGATTTAAAGGGGTTTTCCAGGTTCCTGATATTGATGACCTATCCTTAGGATAAGTCATTAATATCCGTTGGTGAGGGTCCGACATGCCGCACCACCGCTGGTCAGCTGTTCTCTGCAGCCTTTGGCCCTGAAACTAGCACTTTGAATTGAACAGGAAGCAGAGCTCCGTTCAAAATGTGGTGGTCGTGCCGGGTTACTGCAGCTCAGCTTCCATTCACTTACATGAAAGGCTAGCTGCAGCACACTAGCATGGCCACTATACTTTGAACAGCGCTGTGCTTTGTGTTCCAATCAAGAGCTGGTTCCAGTGCCGGAGCCTGCAGATAACAGCTGATCGGTAGGGGTGCAGGATGTCGGACTCTAACCAGTCGGATATTCATGGCTTATCCTAAGGATAGGTCATCAATGTCACAAGCCTGGAAACCATCTTAAAGAGGGGTTTCCAAATGCATTTGTCCATTTCGCCCTCTTTCTGTGTCTGGTGGTCTAGGGTGATGAATAGATTAAAAGGGTTCTCCCTCGACAGGGAGGAAATGACCGTTCAGCCAATCACTGGCTGAGGTGGGTCACCGCTGCGGGCAGTAATTGGCTCAACTGGCATTTCCTGTGTGTCCCGTAAGCACAGGAAGTAGGGACTGGCAGGGGATCGGGAACCACGGAACGAGAGCCCAAAAAAAGTTTACAACTTAGTGAGTCTCTTTAAAAAAATTAAAATCAACTTACCCTTTAATATCGATATTTGCTATCCATGGTGGTCTAGAGGTGTGTGTTAATGATTAACAAGTATTTTTATATAATTAGTTTATAATACGGTGTAGGGTTAGGCCCCTTTCAGACGAACGAGTTTCACGCATCGAACTCGCAGCGTGAGTATGCGGCAGCTCCCGCCCTGACCTCCCAGCACGGACGAGGTCGCATAGCATTATATTGATTTATGCTGCTGTGTAACCCTTAGAGCTCTGGAATGTATTTCATAAGACTGACATAATGCTGTCAGTATTATCCCATACATTCCAGAACTGTAAGGGTTACATAGCATCATATATCAGTATGATGCTTTGCGACCTCATCTGCGCTGGGAGGTCAGGGCGGGAGCTGCCGCATACTCGCGCTACGGGTGAGTCCGATGCGTGGAACTCCCTCATCTGAAAGGGGCCTTGGCTAGTACTAATGGGGTTACTGGTGGTGGTCTTAGCTAGGGAAGTGTATGCTGCTTTCGTTCCACCGGAATTACTCTAAAATTCTGCCTGCCTGCAGCTGCCAATAGAGGGAGCTCTCCACATTGGAATGCTTACATGTCCCAAATAATTCAATCATAAATCAGTGTGCACCTCCTAGTGGCTATTACAGAAAGATATTTTATTTTTTTAAATGTTTTTCCTGAACTATTTGGAGGGGGTATATGGGTAAATTTTCTGATTACAGATTTTTTAAAAATTATATTCCCTGAAAATGATTACAGGGGCGGCCATCTTGCCTGAGCTGTTCTTAACAGCATTTACAAAGCATTAAGAAAATTTCTTTACGGCAGCCACACGGCCCATAGACACAATGGTCAGGAGGGGACCTCATTGACTTCTATGGGAGAGTTTCTGGGCCCCATCTTATGCTATAGAATACACCGCCATGCACAGAGAATTGCCCCAAAAGTGTTTGTCTACTGTCACCCAAGCCGAAGACCATTCTTGTATTGCTTAGTTACATAAGACAGCTTCATGTATTTGGTTAAGAGATCGTTCCCCCTCTAATGCCAAAAGTTTGGTTTTACCCTCAGCCACCGTGTTCCCCCCACATACCAAAAATATGGTTTTACCCTCAGCCACCGTGTTCCCCCCACATACCAAAAATATGGTTTTACCCTCAGCTGTTGTTATCCCACCAGCCTACTCTCCCCAAGGGACACCTGTGGGCCCAGACAGACTAAAGACCCTTCATGTTCGCTCATTGCCCTAGACCAGGGGTCAGTAACCTGCAACACTTCTGTCGTTGTTAAACTACAACTCTCAGCATGCTCTATTCACTTCTATGGGATTTCCAAGAACAACCATGCTGGGAGTCATATTTCACTATAACTGGTGCCAAATGTCGTTGATCCCTGCCCTAGACATTTGGGGCCAACTTTTTACCTCTGATTGGAATCCATTGGGCATGCCATGTATATGGTGCCCTCTGCTAGACTAGAATTCACTGTATTGGGTTCGATGGCTCATGAGCCAAATGGGCTCGTTAAAAAAAAAATTCTAAAAAGTCGGGGCAAGCTCATTGCAGATGATCTAGGTAATAAACCACCCCAGACATGTAGCTTAATGCATATGCCAGAAGTGAAGCGACCTGCTCCGGCAGTCTTCTAGCAGACTTTGCACCTCCAGGGACTTTTTTTTTATTTTTAGCATTTCGGTTTTGGTGGTTTTTGCAGTCTTGTCAGAGGTCAAATGTGCAATCTGTGACTTTAATGGGAAAAATGAGGCCTCCTCCTGGATCCTTGTAAAAAGCTGGAAATCTTTTTTTTTTCACAGGCTGAGTTTCCTCCTTGCTGTATTGGCCCCTTGTGGTAGCTGCTAAAGGACAAGTGCTTTTTTAAGATCTTGTTATAGAGGAAGGTCAGAAGCCAGTCTTGGCCCCTGGCAACGAGTCTCCTTCACAGGAACCATTATTTCACGTGAAATCTTGGACATCTTTTCATGGGGAATTTTATATTTCATTTTTTTCTGTAGTGATCAATAAGCATTCTCTTATTGATTTAGGAAGACGGGAGGTCAAGGCAGGGATTACAGTTTATTAGACACATGGATGTGGGTTTGAAATGCAGAGGAAGAGTAAGCTCATTGTCACTCCACAATGCAATTTGGATAATTAATGAAATATACTGCTAAGCACATGGCAAATATGCAATATTAGCCTATGTACAAGAATATACACTACTATAATACTGCCCCTATGTACAAGAATATAACTACTATAATACTGCCCCTATGTACAAGAATATAACTACTATAATACTGCTCCTATGTACAAGAATATATCTACTATAATACTGCCTCCTATGTACAAGAATATAACTACTATAATACTGCTCCTATGTACAAGAATATAACTACTATAATACTGCTCCTATGTACAAGAATATATCTACTATAATACTGCTCCTATGTACAAGAATATAACTACTATAATACTGCCTCCTATGTACAAGAATATAACTACTATAATACTGCCTCCTATGTACAAGAATATAACTACTATAATACTGCTCCTATGTACAAGAATATAACTACTATAATACTGCTCCTATGTACAAGACTATAACTACTATAATACTGCTCCTATCTGCAAGAATATAACTACTATAATACTGCTCCTATGTGCAAGAATATAACTACTATAATACTGCTCCTATGTACAAGAATATAACTACTATAATACTGCTCCTATGTACAAGAATATAACTACTATAATACTGCCTCCTATGTACAAGAATATAACTACTATAATACTGCTCCTATGTCCAAGAATATAACTACTATAATACTGCCTCCTATGTACAAGAATATAACTACTATAATACTGCTCCTATGTCCAAGAATATAACTACTATAATACTGCCTCCTATGTACAAGAATATAACTACTATAATACTGCTCCTATGTTCAAGAATATAACTACTATAATACTGCCTCCTATGTACAAGAATATAACTACTATAATACTGCTCCTATGTACAAGAATATAACTACTATAATACTGCTCCTATGTACAAGAATATAACTACTATAATACTGCTCCTATGTACAAGAATATAACTACTATAATACTGCCTTCTATGTGCAAGAATATAACTACTATAATACTGCTCCTATATACAAGAATATAACTACTATAATACTGCCTCCTATGTACAAGAATATAACTACTATAATACTGCCTCCTATGTACAAGAATATAACTACTATAATACTGCTCCTATGTACAAGAATATAACTACTATAATACTGCTCCTATGTACAAGAATATAACTACTATAATACTGCCTTCTATGTGCAAGAATATAACTACTATAATACTGCTCCTATGTGCAAGAATATAACTACTATAATACTGCCTCCTATGTACAAGAATATAACTACTATAATACTGCCTCCTATGTACAAGAATATAACTACTATAATACCGCCCCTATGTACAAGAATATAACTACTATAATACTGCCTCCTATGTACAAGAATATAACTACTATAATACTGCCTCCTATGTACAAGAATATAACTACTATAATACTGCTCCTTAGTACAAGAATATAACTACTATAATACTGCCTCCTCTGTACAAGAATATAACTACTATAATACTGCCTCCTATGTACAAGAATATAACTACTATAATACTGCTCCTTAGTACAAGAATATAACTACTATAATACTGCTCCTATGTACAAGACTATAACTACTATAATACTGCTCCTATCTGCAAGAATATAACTACTATAATACTGCTCCTATGTGCAAGAATATAACTACTATAATACTGCTCCTATGTATAAGAATATAACTGCTATAATACTGCTCCTATGTACAAGAATATAACTACTATAATACTGCCTCCTATGTACAAGAATATAACTACTATAATACTGCCTCCTATGTACAAGAATATAACTACTATAATACTGCTCCTCTGTATATAAATAGATATGTTCTTATAACCATGAGGCCAATATTTACTGTGCAGCTTGGTTGTCATGACAGCGATACAATTATGGATATATGGGGTTAAACAAAGTGTATTTGGCAAATTAAGTTTTTCCCTTAAGTAGTGATTGTTATCTCATTATCTCTCCGCTCCCAGTAGACAAGTTGTAAACTAATCAGGTCAGCACTAATAAGGCAGAATTGAATCTGCTCAGATAGAAACTTGCTTTACTACTTGATTCAAAGTCTTACATTCGGTTCAGATGCTATTTTACACAAATCTGATTAATTTTTTGTAAATGTCACTGGAGTCTTGGCGGATGATAGAAGTAATTTCTGGTATTTTTCGATTAATGTGAGGCTGTATAATTTCATTGAAGTTTTTTTAAAATGTGACCTATAAGAAGCTTAGGTCTGAATTGTCAATAATAAAGAATTCCCTCAAATTCCAAAACATCCAGAGACCATTCAGTGACAGACAAACCAGCAGATTTCCATCAGTTACTGCACGTGGCATATTTCTTCAGAATTCCCCAAATTAGAAGAGAGCGCGAAAAGCTACAGCCATGGAAACCCGATGGTGGCGCCCAGGACAGCGACTGCATAGGGCTGGCTCCTATATAGTGTGTGTACTGGTGGCTGCTGTTTGGTGTGGGAACTCAAGCTGGTATTTGTCGGGGCAGTCAGACTGCTCTTTGGTATGGGCCCTGTGGCTGGTGTTTGATATTGGGCGCTGTGGCTGGTATTGAGTGGTGTGGCTGATGTTTGGTATGGGCCCTGTGGCTGGTGTTTGGTGTGGGTGTTAAGGATAGCGTTTGGTCTGGGCGCTGTGGTAGGTATTGGGAACGGTGGCTGGTGTTTAGTATGGGCTCTTTTGCTAGTGTTTGGTACTGGTCCTGTGGCTGGTGTTTGGTGTGGGCACTGTGACTGGTGTTTGCACCTGTGGCTGGTGTTTGATACAGGTCCTGTGGCTGTCATTTAGTATGGTCTCCGTGGCTGGTGTTTGGTGTGGGCTTCATGGCTGGTGTTTGGTATGGGCCCTGTGGCTACTATTTGTTGTTGGCCCTGTGGCTGGTGTTTGGTATTGAGCACTGTAACTGGTTTTTGGCATGGACTCTGTGGCTACTGTTTGGTGTGGTCCCTGTGGCCTCTGTTTAGTATGGGCACTGTGGCTGGTGTTTGGTATGGGTTCTGTGGCATCTGTTTGTTGTCGGTCCTATGGCTGGTGTGTGGTATGGGCCCTGTGGCCAGGGCCGGTGCTACCATAAGGCAGACCAAGCGCCCGCCTTAGGGCGCACACTGGGGGAGGGCGGAAAAATGTGACATGGAGGGTGAGAAATGTGACATGGGGGTCTGATGGCTGACATTGGGGGCTGATGGCTGGGGGATGATGTCTGACATGGGGGTCTGATCTGAGGTCTGATTAACATTGGGGGTCTGATTGCTGGTCTGACCTGAGGTGTAATGGAAAATATTTTTTTTCTTATTATCCTCCTCTAAAACTTAGGTGTGTCTTAGAGGGCGAAAAATATGGTCCTTAAACCAGCCATTGACTGAAGCAGAGAGAAGATACCAGGACCACAGAGAGGAGAAGCGTGGGGGGGGGGGCACCAATATGTAGCTTCGCTTGTGTTGGCAAAAATCCTTGCACCGGCCCTGCCTGTGGCTGGTGTTTGTTGTGGGCCCTGTGTTTGGTGTGGGCCCTGTGGCTGGTGCTTGGTGTGGGCCCTGTGGCTACTGTTTGTTGTGGGCTCTGTGACTGGTGTTTGGTGTGGGCCCTGTGGCTGGTGTTCGGTGTGGGCCTTGTGGCTGGTGTTTGGCATGGACTCTGTGGCTACTGTTTGGTGTGGGCCTTGTGGCTTCTGTTTAGTATGGGCCCTGTGGCTGGTGTTTGGTGTGGGCCCTGTGGCTGGTGTTTGGTGTGGGCCCTGTGGCTGGTGTTTGGTGTGGGCCTTGTGGCTACTGTTTGTTGTGGGCCCTGTGGCTGGTGTGGCTGTCCTGGAGCTAGATAAGTTTCAAAGTAATTAGTGGTTTCCCATAATTCCCATCATTTTTTTGGAGCACGTTCTCGTACACAGCTGCTTGCTCCCTGATAGTTGACCCTGGGTCCTGTTTGCCACATCCAGTGGGGATCCTAAGCACAAGACCCATAGAGGTCACTGATGGGGCATAGTCATTTTTGCAACAACCCTTTTAATTAGCACTTTTAGCAATAATACTCATGCACCAGCTTGGAGCCTGGAAGCCGATATCTGCTGCAGGATCTTAACTTGGGTTGGAAGTTCAAACAACTAAAACAATTATACAAGTGGCTCCTCAACTAATCATGTTCTTCCCGCCTGTAATCCAGCAGTCTGAGGTTCCATTGAAGTCAGAGATTATCTGTTTCACCGGATGGATTATCCTTCCCCCAACAAAGCAGCCATTGTACAGGGCACCGCACAGCCCCGGGATTCCCAGATCAGATTCTTCTCTATTGTCCTATTACTGGACCCCTTGGTGTAAAGACTATTGGTCATTTTTCTGGGAAGCCAGTAATGTTCTCTGTGTACACCTAAAAATATCCAAAAATCTCTGCCGAGTCATTTCTTTATGTATCTTTAGAGCCTTATTTTCTGCTCCAGAGATCCAAATCCCCTTCATAGATATAGATTTCCATGACAACATTCTTTCTGCCTGCAGCCGCCACTAGAGGGAGCTCACTGCATCCTGTTTATATGTTGAACTCAGTAAGAGTAGGCTCCCCCTGGTGGTGGCTGCAGGAAGCAAAATTGTAATAGTTATATTTAAAATGATAAGCATTTCAATTTCACCCCTCTACCCATCACGCAGCTTATTTAATGGGGTGCCTGATGACATAGTGTTCCTACAAATGACACGTCACATGACCGTGGTGGCCAATCACTGGCAATTTTTACCTACTCGGGGAAACTCCAATATCTAATTGTAACAATTATTGTGATGAGCAGAACAATTGTATTCATGATGATGCATGGAAACGAGTAAAGATTGGAATATGTTTCTAAATGGTGGGGGCACCTAAAAAGCTTTGTGTTTTTTATATATATATTTTTTTTTTTTTACATTCTTCTCATTTGTTTTTTAGTTTTTTTTCACATTTTATTTTTATCACGCTTGTTTTTTAAAAAAATATTACATTTTTATTTGTTTATACCATTTTATAATTTTTTTATCATTTCAAAAAAATTCTTTTTTTTTTACATTATTTGTTGATATCATTTTTATCATTTACATTTTTTTTTTTCATTTTTTTTTTTTTACCTTTAATTTGATTGTTCTGTGAAAATAAAGGTTTGCCGAACACAACAATCTCTACTAAGTGAATCTAATACGGAGGAACAAAAAAATTAAAAAAATAAATAAATAAAAAGCCGCCGAAATTAATGAAATTCCGTCAGGATGGCAGGTTAACAAGCTGCAGCGCAGACTGTGTAGCACTCGGCTGCATTATCAGTCATTTAGTCCTGCATTGTTTTCACACTTAACCGGTTTTTAATTAAATATGACTTCTGTAACGTTCTGCGGAAGAGATTTCGACCGCCCCTTCCCCCCCCCCCCTCCTTCTCCCCCCTCACAGGCCCCTTTGGATTTGCCTGGCACAAAAGCTTTACGGGGACAGAATGAGGCAACAAATAGGCGAATCAATCATGGGAGACCTTCAGCGGCCACGTCCGTCCTCGCTCACCCGCTCCTCTCCCTTCTTCTTCTTCTTTTTTTTTTGTAATCTGCTTATAAGATTCTTATTGTCAGGAAGGATTAGCGGCGACAGGAATTCTTCTTTTCTTCTTTTTCTCTTTCGGACAATGGAGAGGTATCCGGCCATAACGCTCATCGATGTCCCTCCCGACGTATCATGGAGACAGTCATGTTGCTGGTGGAATTCGGATGGGTTACGTAATATGTTAAAGAGGCAAAGAGGCCAAATAAAAAAAACACAAAAATGTTCATCCTGCAGTTATGGACTGGGCATGCATCCATAGGAAGGGCATGTATACAGTCGAGGTGGTCCACTAGTTGGTACCTTCCTCTTGGACACTCGGTGTGTAATCTCAAGCAAGGGCATAAGGAACTGGCCCAAGGGTGGTGGAGGTGAGAAACAGAGTGAGATCGGAAAATGGAAGGCAAAGGATTTACCTGCAGCACAGAGTATTTCAGGATTGGAATGTGATGGTGACCTGTGATAATAGTAAGGGTAGGGCCGCATGTGACAGGAGCAGTGTCGTATCGTGTGGGTAGAGGGGGAGACGAGGGCAATACCAGACAGACAGCGGAAGAAGCAGGCCGCAGCAGCACAGAGGATTTCAGGAGATTGTGTGCTGCTTTTGTGCTAATCAGTGACTTTTCTATTTGATGTTGGTGAGGACAGGGCCTCATGTGACAGGAGCAGCCTCCTGATGTGAGGACGGACAGTGGAAAGGAGCAGGCTGCAGCAGCACAGAGTATTTGAGGAGAATGATGCCCTCGTTTTGTGGTAGGCTGTGACCTGTCCACTCATGTGATATTAGGGAGGACAGGCCTTCATGTGACAGGGGCAGAGTGAGAGAGAGTGGAAGGAGCAGTCTCCCAGCAGCACAGAGCATTTCAGCTGAAGTTGTGACACACCTAAAAGACCTGTCCGGTCCTGTGATGATAAGTAATGGTGAAGACAGAACAGCATGTGAGAAACAGATTCAAGCGGGACACGAGACTGAGAGAGAGAGAGTGGAAGGAGCAGTCTCCCAGCAGAACAGAGTATTTCAGCTCAAGTTGTGACCTGCTCAGTCCTGTGATGATATTACAGAAGACAGGCTGGCATGTAATAGGTGGGGAGGAGAGAGAGAGTGTGTGTGGTTTGATGGTGGAAATACAACACTCGTTGACCATGCCCCCCCTCCCCCCAAAAATTTTAATAATTAAAACTCCTGAATTACAGTCATTTAATCAAGTTATTAATATTTGTTTCATGTAATGAATTTGCTTCTTTTTTTTCTCCTGCAGAAATCTGTGCATCCGATTGCGGCGGCCACGGTATGTGCATCGGAGGCAGCTGCCGCTGTGACGAGGGCTGGATGGGTGCAGCTTGTGATCAGAGGGCCTGTCACCCGCGCTGCAACGAGCACGGCACCTGTCGAGATGGGAAGTGTGAATGCAGCCCCGGCTGGAACGGAGAGCACTGCACCATTGGTAGGATGAGTGGGGAATAAAAACAAAAAACATAAATGATGAAAAACTAATGTTTCTTAGTGGAAAAGGCATGCTTAACGTCACCTAGGGGGCGTCCTCGCGGCATGTGCAGCTTCGTCCTAGGTTTTTAGTTTTGACATCATCATTACCTCATTTCGGTATGATAACAAAATGTCCTTTCATTTGGTGATCAGGAAAATGATTATTGCGCAGAAGAATTATCGGATGGTTGTGAGTTGAGCTGAGCAGTCGGCGGTATTGAGGAGGGCTGTGTGTGAATGTGTCATAGGTTGGCCTGGTGTTAGAACTAGGCCACAATGATTTTCCATCCTTCGTAAAATAACATCCATGTCAGCCATGAACAAAATGCAACTGCGGCTTCGGGCACCACGTGACACGATTTACTTTAGGTTTCAAGCCTCTCGAATCCCGGACGAGCCCCCAAATTTTTTGTTTGTTGCGTAAGCGATCCTGACTCCTTATTGTCCTCTTGTTATTGCTCCCATATTTCCAATTCGCAAGGCAGATTCACACCGTCTTCCTACAGAAGTCTCATATGATTTGATCGGGTAGCTCGTTATTCAGGAATAGGTGCCAGCCAGGGTTTTAGAGACGTTCTCCTTAGTTATAACAGTTTTTATTTAGAAGAAACCCTTTAGAGGCAAAAAGTTTAATATTTTTCTCCATGGTAACGTTTTCCATTTTTGTAGTCAATTAGATCAATTTTTTTGTCTGCCTAGGAGGCCCCAGGAGTTCTGTCACTAGGGGGGCAGCAAACACTAAGGGGGATTTTTTTATTTTTTTTTATTTAAATTTTTTGGGGGGCAGGGTGTTCTGCTCCTTCATAGTACCACCCATGAGGTTGAAAAAAGAGACACAGCGGGTCATATTGCATGGCCTCTTATGGTGTAAAAAAAAGTTGCAAGACACAGTTTTGTGACCTTTTAAATTTACATGCATCTAAATTTTTTTATTTTATCCTAGTTATCCTTGCGACTGGGGAGTGGTGGGGGTCAGGTGGAGGCGGGGCCAAAAGCGTAAATGACAATTGAAATCTACTCCAGTTGGGGGTCGGGGTAGATTTGAATCTAGTCACGTTGACTGATGGAGAATGCACCTAATTTATGACTGGGCCTGCTCCTCCTCATAAACTAGGCACAACCTCTGGTAGCCCAGGAGCTGTCATAGACCAATCTTTGATAAATTACCCCCATGAACTCAACCTATAATCCTACTGTGTTAATCCAGTAAAAGGGCAAACCCCCCCTATGAGGTGGTCTTTAGGGATGATCGAATTGACTTCAGATGTAACATCCGAAGTCGATTCGCATAAAACTTCGTTCAAATACTGGAGCTCCGTATAGTAGTAGAATGTATTGGCTCCGATGAGCCGCAGTTATCGCTTCGTGAGACTTCGCGCAATAACTTTATAAATTAATTTGTACTGTAAAAAAAAAACATTTCCCCAACTAGGGTTCGGGGTTCCACGTGGTACCCTGAAACCAAAACCCGAGTTCGGGAAGTGTTTTTTTTTACAGTACAAATTAATTTATGAAGTTATTGCGCGAAGTCTCGCGAGACTTCGCGAAGCAATAATTTTGGCTCATCGGAGCCAATACATTCTAAGGGTCCATTCACACGTCCGTAGTGTATTGCAGGTCCGCCCCATAGAAATGCCTATTCTTGTCTGCAATTGCGGACAAGAATAGGACATGTTCTATTTTTTGTTCGGGGCCGCGCTCCGGAAATGCGGATGCGGAGAGCACATAGTGTGCTCTCCGCATCTCTTCCGGCCCCATAGATAATGAATGGGTCCGCACCCGTTTCTGATACTGCGGAACGGATGCAGACCCATTTGTGGATGTGTGAATGGACCCTAATACTGTACGGAGCTCCTGCTCCGTACAGTATTAGAACTAAGTTTTATGCGAATCGACTTCCGATGTTTCATCCAAAGTCAATTCGCTCATCCCCAGTGGCCATAATAGGGAAAAAGTCCTTCTGAATATTTCCTTGGGTCAACATCCCATCTCCAGACGTCTAGTTATAACCTGTGATATTATTGTTCCCAAGAAAGACCTCCGCCTCTGAACTTGCAGTGAATCGGCCACCATCACCTTTACTGGCAGAGAGCTCCATAGCCTCACTGCTCTTACAGTAAAGAATCCTGTCTATTGTGATGGTGAAACCTTCGTACCTCTAGACGTAGATGCCCCCTCGTCCTGGTTACTGCCTCTTGTGGTCTTGGACCCTGATCATTCTAGTGGTTGTTCAATGGTCACCGCTAGTCATGTGTTCCACATCCCCATAGTGCCTCACTGTCTGTGTGGGTCCAGGCGTAGCCGCGTAACACGTCACATATTTTCCACAGTTTTTCACAACTGTCATAACAATGTGCAAGCAAGTTGTATTTTTCTAATCCTTGGCAGATTCATGCATTCTTCATGAATCTTTGATTGGTTGGAGTCTGACCTTTGGGACCCCCACCGTTCCGGAGAACAGAGGGGGACGCAGTGCTGGTATAAGCAATATGATCCTTCTAATATTTCTCCATGCAGCGGAGCTCGCAGCCACCCGGCTGTGCAAAGAACTGCAGCCAGCCCCATCCATTTGCCATGCTACCAAGCTGAGGGGCCAGGGCATCGCTGTGCAGAGAAAGAGAGGCAGTGCCACACCGCCACTGCACCCTGTTCATTATCTGCGGGCCTGTGGGCATCCCAGACATTGAACCCCGACCATCACTTTGGGATATGGATATCCCTTTAATCCTTGTAAAATGAAGTTTTTGTTCACCATTCTCAAGATCTCCACCGGATGGCAATCAATTTTTTTAAATATCAGGACCTGTACAGACCTAAGACTGCTTACAGCTGAGAGTTTGCTACAGTTGCATCTAATGTATACTTTCTTCTGTAAGTGGAACACATCAGACACCAAAATTTCTCTCTTGTCCCAGTAGCTTGCTGCAATGTATCAATCTGGATCCTGTTCCCATAGGATTGTTACAATGTATCAGTCTGGATCCTGCTCTGTATGGATTGTTACAATGTACCAGTCTGGATCCTGGTCCCATAGGATTGTTACAATGTATCAGTCTGGATCCTGCTCACAGAGGATTGTTACAATGTATCAGTCTGGATCCTGTTCCCATAGGATTGTTACAATGTATCAGTCTGGATCCTGCTCTCTATGGATTCTTACAATGTATCAGTCTGGATCCTGCTCACAGAGGATTGTTACAATGTATCAGTCTGGATCCTGCTCACAGAGGATTGTTACAATGTATCAGTCTGGATCCTGCTCTCTATGGATTGTTACAATGTATCAGTCTGGATCCTGTTCCCATGGGATTGTTACAATGTATCAGTCTGGATCCTGCTCACAGAGGATTGTTACAATGTATCAGTCTGGATCCTGCTCACTGAGGATTGTTACAATGTATCAGTCTGGATCCTGCTCACTGAGGATTGTTACAATGTATCAGTCTGGATCCAGCTCCCAGAGGATTCTTACAATGTATCAGTCTGGATCCTGCTCACAGGGGATTGTTACAATGTATCAGTCTGGATCCTGTTCCCATAGGATTCTTACAATGTATCAGTCTGGATCCTGTTCCCATAGAATTCTTACAATGTATCAGTCTGGATCCTGCTCACAGAGGATTGTTACAATGTATGTCTGGATCCTGCTCACAGAGGATTGTTACAATGTATCAGTCTGGATCCTGTTCCCATAGGATTCTTACAATGTATCAGTCTGGATCCTGTTCCCATAGGATTCTTACAATGTATCAGTCTGGATTCAGCTCACAGAGGATTGTTTAGCGACATGATAGAAATGTAGCAAAATCTTAAGGGTCCAGCTACAAGGTGACATTGGTCGCACGACAACTCAG
The DNA here is from genome assembly GCF_014858855.1 of Bufo gargarizans. Taxonomy (NCBI): domain Eukaryota; kingdom Metazoa; phylum Chordata; class Amphibia; order Anura; family Bufonidae; genus Bufo; species Bufo gargarizans. Next base: position 43,870,254 of record NC_058082.1, on the reverse strand, counting down.
AGTAGCGATGATCCCATAGAAATTAACGGGATTGCGGTGCGAGGTGGAAAAAAATCCAACACTGCAGGATTGTTTGCAACTCGCACTGCGATCCCATTCATTTCTACAGGATTACCATTTCCCTGAGATCCTGACCACGACAGCTGTTGAGCGACCTGTGTTGCCATGTAGCTGTATCTGAAGGCTATGGACACCTTTGGGGCAATTTTTTTCAGGATTGTATTTTCGGCTAAAAATCTTTTTTTTGTTGGTCATTATAAAAAAAAAAAAAATCTCAGCAGTTTTTTTTTAGCTATGGGGGTTAAAAATCAGTCTGTTTGCAGAGTATCACTTCTAATTCCCATCAGCTGATGTCTCATGTGAACCCTTATCTCTGATCTCTTGACCTCATAAACACTCATTTAAGTCATATTCTTATCAGTTTTAGAGCTTAGATCAGGCATCCTCAAACTGCGGCCCTCCAGCTGTTGCAAAACTACAACTCCCAGCATGCCCGAACAGCCGACAGGTATCAGCCTACAGCCAGCAGGGCATTGTGGGAGTTGTAGTTTTACAACAGCTGGAGGGCCGCAGTTTGAGGATGCCTGGCTTAGATATAATGAGTGTTTGAGTGTTTATGAGGTCAGGAGGTCGGAGATGAGGCTTCACATGAGCTGTCTGCTGACGAGACTGAGAAGTGATACTAAAAAAGCAGACTGATTTTTAACCCCTGTATATTAAAAACAGCAGACATTTTTTTAATAAAGACCAATTGAAAAATCATTTTAGCCCAAAAATTAATAAAATGCAATCATAAAAACAAATTGCCAGTGTCCATAGCCTTTAACTGTGAGGTATAAGGACTGTGCATTAGGGTTTAGTCCCCATTCACTGATGGCAGGCAGAGATCTTGAAAATGATTGAAGGACAAAGTCTATTACAAAGTTGAAGAACGTTTAACTATTCACTGGATAACTCCTAGAAAGTTGTTCTCGAATTTAGAAAAAAAACATTAACACCTACATCCCTGTAAAAGAGGCCTTAAAGGGGTTGTCTCATCTCGCGGTTACAGTATACTGACACCCCAAATCCAAGCATCAGCCACACTCTCTGCACTTTGACAGGCAGTAAAAACCTCATCACACCTGCCATCACAGTTGCAGAGAGAGCAGAGCCTCTAGGTGTAATGGCAACGCCCCTGTTGCTCTTAGAGGCTCATTTGCATATATTAAAACATCACTTTTCTCAGCAATGCGGGCACATATGTACATGGGACCAACACAGATGCCTTCAGCTGCCAAGCGCACATGTAACAGGTCACAGCCAGTGTCATAGGTACAAATCTGCCGAAAGGTGCCCTTTAAATAGTCTCGGAATACCCCTTTAAGCCGTTCCGTCCTGCATACATCCTCCATCCAGTCCCAGATTCCACAAGCTTTCAGCTGAATTTCTATTCTCCTGACAAGAGCCGGTTAACTCCTGCCTGCTCGCCCGTCGCGGGGTAAGCGGGGCGAATTGATGGCGCGTCTGATGGGGGCCTATCCTGTCACCTTGTAAATTTTATGACCTATGGAATTGGATGGATAAATTTATTGAATGTAAAAACAATTTGGCAAAGTCATAACCGTCACAGAGAAGAGGGCAGGAGCGATGACGAGAGTGAGAAAGTAATAAAAGTCAGTAATCTCGGCACAGATGAAAGGACATTGACTGGCAATGATATTAAAAGTTGCGGCTTTCTCCTTGTCCTTGTGCAATGTGTCTACTACCCGCATGGCGCCCCCCCCCCCTCCGTGTTTCTATGTGCATTCGTGTCATTGCTTCGTCTGCTTTACGGCTGGAAAAAAAAAAAAGCCTAATGTCCCATTGCTGCGCAGCTTAATGCATTTGTAACGCTTTTATAGCACCGTTCCGAAAATACGGGACTGGGAAAGCGAGTCCACATCACCTGCGTAGCGCCTCCTGCGCAGACCTGTCTGTTTCTCTGTAGATTCCCTTTGGATCATTATAAATGTTGAGAAATTTTGCAAATATGGATTTATGTTGACCTCATTGTATGCTCCATTCACATCCAGAGCTGCATTCAACATGGCAGAGGGTTCTTTTCATCACTCAGGTGGCAAGATCTTGCTTCTCTGCTGGTGAAGAGGTGTGTTTGCATCAATGTGCATTTCCAGCATGAGTTGCCGCGGGCTCCCTGGCGCCATCCCGGGTTGCAATGGTTTCCTTTTCACCCTGTATAGCAGTGGACTCCAACCTGTGTCTGTTGAGGGACTACAACTCCTATTATGCTCCTGCAGCTGGTAAGGTTGGGACCACTGTGCCGCGTCAGGCGCTATGCTAGAAACCCTAAGTTGCTTAGAAGAAGTCAATGCATTTCAGATAGTGCTCAGCAGAATTTTGATTGCAGCTCTGGATGTGAATGGAGTGTCTATGACTGGGTTCAGGGCACAAGCATGCACATGGTATTGACCTACATGTGATTACTCATGACATTGGATGGCATGGACCTCTGTAGACCTCAGTGGGGTCTTCACTGCCTCCCTAAAAGTTAAGACCTCCCCGTATCATAAGACTCTGGATGGGGTAGAGTAAACCAAGGACCGTGTCTACCATGGCCTTTGGCACAAGAGAACGATCTAGTTGCCCAATGGCATGAGCCACTATAAATCATGTGGAGCCAAAGGGGTCCAGCCCTTTACCAAGTGCAGGAGAGACCCCTGTAGGTCGGTACACACCGGGGATGCCCGCTTGGTATCAGGTACCCGCTTGGTATAAGATTGGCAAGTGTTACTTACTATTTCTCAGGGGGCCTTGAGAAGCTGTTCAGGCTCCTTACCAAGTTCTCTAGACCCTGTAGAATGGGCATCATTATGGGTACCAACCCCCACCCTGCCAATTACATATTCATTAGATTGCCCGGTTCTTCTCAATGCCATTAAAGTCAAGTGTCAGGTGTTGCACTTCTACCTCTCCTGACATGTCTGGTTTAGTAACTACTTGCATTCCACAATTCCAGAGCTGTTGTGCCATCCTCTATTATTCCTACTAGAAGTTATGAGAGGATTGCTAACCGGTCCATATGGGGGAGGGTTTCCAGCTGGGGGGGTTTCCCTGCACAGTCTGACATTATCCAGTGTCAGACTGTGCAAGGACACACCCTCAGCTGGTAACACCCATCTGGACCTTCATTTCAAGCTCCTCACAATTCATTCATCACTTCTAGGGATTATAGAGGAATAGCCCAACCTGGAGCGATCAATGATAGATGTATTTCATGGGGAATGCAAGTAGTTACTGAAACAGACCCGTGAGGAGAGGGGACAGGTCCTTCTTAAAGGGGTTTCCAGTTAAAGTATCCACTGATATCCACCAGACCTCTAAGAAGACAACTCTGATGGAGGTCCATGATCTGGGACAACGACTAAAGGTAGGGGTACCCAGCACTTGGCTATGGACACAACCCCCTTGCCGCTCATGTATTTCCTTAGTCAGGACTGGGGAGTACACAGAAGCCCACCGACCCCTTGCACCCGATAATCTGCGGTTCCGTGCAGCCATCGGTTCCAGAACTAGCACTTTGAATCGACCTGAAAGCACAGCGCCATTCAACGTGTAGTGGCCGTGCTGGGTTACTGCAGATAAGCTACAGTTCCCTTTAGTGGGAATTGAGCTGCAGTAACCCAGCACGGCCACTACACTTCGAATGGCGCTGTTCCTCCTCTTTCATTCAAAAGACCTAGTTCTGGAGTCAGAGGCCACAGGGAACAGCTGATCAGAGTCAGACCCTCACTGATCAGATATTAATGACCTATCCTGAGGAGAAGTCATCAATATCAGGAACTGGAAAACCCCTTTTAAAGGAAAAACGCAACCTGATAGATAGGTCATCAATATCAGAAACCTGGAAACCCCCTTTAAGGATGCCTTAGGACGAGGCAAGGGATCTGTCTGTCTACTGATGTGCAGATCCCTTTGCTCAGATTACCAGCTACCAGGACCTCCATGATGATCAAAGTGGACAACCTCTTTAAGGAATGCAGTTTTCCCCACTGTACAGAAGGAAATAACTCAAGAGCTGAAATCGGGTTGCAGCTTGTGATTGGCTGCTGAATGCTTTAGCTCTGTGCATGCTTGTGTGTTCCTCTGACCCTGCTCTGTCTCTGGCTATAACACAGCTTCTCTTCTGTCCCTTTGTGCTTTTGTAGCCCCTGCACCGCCGGCTAGCACCCAGCACTTATTCAACCCTACCTTAAATGTCCTGTCTTTTATTCCCCAAGCCCACTATCTGGATAAGGTAGTGAAAGGTATTGTATCCGTTTTCCTATTGTCTTGTGTTACCACTGCTGTTGTCGTCTTCCATCTGAGCCATGCTTACTAACATCCTATGTGACTCTGCTCCCTCTCATCCCCACCCGTCGCCTTCACCGAGGCCATTTCTTGGACCATCATGGAGGCCTGAGGTACAGTGTGCCTCGCGCCTTGATGACATTGCAGGTCTAACAGGACAAGTGGTCATTCAGCTATTACTTTTACATGTTTTTTTTTTTTTTGGCTTCTCCATCGGCTAACCATTGCAACCTTTGCTGATACTTGATTACACCTTTTATGCGCTTTGTATCCTTTTATGTTACATTTTATGACATATTTGTAGATTTCGCATGACAATCTAATGCGTGCAAGGTCTTCCCACCCGTATAGCTGCTCGGAGCGCCTTGGCATGCCTGTTGCGACTGCTATTCTGGAAGAAAACTTTAGTGATTGGCAGAAAATATCTGACTAATGAGCATACGAGTCATAGAGATGGGCCATACCACTGCCCTGCACACACTTAGCCTGAAGGAACTTGCACTGGTCCCCCCTCCGATCTACCATTACAGCACCCAGGATAGAAAGGTGTTGGGGGTGGCAACAATCTCTGAGACATCTTTCCCCAGGAAGGAGTGTGATGAATGAACCAACACAGGAACCTCATTTTGTTTTCTTCCCCTTTCTTTGTGTACCCCTGTGTCCAACACAGCTACTGTCTAGTTGGCTGTCTTGTGCTGGCCAAAAACATGAAAACTGCAACCTGATGCTGCTAAATTAATCTACGTGGGGTCTTTAGGTCTCTAAAAAGGATTGTTCCTAAAGTCCATCTCAGGCTTGAGACCATCATCTGAAAGACAGAGAGGGGAGCAGGGAAACAACACCGTTCTGGTGGACCATACTTGGCTCTGCCCAGGAGGACCATACTTGGCTCTGCCCAGGAGGACCATACTTGGCTCTGCCCAGGAGGACCATACTTGGCTCTGCCCAGGAGGACCATACTTGGCTCTGCCCAGGAGGACCATACTTGGCTCTGCCCAACGGGACCATACTTGGCGGCTCTGCCCAACGGGACCATACTTGGCGGCTCTGCCCAACGGGAGCATACTTGGCGGCTCTGCCCAACGGGAGCATACTTGGCGGCTCTGCCCAACGGGAGCATACTTGGCGGCTCTGCCCAACGGGAGCATACTTGGCGGCTCTGCCCAACGGGAGCATACTTGGCGGCTCTGCCCAACGGGAGCATACTTGGCGGCTCTGCCCAACGGGAGCATACTTGGCGGCTCTGCTCAGGACAGGGTGACTATGGGGCCACCAGGGTTTTAGGAGGATAGACCCAAGGTGATTAACTTTTGGCCTTCGAGGCTGCAGTCAGCCGATCGGTAATCTAGGGGTGTCTTCTTAGGGTGCTTATAAGCCTGAAGACTAGCATCTGACCCTGGCAAAGGTTGCCGGTCCAGACAGTATGGGTTCTCAAAGCCAGTCTTCATTTCTTGCAAAATCGGTCACTTTAGGAGTGGCTGTTGGTTCCCATCACATGAGCTAATTTCTAAATTTGGCATATTAATGCATGTGATCTCTAAGGGGTCTCTTGGGCTTCACCCTATGATATGATATCTCACCAGAATCAAAGGTCAATGAAGCCTCTCTCACCGTTCTCCAATACCTGTTATCGATAGGTTCTCCTTCAGGGTGCCGTGATCAGGTTGACCATTGGATGGGCCCCAAAACTTGCACCAATCAGGGTCATTTTAAAGGGGTTGTCCAAGTTAATAAATAAAAAAAATCAACATTATTTTTTTTTTCTAGAAACAGCACCTTCTCTGTCCATTGGCAGTGTTTGGTAATGCATCCTTTCCATATTCAAGGGGTATTCTGGTTGTTAGAAGTTTTTCTCCTATCCACAGGGCAGGGGATAACTATTAGATCTGTGGGGGTCCTACCGCTAGGAACCCTACTGATCACAAGAACGGGGACCCCATACCCCTCACAGCCACCCAAAACAACGTGAGGGGCAGGTCAAGCATGCCCACTGCAGCTCCATTCATCTGTGCTGTTCTGTAGACTGGTACAGCATGCAGCTATTTCCAACCCTCCCAGTGGAGCAGCAGTGCACGTGACCCACCTGCCGCTCCATTCATTTCGGGGTGCTCCGAAAGGTATGGGGTCCCCATACTGGTGATCAGAGGGGAGCTAATGTTCACTTATAACAACCGGAATACCCCTTGTTACGACTGGACTACTCCTTATAATGACCGCAATACCCCTATAACAATCATAATACCCCTTATAACGACCGTAATACCCCTAATTACGACCAGAGTACCCCTAATTACGACCAGAGTACCCCTAATTACGACCGTAATACCCCTGATAATGACTGGAATACCCCTGATAACGGAAATACCCCTTATAACGACCGCAATACCCCTAATAGCGACCAGAGTACCCCTAATAGCGACCGGAATACCAATTATAATGACTAATACCCATGATATCTGTAATACCCCTGATAACTGAAATACCCCTGATAACTAACGACCGGAATACCCCTTATAACGACCGGAATACCCCTTATAACGACCGGAATACCCCTTATAACGACCGAAATACCCCTTATAACGACCGAAATACCCCTTTGAATGGAATAGGACTGAACTGCAGTACCAGAAACGGCCTACGGACAGATCTGGCGCTAAGAAACAAATGGCAGCCCCATTTTTTCATCCTGGACTGTGAAGGGTTAAGTCCGACAGCAGAATTTAAGTCTTTTGGGAAACATTTTATCCGGATTTGCTAAGAGAAGTAGGTTAATCAAATAGTGAAACTTTTTTGGGCTTAGACGATGCCGCCCGTCTCTGAATATCAGCCCCCCGCCCCCCCCCCCTCTCCCCCCTCCCCTTCCCATTTGTCTTTCTTAATTATTGACTTTTTATCTCCCGCTTTCAATAAGTTAATGGAGTCGCTGCAGAAATGAACTCGTCAGCTGTGAATATTTTGCTATTCTGAACGGTTTCCAAAATGTCTTCACTTGACGGAGCCCGTATTTCATTAACAGTCGCAGCGCTGGCAGCCGTCTCGCCCCTTCAATGTCACAGCCAGATATTCACTGAATTCCCAACAATTTGTACAGTTTTTGACAAGGGATTCAAATGGGACGGATGGTGCCCCCCTCCCCTCCCCCACAGCCCAAAAATATTGGCAAGGCCCAATGGGTCAGCTATCTCCTGTGATTTTTATTTATTTTTTTCAAAAAATTTGACCCCTTTTGGAACCATTTCTCCTCCATCTTGGTCTTTGTAAAAATAATTAAGGCCCATTTAAATTAAGGCAAAAGAGTAAGAGCCTCCCCCTCCCCCCTCCCAAATTCTTGGAGAAAGCCACAGAATGCACCCTGTGCCACGTGACAAACTTAGCTCTGCTACATCGACGAAGTCTCCTATGGTGGATCCCCAGGTCGGCTCCCCCTAGCTGTGATGCTACAGACCCTATATATATATACTGTACATACCCACAGGCTGCTAGATGTTTGGGGTCACATTTACTGCCTGTTAAAGGGGCGCCCTCGTTCATGCCCATAGAACCAAACTAGAGGAGCAAAGTTCTGCATCATCTTTCTAAAATACCCTCTCTTTCAATTCAGCTTCTGCTTGCTGGCAGTGAATGGGAACCTTCCCCTTTTACATGCAAAGTTTGAAAACCTTGGAGAGAGCTAAACAGTTCACAGCTGGACATTTGTTCCAATTGCATCCAGTCCCGACAACCCTCTGCGTGCAGAGCCGTTCTCTCTCGTGGATACATTGTATCAGTCTGTTTACACTGGATACAAATGTAGCAAAAGCTTAGTCGCACTGTAGGGGTTCTTGCAAAATACAGGATGTCCTCATTCACTGACAGCATGCTGAGATCTTGAAAATGAGGTTTAAGGTCTATTAGGAAATTGCAGAATGTTTCAGTATTCCATGATTAGGCGTTATTTAGGTAAGACTGGACCGTCCCTTTAAGGCCGTGTTTTCCTGACTCCTGTATCTAGCGCTGATGTGTCATACACCGCCACATACACCGCCACACTGTACACGGTTGTGTTGGGGGGGGCAGAATGATTGCATCCGCCATTTGTTTTGTCGCCCATTATCCCTTCCTCACTTTTCCCCTATTACCATGTGATTAGACGCCCGGTGTGAGCGCGCGGCGCCGCTGTCATCATCCATGTCACATATCCCAGTGCCGCAGCAATTACCGCCCCCATACTGCATCTCACATGATAGATTTCTGAAGAGCCCCGTGTAGCATTAGGACAAGGTCAGATGCCGCAAAAAAAACAATGTATATACAAATTCACAATATTTTTTCCTTGCAGATTTTACCTTTTGCGTTGCTCTCATCCAATTAACCCCATAATCCAGCATCAATAGCCGCCAGATGATCAAATATTCTAGATTATTGGACAGTGATAGTACAGGACAGAGAACCTCCAGGAAGCCACAAACACACTGCCATTTTTCGAGGTTTACACCTTCAGCTGTCCACCTAAGATTTGCCGCCTGAGGCTAGTGACCAGCACCATTTTTGTAAATCGGTAGCATCAGACATTGTATGGCACTCGTACTGGATTACTTTATGGCGGTGTTGTTTGGACACGGTGTGGTGGTATTATTGGAGCACCGTATGGCAGTACTTACTTTGGTATTTTATGGCACTGTACCATATATTATTTGACAGTGTATGATTATGGCAGCACTGTATAGCAGCGTTATTCAGACAACTGTATGGAAGTATTAGGCCTATGGCACTTTTATTTCGGAACCAAGTATGGCACTGTGCCCCCTTATGTGGTGGTATTATTTGACAGTATATAATGATGGCAGCACTGTATAGCAGCATTTTTCAGACAACTGTTTGGAAGTATTAGGCCTTTGGCACTTGTATGGCACTGTGCCTCTTTATGTGATGGTATTATTTGAGCACTTTACGGCGGTAGTTACTTTGGCATTTTATGGTACTGTACCATTCATTATTTGACAGTGTATGATGGCAGCACTGTATAGCGGCTTTATTCAGACAACAGTAGTGAAAGTATTAGGCCTATGGCACTGCTATTTGGACACCTTGTGTGGCACTGTGCCCTCTAATGTGGTGATATTATTTGAGCACTTTATGGCGGTAGTTACTTTCGCATTTTATGACACTGTACCATTCATTATTTGACAGTATATAATGATGGCAGCACTGTATAGCGGCTTTATTCAGGCAACAGTAGTGGAAGTATTAGGCCTATGGCGTTGTTATTTCGGAACCAAGTATGGCACTGTGCCCTCTAATGTGGTGGTATTATTTGACAGTATATAATGATGGCAGCACTGTATAGCAGCATTTTTCAGACAACTGTATGGAAATATTAGGCTTATGGCATTGTTATTTCAGCACCTTGTTTGACACTGTGCCCCCTTATGTGGTGGTATTATTTGAGCACTTTATGGCGGTACTTACTTTGGCATTTTATGGCACTGTACCGTATATTATTTGACCGTGCATGATCATGGCGGCACTGCCCGTATTAGGCATTTGGCACTCAGCAGAGTCTTGTGGTTAGTCCTCTCGACTTAGTCTTCTGATTACGGTACTTTGCAGAATTTCCAAATGTCTGGATGCTGAATAAAAGGAGTTTTAATGTACAGCAATAAAATAAAAAAACGCACGCCCCTTTAAATATTCCGACCAGGGGAACAGACTTGTTCGCTATTGGCTGAATCCTCTGTGTACTGGGCTATAGGGTGGGTGACTTTAATGCTTGTATAGGGATTAAAGTGGGGCTCTAATTGTATGGCTATAGTAATATACTGTAAAGTTCTGCAACTTGCTAAAATATTTTGCGATTCAGTTCCACGCTGTTTTCAAAGCCTATGCTTTCTGTCAGGGAATGGAATTTATATTGTTTTGTTTGCATTTAGACTCTAGGGCGTGTCCTTTATCATGGGCAGGTTAGAGGGACAAGGTCATGTGATGACAGTGTGCGTCCCCCAGATTCCCCTCTTCTTCTGTTTACAGTCTGAGCCAGAAGGTTACAGGTTGTAGTCTAGGAGTCTAGTAGTCTACAGGCAATACGGTCACTGGAAACAGTCAGCAAGCTTGTCCTCAGACAGGTTCAACAGAGCTCCTATAACGCAAGGAGGACAGTACCTGGTCTGAAGCTGTCACATCCCATAATGCAAATCACCAGAGAAAGCCCTGTGCAGACAGTGAACAAGCAGGGAATGCTCTGGAGACTACAGAATTATAAATGTGTGTGTGTGTGTGTATATATATAGCACAGGAGTATAATACAGGAGGTAACTCAGGATAAGTAATGTATGTACACAGTGACTGCACCAGCAGAATAGTGAGTGCAGCTCTGGAGTATAATACAGGATGTTACTCAGGATCAGTACAGGATAAGTAATGTAATGTATGCACACAGTGACTGTACCAGCAGAATAGTGAGTGCAGCTCTGGAGTATAATACAGGATGTAACTCAGGATCAGTACTGGATAAGTAATGTATGTACACAGTGACTGCACCAGCAGAATAGTGAGTGCAGCTCTGGAGTATAATACAGGATGTAACTCAGGATCAGTACAGGATATGTAATGTAATGTATGTACACAGTGACTGCACCAGCAGAATAGTGAGTGCAGCTCTGGAGTATAATACAGGATGTAACTCAGGATCAGTACAGGATAAGTAATGTAATGTATGTACACAGTGACTGCACCAGCAGAATAGTGAGTGCAGCTCTGGAGTATAATACAGGATGTAACTCAGGATCAGTACAGGATAAGTAATGTATGTACACAGTGACTGCACCAGCAGAATAGTGAGTGCAGCTCTGGAGTATAATACAGGATGTATCTGAGGATCAGCACAGGATAAGTAATGTATGTACACAGTGACTGCACCAGCAGAATAGTGAGTGCAGCTCTGGAGTATAATACAGGATGTAACTCAGGATCAGTACAGGATAAGTAATGTAATGTATGTACACAGTGACTCGACCAGCAGAATAGTGAGTGCAGCTCTGGAGTATAATATAGGATGTAACTCAGGATCAGTACTGGATAAGTAATGTAATGTATGTACACAGTGACTGCACCAGCAGAATAGTGAGTGCAGCTCTGGAGTATAATACAGGATGTAACTCAGGATCAGTACAGGATAAGTAATGTAATGTATGTACACAGTGACTCCACCAGCAGAATAGTGAGTGCAGCTCTGGAGTATAATACAGGATGTAACTCAGGATCAGTACAGGATAAGTAATGTAATGTATGTACACAGTGACTGCACCAGCAGAATAGTGAGTGCAGCTCTGGAGTATAATACAGGATGTAACTCAGGATCAGTACAGGATAAGTAATGTAATGTATGTACACAGTGACTCCACCAGCAGAATAGTGAGTGCAGCTCAGGAGTATAATACAGGATGTAACTCAGGATAAGTAATGTAATGTATGTACACAGTGACTGCACCAGCAGAATAGTGAGTGCAGCTCTGGAGTATAATACAGGATGTAACTCAGGATCAGTACAGGATAAGTAATGTATGTACACAGTGACTCCACCAGCAGAATAGTGAGTGCAGCTCTGGTGTATAATACAGGATGTAACTCAGGATCAGTACAGGATAAGTAATGTATGTACACAGTGACTGCACCAGCAGAATAGTGATTACAGCTCTGGAGTATAATACAGGACGTAACTCAGGATCAGTACAGGATAAGTAATGTAATGTATGTACACAGTGACTGCACCAGCAGAATAGTGAGTGCAGCTCTGGAGTATAATACAGGATAGTGCCTTTACAATTTATGGTTCGGGCGGGTCCTCCACCCCATGTTTAGGTCTTACATTTGGATAAAGGCTTCTGTACTAAATGTATCTATTAGATGTTACAATGTGTCATGTTTTATATTTTTTTGCCCTCATGATCACGCCATTTTTTAAATGATCTGCCGCGCTGTGATCTCTCCATATCTGGCACTGACCTTCTGTGATTTTCTGTTTGCAGAGGGATGCCCCGGTTTGTGTAACGGTAACGGCCGCTGTACGCTGGACATGAACGGCTGGAACTGCGTGTGTAAGCCGGGATGGAGAGGGTCTGGATGTGACACGTCTATGGAGACCGCCTGCAGCGATGTCAAGGATAACGATGCCGGTAAGCACCTCGCTGGCCGCAGTGGTAATGGTGGAAGCGGTCCTCTCCCCATAATTATACGGAGTGCTTGTCGCTCATCCATTCTTCTGATGGGGTAATCGCTGGATACACAGGGACAACGCTGCCATTATTTGAAAATATCTGTAAATGAAGGATGCGCGCAGGTAATGTTTGTCATTTGCTTCCCCTATAATTATCGTCAAAATCCATTCACTTCAATGCGAGAATCATTTCGACGCGCTTCAAGCTAAAGAAAATGCGCCGGCCGGATGGCGCTGACTGGCGGATGTTTTGTTTGTTTATGGAGGGAAAAAAGATCCCAATGTTTTCTGCAGATACAAAGACCAACAAAAATCACAGCGGATTTAGAACTCCCTCATTAACCCCTTGTGCTGTGGATTTAAAGGGGTTGTAGAAATGATTTTTTTATTTTTGGGTTATGGACATGTAGTTTCCCATTATCAGCCATTTTTGACGGGAATAAAGACTGTTTGTTTGTAATAAAGGCTCATTCAGACGAACGTGTGCTTCCCGTTGCCGTATTGCGGCCCGCATTTGCGGATCCGCAATACACGGCCACCGTTCCGTGTGCATTCCACATCACGGATGCGGACCCATTCACTTCACTGGGTCCGCATATCCGGAGATGCAGAACGGAAGCACGGAACGGAACACTACGGAGTGCTTCCTGGGGTTCCGTTCCGTGCCTCCGCACCGCAAAACGGTAGAACTTGCTCTATCTTTTTGCGGTACGGACGGATCAAGTGAATGGGTCCGCGATCCCCATGCGGCTGGGCCGCGGTCGGTGCCTGTGCATAGCGTACCACAATTTGCGGTCCACAGCACGGTCGTGTGAACAAGCCCTAATGTTGTGAAATGCAATAAAAGTGTTTTCTGAGATTTTCAATTAATAGGCCGTTTACGTATGATCTTTGGGACGGACCCCCTGTCCCTTCTGATCGGCACTCAGTGGCGCACCGTGGCCCCTTTATCATGCACCATACGTACAGGTGTGGCCGTGTCTGGTACTGCAGCCAGGCCTATTCGAGTGAATGACACCGAGCTGTAGTACCAGGCACCACCACACTCATGTGTATGGTGCTGTGCCTGGGTTAACCATGAAGGGGCGACGCCACTTTCTAGGGTTCAGACCCCAATGATCATACATTGATGATGACCTGTCTACAGGACAACTCCATTAGTGGCACAGCATGCCCATGTCCACTGACTTCTAGCTCATAGAAATCTATAAGGACCTATAAGCGCCACTTCACATTTCTACTTAAAGATAGTAGAGTCACTATAATACTCCAGAGCTGCATTCACAATTCTGCTGGATGTTATTGGAAACCGTAAACAACCTTGGTCACACTCCTGAAAGATCAGCTGAGCTTCTGTGATGCAGATGGGAAAATAGCTTTACCTTCATCAGATTACGGCACAGAGCCTGGTGTAAACACGTCACATAATGCAAGTAAATACCACAAGCACGGGAAAACTGGGAGATTGTAGCACTGAAGCTTCATGATGCAGGATGTAACTCAGGATCAGTACAGGATAAGTAATGTATGTACACAGTGACTGCACCAGCAGAATAGTGAGTGCAGCTCTGGAGTATAATGCAGGATGTAACTTAGGATCATTACAGGAGATGTAATGTAATGTATGTACACAGTGACTCCACCAGCAGAATAGTGAGTGCAGCTCTGGAGTATAATACAGGATGTAACTCAGGATCAGTACAGGATAAGTAATGTATGTACACAGTGACTGCACCAGCAGAATAGTGAGTGCAGCTCTGGAGTATAATACAGGATGTAACTCAGGATCAGTACAGGATAAGTAATGTATGTACACAGTGACTCCACCAGCAGAATAGTGAGTGCAGCTCTGGAGGATAATACAGGATGTAACTCAGGATCAGTACAGGATAAGTAATGTAATGTATGTACACAGTGACTGCACCAGCAGAATAGTGAGTGCAGCTCTGGAGGATAATACAGGATGTAACTCAGGATCAGTACAGGATAAGTAATGTATGTACACAGTGACTGCACCAGCAGAATAGCGAGTACAGCTCTGGAGTATAATATAGGATGTAACTCAGGATCAGTACAGGATAAGTAATGTATGTACACAGTGACTGCACCAGCAGAATAGTGAGTGCAGCTCTGGAGTATACAGGATGTAACCCGGGATCAGTACAGGATAAGTAATGTAATGTATGTACACAGTGACTGCACCAGCAGAATAGCGAGTACAGCTCTGGAGTATAATATAGGACCAGTACAGAATAAGTAATATATGTATATGGACATGTCTATAGTTATTACATCAGATGATCTTTTGCGTCATTTCATACATCACACTTCAGGTTCGTGTTTCCCATATGTAAGTCGTCAGTAGTCTGCAGCACGTCATTACTTATCTTGTATCCAGTCCAAGCATCATATTAAATGGCGTATCGCATAAGGTCATCTTTACGGCCGACTTCCCTTGTATCTGCTGTTCTTGATGAAAACCACATTTGTGAGGCGTGCGGATAGTTTATCTGGTTTTATTAAATATCACTATTCAGGAGGAACGCTCGAAAATACAACAAGGGAAGAAACCAAGAAGGGAAGAGAAATGGCAACAACCTTAGAATTAAAAGGGAACTCTAATCAAGAGCGCAGTGTCCTATGATAATACTATAGCATTAGGGGGTCTGAATGATTGATGCACAGCACCTGGAACAGGAGAAGATGACTCTGACTGGCTGTGGCTGGCAGCGTTACAGGGCACTGGCTGTGGCTGGCAGCATTATGGGGGCTGTGGCTGTGGCTGGCAGCGTTACAGGGCACTGGCTGTGACCATTAGTGTTACAGGGCACTGGCTGTGACCATTAGTGTTACAGGGCACTGGCTGTGACCATTAGTGTTACAGGGCACTGGCTGTGACCATTAGTGTTACAGGGCACTGGCTGTGGCAGGCAGCATTATGGGGGCCACTGGCTGTGGCTGGCAGCATTATGGGGACCACTGGCTGTGGCTGGCAGCGTTACAGGGCACTGGCTGTGGCTGGCAGCATTATGGGGGCCACTGGCTGTGGCTGGCAGCATTATGGGGGCACTGGCTGTGGCTGGCAGCATTATGGGGACCACTGGCTGTGGCTGGCAGCATTATGGGGGCACTGGCTGTGGCTGGCAGCATTATGGGGGCCACTGGCTGTGGCTGGCAGCATTATGGGGGCACTGGCTGTGGCTGGCAGCATTATGGGGGCCACTGTCTGTGGCTGGCAGCATTATGGGGGCACTGGCTGTGGCTGGCAGCATTATGGGGGCCACTGTCTGTGGCTGGCAGCATTATGGGGGCACTGGCTGTGGCTGGCAGCATTATGGGGGCACTGGCTGTGGCTGGCAGCATTATGGGGGCACTGGCTGTGGCTGGCAGCATTATGGGGGCACTGGGTGGGTGACATATCCTGCTTGTGCTGCTGTCCTGCACATGTGAGGAATAATCCTGCTCTGTCTGATGCTGGAATTACTTGGCTCACGGAGCAGGATTAGTGTAAGTGCCGCCATCATAAAGCCGGAGATTTTCTTAATTGGCTTCATAATTTATTTATTTATTATTATTTTTTTCTGGAAGCTCCTTACACCATAAAGATCAACCAACCCATAATACGAGCTGAATGCCACTTCTGTGACTTATGTGAAACATATTCAAATGTAGCAGAGCTAAAGCTGCATCTCCTCTACATGACACTATACCACAGATGATTTATCATTGCAACTGCATGAATATTAACAAATAATAACTCAGCTCTACTACATGTGGAAAATTCTGCACTGCTCAACCTAACAAACGCAGTCAGCTCCACCTTCTCCGGACAGTTTTACTACATCTGACAAACTTAGCTCTGCTGTATCTGACAAACTTAGTTCCGCTACATCTGACTATCGCAGCCCCGCTATCTCTATTGTTACCATGCTACATCTATTGTAACCCCACTACATCTATGATCTATTGCATCCCCGCTACATCTGACAAACTCAATGCCGCTACATCTGACAAACTCAATGCCGCTACATCTGACAAACTCAATGCCGCTACATCTGACAAACTCAATGCCGCTACATCTGACAAACTCAATGCCGCTACATCTGACAAACTCAATGCCGCTACATCTGACAAACTCAATGCCGCTACATCTGACAAACTCAATGCCGCTACATCTGACAAACTCAATGCCGCTACATCTGACAAACTCAATGCCGCTACATCTGACAAACTCAATGCCGCTACATCTGACAAACACAATGCCGCTACATCTGACAAACTCAATGCCGCTACATCTGACAAACACAATGCCGCTACATCTGACAAACACAATGCCGCTACATCTGACAAACACAATGCCGCTACATCTGACAAACACAATGCCGCTACATCGGACAAACACAATGCCGCTACATCGGACAAACTCAATGCCGCTACATCGGACAAACTCAATGCCGCTACATCGGACAAACTCAATGCCGCTACATCGGACAAACTCAATGCCGCTACATCGGACAAACTCAATGCCGCTACATCGGACAAACTCAATGCCGCTACATCGGACAAACTCAATGCCGCTACATCGGACAAACTCAATGCCGCTACATCGGACAAACTCAATGCCGCTACATCGGACAAACTCAATGCCGCTACATCGGACAAACTCAATGCCGCTACATCGGACAAACTCAATGCCGCTACATCGGACAAACTCAATGCCGCTACATCGGACAAACTCAATGCCGCTACATCGGACAAACTCAATGCCGCTACATCGGACAAACTCAATGCCGCTACATCGGACAAACTCAATGCCGCTACATCGGACAAACTCAATGCCGCTACATCGGACAAACTCAATGCCGCTACATCGGACAAACTCAATGCCGCTACATCGGACAAACTCAATGCCGCTACATCGGACAAACTCAATGCCGCTACATCGGACAAACTCAATGCCGCTACATCGGACAAACTCAATGCCGCTACATCGGACAAACTCAATGCCGCTACATCGGACAAACTCAATGCCGCTACATCGGACAAACTCAATGCCGCTACATCGGACAAACTCAATGCCGCTACATCGGACAAACTCAATGCCGCTACATCGGACAAACTCAATGCCGCTACATCGGACAAACTCAATGCCGCTACATCTGACAAACTGGGCTATCAAACATTCAGAAAGCACACCTCTTTGACCTCAGGTCCAGCATTTCATTGGATCATTCCCTGCAGGAACAGCACGCTACAGTATATTGCGGTCAGACCTGTTACTGCACTACTACAGATACAGCAGTGCTGAGTTTGTCATTGAACTGGATCTTTTGCTCTGGAAACCCTGTGGGTTTATCTGTTACCCAATATAAAACTATAGATAACCTAATACTTTCCAAATGACTAGCTCCACTCTGCTACATCTGACTAGTTGTTATGCAGCAGAATGGTCTCAAATGAAACTCATCAAATTCTCGTCCCAAATGCCCTTGAAAGCAATTCCAGCCAGCTTGTTGCACGATGCTCCGGTGTAACTTAATGCTTCCAGCCCTTCTGCTTTCCTCGAGCTGCTATACAATATTTCTTTGCCTCCCATCTGGCAGATGTCGCCATGTGGACGTATTCTCCTCCTCACAGCCGACTGACTCTTCAAGTGACTGCTCAAGTAACCACTGAAGGCCCGACACTCGGGGAGCGGAGGTTCTGGGTTTCTCAGGATTTTAACTGTTTACTTCTAAGGGCTCATGCACACGACTGTTGGATGTTGTGCGGTCCGCAAATTGCAGATCCACAAAACAGGGATACCGGCCGTGTGCATTCCACATTTTACGGAACAGCCGATCCTTAATTGATTAGTCCGATCCTTGTCTGTAGTGCAGACAACAATAGGATATGTTCTATTTTTTTGTAGAATGGCCACGTGGACATACAGACACGGAATGCATACGGAGTCATTTCAGTTTTTTTGCGGCCCCATTAAAGTGAGTTGTTTCCATACGCAAAACCACGGAATGGACACAGGAAAAAAACAAAACGTACTGAGCCCTAAGACAAGGACCACAGATGGGCCTGGGTTTTGTCACCCAGGACAGAAGGCATGATGTTTGCCCCCCACCATCATCTTCTATCACCCACATAGCAGCAGCACAGGCTGATCCTGAGTTACATCCTGTATTATACTCCAGAGCTGCACTCACTATTCTGCTGGTGCAGTCACTGTGTACATATATTACTTATCCTGTACTGATCCTGAGTTACATCCTGTATTATACTCCAGAGCTGCACTCACTATTCTGCTGGTGCAGTCACTGTGTACATATATTACTTATCCTGTACTGATCCTGAGTTACATCCTGTATTATACTCCAGAGCTTCACTCACTATTCTGCTGGTGCAGTCACTGTGTACATACATTACATTATGTATTCTGTACTGATCCTGAGTTACATCCTGTATTATACTCCAGAGCTGCACTCACTGTGTACATATATTACTTATCCTGTACTGATCCTGAGTTACATCCTGTATTATACTCCAGAGCTGCACTCACTATTCTGCTGGTGCAGTCACTGTGTACATACATTACATTACTTATCCTGTACTGATCCTGAGTTACATCCTGTATTATACTCCAGAGCTGCACTCACTATTCTGCTGGTGCAGTCACTGTGTACATACATTACATTACTTATCCTGTACTGATCCTGAGTTACATCCTGCATTATACTCCAGAGCTGCACTCACTATTCTGCTGGTGCAGTCACTGTGTACATACATTACATTACTTATCCTGAGTTACATCATATATTATGCTCCAGAGCTGCACTCACTATTCTGCCAGCTTCAGAAATCTCCCAGTATCCCTGTACAGGAATCTGATACAGGAAATACTAACTGACCCTCTGCTTTCTATGAACCTGGCTCATCTATTAAACGGGTGTATGACCGCATGCTTGCTGACTGTTTCCAATAACAGGAGAATGCTGTCTCTGTTTGGTGCATATTTCTTCAGCGGAGGGTTGTCGGGGTCCTGCAGTCCACACGTGTTTCTCGTCTCCTGCATCCCCTTCCCCATGTGACATGTGTAACCATCACTCACACAGCACCACCTACAGGACAAACAGGGCACTGTTTTGTTTTTTTGCAAACTGGAGACCAGGGTTTGAATCTGATTTATAGGCAACCTAATGGCAAATGTGATCAAGTGCTGCACGGCTTTAGTGGTTGGTTAGGGGCCCTTCACCATTGATGCTTGGGGGCCCCAGTCTGCTTCCATACACAATTACTAAAAATGATATTAATATTTTAGAATTTTTCTTTTTGCAGACGGGTTGACGGATTGCTTGGACCCCGACTGCTGCCTGCAACAGATCTGTCAGACAAATGCATTGTGCCTGGGCTCGCCGGACCCTCTGGATATAATCCAGGAAACACAAGTCCCCGTGTCCCACCAAAACCTTCAGTCCTTCTATCACCGCATAAAATTTTTGATCGGCCGGGGCAGCACGCATTTCATTCCGGGAGAGAATCCGTTTGATGGCGGGTGAGTAAAAACGGATCTATTTATTTGTGTACCAGAGGTGAAACGGTCAGGTGTAGCAGAGCTCAGTTGGTCATCTGCAGTTTTACATAGGATTCCAGGAAAACCTGCAGTTAACTGACCGAGTCACCTCTGCTGCATCTGTATTATCCAAAGTCTGATGGGGAACTACATGTAAATCTGTATTGTATAGTATAACTATACTGCTGGGTGACCCTTTTGCTCCATAATGGCAGCCATTCGTGGTTGTCACCATTGTCGGAGACGTACATATGCCCCCCCCCCGCACTTGTTGTCATAGGATATGATGCCAGGTTGAGGGATGGGAGGGGGCTGTATCCCCAACCATCTGTGTTTGGAAAGTAAAGACCCTCCACCCAGGTATGACATTACTCACCCAGCTGCTCCATCTCCATTAAACCTCCGTATTCTTTAAGCATAGATGGAGCAGCTTTTATCGTCAGGTCCAGAATCTGTACAATACATATTAAGCTCCTCTCTCCTTACAGTGGAAGCACAGAGATGTTGCAAATGGGAAACCATCAACAAGGAGGCTACCTACCTGTAGCTGCTGATAGAGCTTGTTTTCCTTTTTTTGGTCTTATTTGTAAATACCCAATACAGACCAGCTCGTTAAATTAACATAAATAGTCACATAGAGACACAGCGGATCCATCAACAGCAGCTTGTTAATGGTTTCCAATACCATTTACTGCATCAGTTTATAGTTCCCTGCTGAGTTTAAAGGGGAATTCCACCTAAATTATGTCAAATGAATCTTCTGGGACATTGATGGGGGACGGGGGGTCTCTGTTCTTGGACCTGCTTGGTGCCCAAACCTATGCAAGGACCAGCACCAGTGTCGGGCGGAGTTCTGCTTTAAATTACCAGGTTTCCTCTTTATTGCCCAATGTATAGCTTTAGGGGCCTCAAAGGCCAAGTGCCACCTAAGAAACCACCTGCATTATCCCTGCCCTGTGAGCGTTATCCCTGCCCTGTGACGTCAACGTGTGCGTTATCCCTGCCCTGTGGCGTCACCGCGTGCGTTATCTCTGCCCTGTGACGTCACCGCGTGCGTTATCCCTGCCCTGTGACGTCACCGCGTGCGTTATCCCTGCCCTGTGGCGTCACCGCGTGCGTTATCCCTGCCCTGTGACGTCACCGCGTGCGTTATCCCTGCCCTGTGGCGTCACCACGTGCGTTATCCCTGCCCTGTGGCGTCACCGCGTGCGTTATCCCTGCCCTGTGGCGTCACCGCGTGCGTTATCCCTGCCCTGTGGCGTCACCGCGTGCGTTATCCCTGCCCTGTGGCGTCACCGCGTGCGTTATCCCTGCCCTGTGGCGTCACCGCGTGCGTTATCCCTGCCCTGTGACGTCACCGCGTGCGTTATCCCTGCCCTGTGACGTCACCGCGTGCGTTATCCCTGCCCTGTGACGTCGCCGCGTGCGTTATCCCTGCCCTGTGACGTCACCGCGTGCGTTATCCCTGCCCTGTGACGTCACCGCGTGCGTTATCCCTGCCCTGTGACGTCACCGCGTGCGTTATCCCTGCTCTGTGACGTCACCGCGTGCGTTATCCCTGCCCTGTGACGTCACGGCGTGAGTCTTCCTTTCTGCACCAGTGTAAGAGAATATCGTATAAAATATTTCTGAAATTGGATGGGTCTGAGGCTGCGTTGAATATGGTCGGGGGCGATTTAAGCTCCCAAAATTTGAGAGAATAATGGCTACCAGCAGTGACCACCAGGTGGCGCTCACTATATTCAGTGTTATTCAAGGTATTCCATTGATCTGGCAGAAAGTGACAACTAGAGGTCTTATTTCTGTGTCCCTCTGCGAAAGTGACCCCAAGAGGGCACAAAAAGCCACCTACAACGTCAGCAGTGCGCCTACAGTGCGCCAAAATTATTTGCATTTAAAAGGCCAATTTGTAAAACTTGCTTTCTGACTGTAAAATGTCAGACTTCAGCCCAATTAAACCCGCGGCTCAGTCTGTAGAAGGAGACGCAATCCAAAAGCATCGACAGTTTATCTTAAGCCTCGCTGCGTGTTTCCCACCTCGGATCCCAGTGAAATACGTTCTAATCATACCTGGTGCTGCGCACTCGCTGATATTAGGCAGCCGCGGCTTTAGAAAGCTGCATAAATGCGCTCGCCCAGAGAGCGGCTGGATGTAAATCTGCTCTCAAACTGTGTAAATGGTTCTCACCCCCCGAGCTTTCAGCGTTCCCCTTCCAGTACCGCTCAGAAGTGACACAGACTGTGCCATGCCCCTCGCTACGCCAGGCCCATTACTGAAGAACTTCTACCATGGCGAGGAACTGAGCCGCATTTAGGAATCATTTTGCTTTCCACAAATTGAACAAAATAATTACTTTTTTTTTTTTCTTTTCTGGAAAAACAAAAAGAAAAAGTTTATCCAAATTTGGAAAAATTCTAAATTTCTAGTGAACCCCTCCCCCACACTTTTTTCATTGCAAGGTTTTCGTGGTTGGTCTTAAACCCTGTAGAACAGAGTTGTCAGGCCTAAACCTTGCTGTCCTCCATAACTTTCCGGGTGACTATATGGAAATACATAGGACACAACAAGAATAGGATTGGAGAAAGTGCCGCCACATAATGTGCTAACATCCTCTTTTTGGGCATGAGGACCCCTGGTAAACTTAGTAAATATGCTTTCCACCATTGCCAAACCAAGGATGGTGTAGATAGAGGCTCCAGTTTGTCTTTGCCACCCAAGTACCCACATACACCTCAAGCTAGCTCTGCCTATAGCCAAATCATTGTATAGCACCCTACTTTAAAGACATTGTATGCATTCCATAGTTAAAGGAGGGGAACCCAAAAAGGTGTACTGGCTGACCCATCGTTGCTGCATTAACATTTACCAGTTATGATGTGGCAGTAGATGGGACTCTAAGTGGGAGTGCATTGTCATTGAAAGCATTGCCTTAAAAATTGGGAACCGCGATGGGATCAACAGAGACCCCTTGTAAAATGTATGGACCCTGCCGGTTTTGAGTTAGATCCTTATTAGAGCCAGAGCTGCAGTGATAGTTTTAATATCCTGCAGGACTTGGTAGAAATTGCACAGCAGTCTGATCTTGCACAATGCCAGCTTTGTCACTGTAATGGTAAGGTGAAGGAGCTGCAGCCACCGGAGAGACCGGGCACTACTCCACCAGCATGCTGAGCTCCAGCAGTACACAAATGATTACCCCCCTCCTCCCCTGAAATTGAGTGGCACTGCCACTCTGACTTGGAGGAACAAGTCCTGGCCCCCATGCTTCTCAGTGAATGAAGGACATTCAGAGAGCAGTGAGGAGCAGCGCCAGTTCCTTTGGATACATGAGCTCTACACGGTTAGCATATCTCCAAGTCTAAGGCAGCGGGTAGAACCATGTATAAGCAAAAGATAAGGTGCCATGAGAGTCCGTGTTGGGGTATGCTGCATGTAAGGCACTCATCCTCCTGCTGGGGGTGAGTGTGAAACAGGCCCTGCTGCAGCAGCTACTGGACAAAAGCCCCATCCGGAGACTTGCTACGATTGCATTTAGCAGACAAAGCCAGACACAGACCTTGCAGCAACTCTGCAGACGAGACTGCCGCAGCAGAGACAGCAAGGCCACAGACCTGGCACCTACAACAAGCAAGGTAGAAAACTGGGTCCCATGAGAGAAGAAGCAGTAGTCCCACTGGGCCAAAAGAGGTGTGAAGGCCCTGGTCCGTATCTCAGCCCCTGGGAACACTGGAACAATGGGAGGACTAATGCACCTGCGAGTGGGACAACTGCAAAGATGGGGACCCCTAAGTTAACACCCCTGAGGCCTAGTGCCCTAACATCACACCCCGGATCAGGGAAGTCTGACACTACTACCGTGTTAAGGACTGTACATGTAGACTGTAAATAGTTACACCAGTACCAATACACTTACAGTGCAGAGGTGTAACAGCCAAGAGTGTGTACCGTTCAAGAGACTACAACAAATAAGTGTAGTATGCCTTTCAGAAAATTGTGTATATGTTCTGATGCAACATTTCCTAATGTACCATACCCCCCTGCAGAGTGTGAAATGTGTGTGTGTGTGTGTGTGTGTGTATATATATATATATACAGTACAGACCAAAAGTTTGGACACACCTTCTCATTCAAAGAGTGTTCTTTATTTTCATGACTATGAAAATTGTAGATTCACACTGAAGGCATCAAAACTATGAATTGACACATGTGGAATTATATACATAACAAAAAAGTGTGAAACAACTGAAAATATGTCATATTCTAGGTTCTTCAAAGTAGCCGCCTTTTGCTTTGATTACTGCTTTGCACACTCTTGGCATTCTCTTGATGAGCTTCAAGAGGTAGTCACCTGAAATGGTCTTCCAACAGTCTTGAAGGAGTTCCCAGAGATGCTTAGCACTTGTTGGCCCTTTTGCCTTCACTCTGCGGTCCAGCTCACCCCAAACCATCTCGATTGGGTTCAGGTACGGTGACTGTGGAGGCCAGGTCATCTGGCGCAGCACCCCATCACTCTCCTTCATGGTCAAATAGCCCTTACTTTCAAAGTTTTCCCAATTTTTCGGACTGACTGACCTTCATTTCTTAAAGTAATGATGGCCACTCGTTTTTCTTTACTTAGCTGGTTTTTTCTTGCCATAATACAAATTCTAACAGTCTATTCAGTAGGACTATCAGCTGTGTATCCACCTGACTTCTCCACAATGCAACTGATGGTCCCAACCCCATTTATAAGGCAAGAAATCCCACTTATTAAACCTGACAGGGCACACCTGTGAAGTGAAGACCATTTCAGGTGACTACCTCTTGAAGCTCATCAAGAGAATGCCAAGAGTGTGCAAAGCAGTAATCAAAGCAAAAGGTGGCTACTTTGAAGAACCTAGAATGTGACATATTTTCAGTTGTTTCATACTTTTTTGTTATGTATATAATTCCACATGTGTTAATTCATAGTTTTGATGCCTTTAGTGTAAATCTACAATCTTCATAGTCATGAAAATAAAGAAAACTCTTTGAATGAGAAGGTGCGTCCAAACTTTTGGTCTGTACTGTATACACTGGCTGTGGCCCCTCACCAGTTCTATATCTGTACACATACTCACGCTAGAAGCATAGCCTGAAAATTGGGAACTGCGATGGGCTCAACAAACAGCCCTGCGGACATTTTTGGACCCTTATCATTTTCTCTTCTTTTCCTAATAGCCTCAAGTGTTTTTTCTCAGTGTTAGTAAGCGGAGTGCCCCCTAATCAAACATATTACGACTAAGTACCCCCAAAGCTATGACCGTACACCATGCTGCCTATTGAAAGCACAGCATAAGGGCGCATTCACACAACCGTAGCATTTTGCAGTCCACAAATTGTGAATCTGCAAAACACAGATACTGGCCCTTGTGTGTTCCGCAATTTGCGTACCGTACGTGGCCGCCGCTATCATACAAAATGCCTATTTTTGTCCGCAAATCTTTTTTTGTGGGGCTGCGGAACACAACTACGGGTGCGGTGTGCTGTCCGCATCTTTTGCGGCCCCATTGAAACGAATGTGTTCGCACCCGTTCCGCAGTTTTGCGGGGACAGATGCGTACTTACTCATACAGTCGTCTAAATGAGCCCTAAGAACAATGCAAAGCGCCTTCGAGGCATGTCATGTCACTGGCTGAGAGTCTAGGGTCTACAGGAACATCGTCTGTACCGAGGATCTGCTGTTTCCGTCCAGAAATCATTCACAGGTTGATCTTAGCAGAGCTGCATCTGCCAACAGCAGCTTTGGATGTGACTGGAGCATAAAGCATTATGTTACATAGAAAAGCTGCCATTTAAAGGTTATCTGCAGCCATTGGTCTAACCCAATATTTATGTGAATGCCTTTTTTTTAAGTGAAATTCATCCGGCAGTACAAAAGCCCGACGAGCTAGAAACCTTTTTACTAATTATTCAATTTCTTCATCTTTTTTTTTTTTTTTTTTCCTTTAAAAAAAAAATGGTTGACAGAAGCTTTATCTACAGATGGGAAACAGCTGTGATTGCCGCATGCATATGTAATGGAGGGAGGAATTTATTATTTTATTTTTTGTTCCCGTCTAAGTGGTTCTCGAACCTTTCTGGTCATTTCTATTTTTAAGTGCACATTGAAGTAACCCTAAGCTGTTAGAGAAAGTGGGGAAAATAATACGTATTTAAGTTTTTAAGAATTAAAAAAATTCTCAATTTTACAACATGGAAATTGTTATGTTTGCAAACTGTTAGGGGCAAAAGCTTTCCGAGCGCTATAATGAATGGAGCGGGGGAGGGGAGCCGATACGGCTCCTATACCACAATACATTTGAGTTTGACTTGAGGCATAAATGTTCAGCCGTGAAATCGCATCACCTCCACTTCAGATACAGAGCCCGGAGACAGTTTTGACTTTTGGGTGTGGAGGAGGATTTTTTGACCCATCGGTAGTCCACGTGCCACTGAATGGTTCCCCAGGGGAAGACTCTTGTGTTTTACAGTACAGTTAGAAGCACCCAGAGGCAGCGTTACAGTATGGGCGCCGCATTATATTAGGGATCCAGATCATTGCTGTGTGTATGACACTAAAAATTCTGCTTCATGGGTCTTTGTTACGCTCGGCATAAGGGACGGGGCAGGGGTTTGAAGTTCAGTTTTTCATCCTTTTGCTGAGTATTCATCTGTTTTATCATCTGAGCCTCCTTTTATCAGTGTGATCTGAGCAATCTGCTCCGCCAGGTTTCAGTTTCCTTCACAGACCCTGTAAATAATGCAAAACTCAACCCTCCTAAGGGAGAGTCGGGAAGACTCCGGCACTGAGCCGTCCCAGATGACATACTGAATTATTCTGCATTTTCTGAATAGACCAGGTTAGGATAAGAGCGGGGCATATGAGGATACATTGCCCCCTGTGGAAAAGAACAAAACTACTATAATACTGTCCCTGTATACAAGAATATAACTACTATAATACTGCCACCTATGTACAAGAATATAACTACTATAATACTACCTCCTATGTACAAGAATATAACTACTATAATACTACCTCCTATGTACAAGAATATAACTACTATAATACTGCCTCCTATGTACAAGAATATAATTCCTATAATACTGCCTCCTATGTGCAAGAATATAACTACTATAATACTGCCTCCTATGTGCAAGAATATAACTACTATAATACTGCTCCTATGTACAAGAATATAACTACTATAATACTGCTCCTATGTACAAGAATATAACTACTATAATACTGCTCCTATGTACAAGAATATAACTACTATAATACTGCTCCTATGTACAAGAATATAACTACTATAATACTGAGAATTCCGCAGCACATCCAATTTGTAAAAAGTAGAAAAAGGCTTTATTCACCAGGCATGCAACATTTCAATCCGCTCAATGGGATTTTCCTCAAGCAATCCCATTGAGAGGATTGAAACGTTGCATGCCTGGTGAATAAAGCCTTTTTCTACTTTTTACAAATTGGATGTGCTGCGGAATTCTTTGTATCTATACTTTGGTGGTGGATCGCCCCCACAGCCGTTGGCACTCCGACCGTACTTGTTGACAGTGGTGCTGCCCACGCCATCTTTACTATAATACTGCTCCTATGTGCAAGAATATAACTACTATAATACTGCTCCTATGTACAAGAATATAACTACTATAATACTGCTCCTATGTACAAGAATATAACTACTATAATACTGCCTCCTATGTACAAGAATATAACTACTATAATACTGCTCCTATGTACAAGAATATAACTACTATAATACTGCTCCTATGTACAAGAATATAACTACTATAATACTGCTCCTATGTACTAGAATATAACTACTATAATACTGCTCCTATGTACAAGAATATAACTACTATAATACTGCTCCTGTGTACAAGAATATAACTACTATAATACTGCTCCTATGTACAAGAATATAACTACTATAATACTGCTCCTATGTACAAGAATATAACTACTATAATACTGCTCCTATGTACAAGAATATAACTACTATAATACTGCTCCTATGTACAAGAATATGACTACTATAATACTGCTCCTATGTACAGGAATATAACTACTATAATACTGCCTCTATGTACAAGAATATAACTACTATAATACTGCCCCTATGTACAAGAATATAACTACTATAATACTGCCCCTATGTACAAGAATATAACTACTATAATACTGCCTCCTATGTACAAGAATATAACTACTATAATACTGCCTCCTATGTACAAGAATATAACTACTATAATACTGCCTCCTATGTACAAGTATATATATCTACTATAATACTGCTCCTATATTTTTCTATACCTTTTTTTTTTATTGTGTGCTTTTAACTCTTTCATCCTCTTCCTCTTTTGCAGACATGTCTGTGTGATACGTGGTCAGGTGGTTACCTCAGATGGGACCCCTCTAGTTGGGGTGAACGTCAGCTTCGTCAATGCACCTCTTCTAGGTTACACCATCAGCAGACAAGATGGCAGGTAATAACTTCAGCATGAAATGCCATAAGCGGCGCCACAGGTGCCAGGTGGCCAGCTATTCTACTGCAGGAGCCGGGCATGTATCTCAGTGGTGTTATGTCAGTGGTTGGCTTTATGCAGAGCATGACCTGCAGCCAGTACTACCGTACAGTGGTGCACAGCTGCCGCCATACTGGTCACAAGCAGCAATTATCACCAAGTAGCCAGATAGCTGAGGACTGCAACATGATAATTCTCCAGCGATCCCAGAGGAGACATTGCTATGGACAAGCTGCCAGGAGTGAAAATTAAATGGTGGTCCCTCATCCCCCCTCCCCCACCCCCTTTCTGCTCCATCGTCCCAATCCATATGCAGGAGTGCTGAGCCCCCCATGGGTTTTCGCTGTGTAGGCGTGATTATTGACCCGGGCTCCTGCTGCGAATTGATGGCTTTAGTGGCGCGAAAGGGACGGTGAGCGGCTGCTGAATATTTATCCGGCAAACATTTGTCTATAAGGAAAGCGGAGGTGTAAACCCGTCAGACACGGCATTGTTCACATACAATTACGGTATATTGATATATTTTTTCTTTAAGTTCCACATTTTTTTGGGGGTGGATGTTTTAAATTTTTAAAACTTGCTTTGGGATTTTTTTTTCCACAAGGAGAAGAGTTCCACAGACACAAAGTAGCAAAATTAGTGAAAATTGCTAACTTTTTTAAAAAAAAATTAAATATTTTTTTTTTAACGCTACTAATGTTTTCTTAAATCCATGACAAATATTTATTTGAAAATTTTGTATTACTTTTCTGGCTTGTGGTATCAGTCGCAGTTGTAACTTCTGTTGAGCGAATCGAAGTCCACAAACTGGACGCCGATCTGAATTTCAGGGAAAATTTGATTCGCCGCGAAGCCAAATTTCCACGTGCTTTGTGGTAGCGAATCGATTTTCCCTGAATGGCGGTAAAAAAATAAAAAATAAATAAATCATACCTTCTCCGTTTGCAAAGAGAGACAGACGCCGCCATCTTGATTGAAGATCTTGCACGAAATCCCGTGCGCGGTGATGTATGACGTCCTCAAGGGCCATGCTAAATTTTGCGCTCAAACGGAGGAGGTGTGATTTTTTTCTATTTTTTTATTTATATTTTTTTCTTTATTTTACACTGTATTATTGCTGTCAGATGCTGCGATCAGCTATGAACGGGGCATTTGAGGGGTACAATGACAGGGTGGGCGGCCCAATTGCCGTTCCCTGTCATTGAGCCCACAACTTCCAGGTAATTCGTCAGAAAGCAAATAATTTTTTTTTTTTTTTTCAATACTTCAATACTTCAATACTCTTCTACAATCCCCACCTCTCCTTCTACTAGGGTAGGCAAATTTTTGCTAAAATTTTTTTTTTCTTTTTCCATCAAAAAAACATACCGTAACTTTTTGTGTACGCAGTTCCTACGCAGACCTCCGTATCTCCATGGTTACAGACTACAAGCTGTGTGCTGATATTGTAGTCATGTGTTACTCTCTTCCATTTGCGCCTCTTCTACTGTTTGGAGGTTATGACGCGGGATGGAGTACAGCCGCCATACACAGTAGATGGCGGTCTGCCGACAGCTATCCCTCCTGGCCCCTCCCATGCACGTGCCGAGCATACGTGTTCTCAGAATGTGAGAAAGCCGCTACAATAACCTAAGGCCCCTTTCACACGGGCGAGATTTCTGCGCGGGTGTGATGCGTGAGTTGAACGCATTGTACCCGCACTGAATCTGGACCCATTAATTTCTATGGGGCTGTGCACACGAGCGTTGATTTTCACGCATCACTTGTGCGTTGCGTGAAAATCGCAGCAAGCTCCGTTTTTTTGCGTTCTGTATACGAAACTATTCATTTCAATGGATCTGCAAAAAAAAAACGGAAGGTACACTCCGTATGCTTTCCATTTTTCCGTTCCGTATAAAGATAGAACTTGTCCTATTATTGTCCACATAACAGACAAGGATAGTACTGTTTTATCAGGGGTCATCTGTTCTGTTCCGCAAAAAACGTAATGCACGCGGATGTCATCCGTATTTTTTGCCAACCACAAAATACTGAAAAAAGCCATACGGTCGTGTGCAAGAGGCCTTACACATTGGATGGTCAACCGGTCCTGACAAAATCGTCTGATTCTGACAAATTATTTTCTGATGGGTGTGGTCGGTAGGGGTCAGACTACACAGGGTTTGTTTGTAGTCTGTATCCATGGAGATAGCTTTGTACTTGATTTTTTTTTATCAATTATGTTGCTTTGTTTTTATTTTTAGAGGCATCGTTGTAATTACAAGCATACTTGCAAAAGTGCTCACACCCTGTTAATATTAATTTCGAAGCCCCGCAGATATCTTGCTTGTAAAGCAAATACCGCCATAAACTGATTTATATTAGTGCAGCATTAATGGAAATGTATACTGGATATGTCATGTGAAACTGTCACCGAAGGAGATTTATGTGACGAAGAAGAGGTGTACGGAAACATCTGGGAGCAATCACCATAAATAAGTTATCACGCCGTGAATACATTTGTTTGGAGCCTCGCAGGGATCCTGGCGCAACAAGCCCTATTTGATAATTACCGAGCAGCACGTATAGCATCAAGGCATTGGGGGTTAGGTTATTGTTTAGTCTTTTATTTTTTTTTATTTTTTCTGGTTGATTACATATATTGAATTATGTAACCGTGATGCGATAATTAAGAGAAGTGTCATTAATCCCGCTGATTGTGTTGTCAGATCGCTGCAGGTAGGAGTCATCGACGGAGACGTTATATTATTTCACTTACATAAACATGGGCCGATTTTAATTATTTTATTAATGTTAGTAATTACATTTTATTTACGGTACTTTTTTTTAAATTACAGGTTATTTACCTTGATTTTTTTTTTCTTACTCAAATAAATACATTTATTTTCTATATAAAATGTAAGAGTGAAACTGGATCGCACATCCTCAATACTATGCTTTTATCTAATAACCGCTTCTCAGCGCAATTTATAGTATACCTACCCCTATGTTGCATACTGTACATGAGGCATTAGTATACAATTTGATGAAAAAGCATAGGCCCACCCACCACAACAAGCTATTCATTTTCTATATTGTGTCCCATTTGATTTTTTATTTTATATCGATTTAAATTTTTGTATTTTTTATATTACATTTCATTTTAATTAAATTTTACGTTTGAATGAATACATTTTTCTTTTTTTATATATATATATATATATATATATATATATATATATATATATATTTTTTAATTTCTTTATTTTATTTAATTTTTTATTTTTAATATTGTGTCCCATTTTTTATTTTTTATTTTATCAATTTAATTTTTTTTTATTACATTTAAATTTAAATCTCATTTTTAAGTTCTAATGAATGTTTTTTTTTAATATTGTCTCCTCTTCGTTTTAATTTTTGATTCTATTGATTTTAAGTTTTTGTAAATTAAATTTTATGAATTTTTTTACGTTCCATTAAATACAATTTTATTTTAAATTTTCAATGTTATTTTTGATGATTTTCATTCTTTTATTGCGTTTTATTTAAATTTAAATTTTTAACTCATATGAATGCATTTATTTTAAATATTGTGACTTTCTCTTTTTTCTTTTTCTTTTTTATTGGTTTCAATTTTTTCATTACATTTTGTTTAAATGTCAAATGAATGAATTTTTAATATCGGGAAGCATTTTAATGATCAAATATTAAATTGACGGGAATTTTTGATATGTTTTTATTTAAAATAATAACATTTTATTTCAGTTTATGGTAAAAAAATAAATGTATATATATTTTTTAATATCTTGTTCACAGCTTTGACCTGGTAACCAACGGTGGCATCTCCATCACCCTACGTTTTGAGCGGGCGCCGTTTATCACGCAGGAGCACACGCTCTGGTTGCCCTGGGACCGCTTTTTCGTCATGGAGACCATCACAATGAGGCTCGAGGAGAACGAGATTGCTAGCTGTGACCTGAGCAGCTTCACCCGTCCGAATCCGGTTCTCTCTCCGGCTCCACTAACCGCTTTTGCCAGCTCGTGCTCGGAGAAGGGACCTATCGTACCCGAAATACAGGTAAGTGCTCGGCGGTGAGCGGCATCCGAAAAGTGTTCTCTACAGACAGGGAGAACTAATGTAATTTTTGTTACTTTATTTGTTCTTTACTATTTTTAAGTTTTATACTCCTGTCACATCCAAAGCCTAATTCAAAATTCTGCTGAGTATCTCCTGGCACCTGCCAACGCTTTCGACAACTCTCGCCACAGCAGAACACGATCTGTAGAGGTGCTGAATGGCAAGAAGCCCACAGTTGGTTCAATCTGAATGCCAAGAGAGAGTTTGAATGCAGCTCTTGATGTGACTGGAGAAGGACACACACAATTCACAGTCAGTTAAAGCCTTATTGTTCAGATATTTCAAAGACGCTGATAAATTCTTACAAGAATAATTGTTCTTGTCCTACGTATGTTTGCTACTCCTCTCACATCCAAAGCTGCATTCAAATTTCTGCAGAAACTCTCTTGATATCTGTGAGCACTGTCGACAGCTCTCACCACAGAAGAGCATGATCTGTAGGGATGCTCGGCCAGCAGGAAAGTCCGCAAGGAACTGTGATTGGTTCAATCTGAATGCAGCTCTTGATGTGACTGAAGAAGGAAACCGGCTCACGACGAATAAAGCATTTTTTGCACAAATGTTTTCAAAGACCTTGATAAATGATTAGATGAATAATTGTTCTTGTCTTAATGTTGGCCTTCATACTCCTGTCACCTCCAAAGCTGCATTCAGAATTCTGCCTCCCACGTTTTGGAGACTGTCGGCCCATAGATACACGCTTGCTAGCGCTCATTATAGAAGTGCATGCCTTGTAGAGACACTGAACCAGCAGAGATAGGTGATGCAGTTAAGCCTGAGCCGCTGACAAGAAGCAAATAGAAGTCTGAATGCAGCTCTGGATGTGATTGGAGAAGATGTAACCCAAGTTCAGTTTGAGATACCCTAATGCAAGTTTCGTTTTAGTACAAGTATTTCTGGAAGTCTATAAATAATTGCAAATAATGTAGTCATTGATTCTCTGCTCACATCCAAAGCAGAATTCTGCTAACATGCCTGCCAGCGCTGTGTGCCCTTGTTAGCGCTCAGCACACAGAGATTTTTCAGGTGGTTCAGCCCAAATGCTAGCAAAAGTTTTGAATGCAGCTTTAAGAATGCGCAAAAGCACATTTCACTAAATTGAATTCTCTATGCAGCTTTAGATGTGACTGGAGTACAAAGTCCTTTTAGAAATACTTGCATTTGCTCGTCTTGACCTGATCTCGAGTTATAAGGGTGCAGCCAATATTCGGGTGGTTTCTGTCACTTTTTGTTTGGTGCGGGGTTTGGAAGAGCGCGCCATTTTGTAGCAAAAAAAACAAAAAACAAAAACGGTGACGTTGTAAAAACCGCCGGAAAATTGACTCCTTCCTAATTTACTGCACTGTACTCGCATAAGTGTTTCCAAGAGGATATCGAAGTTCTTTGTACTCCTGTCACATCCAAAGCTGCACCGAGGATTCAATTTGGTGAAAATGTGGTTTTGCGCGTTCTTAAAGTGACAGGCAGGATGCAGAAGGGTACGGACGAGACTTTTTCATCGCCTGCTTAATGGAATCCATTTGTTTGATTAGCTGAGGAGATCTTGGAGTGGAATCGAGGAGTGAAGAATGTTTACATACCAGGCGGGATAAATGGTGCTGTCAGCGTGATGGAAGACTGCACCCAGGAGGAAATTAAACCGTACATTACATGCACGCCGTTCTTTACCGCCTCAGGAAATCAGCCATATTGCTACATTGGCAGATTTAGTTTTTCCGCCTTTAACCTCAATTTATAATGCATGACTAGCTTCACGTCCTTCAGAGCAGCGCTTCCCAATGTCCTTCCATGGGCTCACAGCCATTACTGTGCCCATAGGGGGCGTCACACAGCTCGCCGGCCCTCACTTATGGTGCGTAAGTCTCCATTTGTGCGTATTAACAGCTGTCCCCCCAGTTCTCCCTTTCCTATGGCCTTTTAGGTGTGTCAGTCTCCACTGTTTTTCTGGCATTCTATTCAGTAACCAGGAAGATCAGGATAAACATTTCTATAGGTCAGGCCTAGGTAGGAGTGAGTTTTAGACTGCGCCACGGTGCCTTATGGGCAATCATCAGCATTTTAATGCCTTTTTTTTTTTTTTTTTTTTTTTTTTTTTAGGCCTTACAAGAAGAAATTAAAATCTACGGGACCAAAATCAAACTCAACTACCTGAGCACGCGGAACGCAGGTTACAAGTCCGTCCTGAGGATCAGCCTGACGCACTCCACCATCCCTTTCAACCTGATGAAAGTCCACCTCATGGTCGCCGTCGAGGGGCGTCTCTTCAGAAAATGGTTCGCGGCCGCCCCGGACCTCTCCTACTTTTTCATCTGGGACAAGACGGACGTGTACAGTCAGAAGATCTACGGGTTGTCCGAGGCTTTTGGTAAGTTGCTGGCAGAGATGATTAAAACCTAGTTCTGTGTTGGCGTGTACTCCGTTCACATCCAGAGCTGCATTCGAAATTCGGTTCAAGCGCAGACTCGTCAAATCTAGACAACCGTGGCGCATCAAGCGGCAGCAGGGCAGACATTTACCCAGGCGATATGATACAGTGTAACACGATGGCGATTATATGGCGGTGTGCAGGATGTCATGGAACGGGAGAGGTTAAAATGACCAAACCCGCAAGGGGGGGGGGGCACACCAAACATAGTTCTAAATGCAGCTCTGGATGTGATTGGAGCATAGAGGTTACGGATCCAAAAGGGTATGGTGTCATCCCTGGAAATTTCTGCACTTTTATGATTCCTATGGGGGGGAAAAAAAGTTGCCAGCGTCCTTGTCACCACTGCAAAAGCATCCGGCAACTGCTTGTTGTCAATGAATGGAAACATTCCTGTTTACAACCCAGCCTGATGTTATTCCTCTAAAGGATACGGATACACGGTGACATGTCGGCAAGACGGAGAAAAGTCGTGACTTGTCTGCCTCCTGCTGTCGTGCGACTATTTTCGAGCTATGAGGTTGCAGGCGGGTTGCGTGACGTGGAACACAAAATCCGTCTAGTGTCGCACTGCCCCACCATTGACAAACATTACATGAAAAGTCGCCACGTAGCCGAGCCCTACGACGCTGGTGCTGCCCACGTTACAGGGTATGGGGGCTACTTTTGTAACAACAAGCAAAGGTCACCATCAGTTGTGGAAGCAGGCCTAGGCCAGGATGTGGGCACAAATAGTTTTTTTTTTTTTTTGCTTGCTGTCAGTGAATAGAAACATTTAAAGCTTTATAAACCATTATGATCCTATGCTTCTGACTCAAGTGCAGGTCTCGTCACAGTGTGTCAGAGCTCGCTCTTGTGACTGCGGCTGCGCCATCAGGACAAATCTGAAAAATCTCTCAAATCTAGTACCTTTACTTGCTGCCAGTGAATGGAAATAGCCTTAATTTAACAGTCTTCATTCTTCACATTCAGAAGCTAATAACCTACCCCGATCATATCGTTCTGCATGGTGCGTTACAGTGTATCAGCGCTCCATCCGCGCAGCTGTGCAAGTAGGACAGGGCACTAAGCCTAAATAGAACTACCGCTGATGATACACTGTGACAACCCCGCAGCTGTGTGGAGGGTGCACGTTCAGGCCACTATGGGGTTTTCAGCTACTGATTGTAAACAGAAATGTCCCCTTTCACTGACCGCAAGCAGAGATCTCATAAATAGTGATCATAAAGCCATTTTAATGCTCTTTAATATCTGATCTATGAATATATCTGCCAGTTATTGCAGGTTATTTCTGGATATAATCACCGGAGTATTATTATGCGTCCCCGGTGGTCAGCCATTACTACCGCTTGCTCAGCTCTGTGTCTTTCCCTCCCAGTGTCTGTAGGATACGAGTATGAATCCTGCCCCGACCTCATTCTATGGGAGAAGCGGACCGCCATATTACAGGGTTATGAAATCGAGGCGTCCAAGCTGGGGGGATGGTCTCTGGACAAACATCACGCGCTCAACATACAAACCGGTGAGTGAGGAGACGAGGAGCGGGATTTTTATTCATCTGTTGGGAAGGTATTACGCTAAGGCCACATTCACACGGTCAGGTTTTCATGGACCATTCTGCATCCATGTGTGCATCTCGTGGCTGTTAAAAATGGCTATGAAAAGCAGATTTTATTGTTGTTTTTTTTTATTAGCATCCCAAACCCTGCAGTGCCCTCAATACACCCCCCACAGTGCCTCCAGTACCTATAATACCCCCTTTCCCCTTGTAGTGCCCCCTGTATATAAAATGCCCCCCATTAATGTTTTCCTAGTATAGAAAAGGCACCCAATAGTGCCCCTGTATATATAATGCCCCCCAATAGTGTTCTCCTAGTATACAAAAGGCACCCAATAGTGCCCCCTGTATATAATATGCTCCCTACAGTACCACTTGTATACAAAATACTCCCTATAATGCCCCCCAATAGTGTTCTCCTAGTATAAAAAAAAGGCACCCAATAGTGGCCCCTGTATATAAAATACTCCCTACAGTACCACTTGTATATAAAATACCCCAATAGTGCCCCCTGTATATATAATGCCCCCAATAGTGTTCTCCTAGTATAAAAAAGGCACCCAATAGTGCCCCCTGTATATACAATACTCCCTACAGTACCACTTGTATATAAAATACCCCCAATAGTGCCCCCTGTATATATAATGCCCCCCAATAGTGTTCTCCTAGTATAAAAAAGGCACCCAATAGTGCCCCCTGTATATACTATGCTCCCTACAGTACCACTTGTATATAAAATACCCCCAATAGTGCCCCCTGTATATATAATGCCCCCCAATAGTGTTCTCCTAGTATAAAAAAGGCACCCAATAGTGCCCCCTGTATATACTATGCTCCCTACAGTACCACTTGTATATAAAATACCCCCAATAGTGCCCCCTGTATATATAATGCCCCCCAATAGTGTTCTCCTAGTATAAAAAAGGCACCCAATAGTGCCCCCTGTATATACTATACTCCCTACAGTACCACTTGTATATAAAATACCCCCAATAGTGCCCCCTGTATATATAATGCCCCCAATAGTGTTCTCCTAGTATAAAAAGGCACCCAATAGTGCCCCCTGTATATACTATGCTCCCTACAGTACCACTTGTATATAAAATACCCCCAATAGTGCCCCCTGTATATATAATGCCCCCCAATAGTGTTCTCCTAGTATAAAAAAGGCAACCAATAGTGGCCCCTGTATATACAATACTCCCTACAGTACCACTTGTATATAAAAAAAAAACAATAGTGCCCCCTGTATATATAATGCCCCCTAATAGTGTTCTCCTAGTATAAAAAAAGGCACCCAATAGTGGCCCCTGTATAAATAAGGACCCCTCCTCCCCATAATGCTCTCCGCAGGAGGGAAGCTGAAGAACCTGACGCTTCCAGCATTGTGACTTCATGACGTTGGGAATGTCAGGTCCTTCCAGTTCCCTTCACTGCAGAGCAAGATTAACCCCTGAAAGGCAATTTAACTATTTTTTTTAATGGCAGCTAGTTGTGTGCCCTCCTGTCTATACGGCCATGAAAAACGGGCTTTAGTGGGGTCCATCTGACCGTGATAATGGCCGCTTTTTTGACAGCAGCAATTCACTGGCCGTTAAAAAACAAACAAAAAAAAAACATGTGATTAGCCCCATAGACTTTGGCTCTGAAAAAAATATTTTTTATCTGTTGTGTGAAAAAAATTAATTGTCTGGTAACAGAGAGCAATAGATTACATTCACATAAGTAGCAAATTGAGAGAATGCAATTTAGACGTAGTGTCCCTTTAAGGCCATTCCCTCCCCCTCATTTGCATAATACATCCGCTGGCACCAAGCTTTGACTTTCTTAAAGGGAAAGCTGCCCTTTATTTCATATATTTAAATACTGTAGTAACACAGATCTATTCTT
Organism: Bufo gargarizans; assembly: GCF_014858855.1. Classification (NCBI taxonomy): domain Eukaryota; kingdom Metazoa; phylum Chordata; class Amphibia; order Anura; family Bufonidae; genus Bufo; species Bufo gargarizans. The sequence continues at coordinate 43,831,638 of NC_058082.1, read as the reverse complement.
TATGGGGCCAGGAATTCTGCACAAAGGCAACGGCGAGAACCAGTTCATTTCCCAGCAGCCGCCCGTGATCGGTAGCACTATGGGCAACGGGCGCCGCCGAAGCATCTCCTGCCCCAGCTGTAACGGTTTAGCGGACGGTAACAAACTCCTGGCACCGGTCGCCCTAACTTGTGGCCCAGGCGGAAGCCTTTACGTTGGAGACTTCAACTACATCCGAAGAATCTTCCCTTCTGGCAACGTCACCAGCATCCTGGAGCTGAGGTAAGTCTAGAAAATCCGCTGATGAGATTTGGCGTCCGGGGGGGGGGTCACCTCTCCTATAAGTTAGAGCAGAGAGCCGCCAAGAAAGAGCAGCTACAACAATAGAGGACTCTGCTCTGCTTTTGAATGTGCGCCATGTAATACTGCATTTGACCTATAGCGGCCGCTGTAGGAAATAAGGCCAGCCACAAATTCCCTCAATATCTGCTGATCATCGGGATTTCATAAGGCCTCTTGCACACGACCGTATGGCTTTTTCATTTTTTTGCGGTCCGCAAAAAACTGATCCACAAAAAATACGGATGACATTGTGTGCATTCCGTTTTTTGCGGAACAGAACAGCTGGCCCCTGATAGAACAGTACTATCCTTGTCCGTAATGCGGACAATAATAGGGCAGGTTCTATCTTTCAATGAAACGGAAATACGGAAACGGATGCATTGAAATGAATTTGTTCCGTATATGGAACGCAAAAAAACGGAACGTAAGAGGCCTTGTGTGTAAGAGGCCTAACCCAGTTTCTTTTTAAAAAGAGACGTTTGCTTTGCGATAAGGATGGAAGAGATGGGTACCGCTTCCAGAAAAACTTCAAAAGTAGCCATAAAAATGGTCTGATTTTGTAACTGCAGCAGAGCCGAGTTTGTCATCTGGTTCAGCGTAAGATCTGTGGTTTCTAATAGGGCTGAAGATTAATGCTGCATTTACATACAGCGACCGAGTAGACAATTATCCGGAAAGAAGCGTCCCTTCCCGGCAATTGCCTGCTCGTCAGTGTAAGGGGGCGAGGGATGAACGATGGTTTTGCTCGCTCATCGGGGATCGCCGGCACATTTACAAGAGCAGATTGTCGGCAGTGTTATCTCCGCTCAGCGTGCTGTAGCAATGCACAAAAGAAAAATAAGTTCAGCTCTGCTACATCTGTACTGTATCGGTGCTTGTTTCTCTGACTGTCACATTAACCTCTTCCTTTTCCTACTTCTTTTACTAACACTTCCCTTTCTCTCTGCCTCTCTTGTCTTCTCTCAGAAATAAAGAATTCAGGCACAGGTAAGTGCTCCTCGCCCCCCTGTGCTCTCATATTGTATGTGACATTGCATCGGCTTTGCAACGCATGCCCCTCGGTTGTGGCCCCTTTAAGAGATCTCATTATGAATTCACTGGTCATAAGGGGGTTAAGTTTGCAGATCAGTTTTATGGCCGCTTACCCGCAGTCAGTGTTTGATCAGTGATTATCATCAGTTGTTGTGAGCCAAAACAAGGAGCGGGTCAAAAACACAGAACCGGTGGCAATCGTCCCATTATACCTTATGTCTGGTGTGTGCTTCTGGCCTTGTCTCACAATCACTGATCAAACACTGACCAAACACTGAGGTATATACTTTTCATCAGTGATTGGGAGGCAAAACCAGGAGGAGAGGTTACATCAGGATAAGGTATAATGGAAAGATCTGCACCTGTTCTGGTTTTGGTTCACATTTAGGGCTCATTCACACGAACGTATTTTGTTTCCGCGTCCCTTACAGGTTTTTTTTAGGCCCTTATGCAGAACAATTCACTTCAGCGGGGCCGGAAAAAAACGGAAATGACTCCGTGTGCATTCAGTTTCCGTATGACTGTTCCGCAAAAAATGTCCTATTATTGTCCGCACAACAGAAAAGGATAGGACTGTTCTATTATGGCCAAGCTGTTCCGTTCCGCGGAATGCACGCGCACTTCATCCGTATTTTTTGGCGGATCCGTGCTTTGCAGACCACAACATACGTACGGTTGTGTGTATAAGCCCTTACTGATGGAAATCACTGAAGTGTGAACTAGGCCTGACTGTGTGAAGGCTTCCATATGTAGATATAATATTTGCTCTTAGTAGGAAGTTCAACCTTAAAGGGGAACTCCATCTTTATTCTTAATTCCTCTACAACTCCATAAGAAGGGTCCAGAATGGTGATAAATATGATCTACGCCCCTTCAGACTGCTCAGGGATCGCAACAGTCAGTTGTAGTGACTACAGAGCGCACAAGGAGGCATTGCCCCGACCATCCCATTTTCTTAGATGTTCCTCTGACTAAGGGCTCATTCAGATGGCCGTATGCTGTACGCAAAAATGTGGATCCGTTTTTTTTGTGGATTAGATACTGACCCATTTACTTCCATTCCAAGGCTCCACAAAGCAAATGAAACAAGTCCTTAAGGCTACATTCACACGAACGTATTTTGTTTCCGTGTCTGTTTTTTTGTGGTTTTTTTTGCGGATAGGATGCGGACCCATTCATTTCAATGGGTCTGCAAAAAATTCGGACAGCACACCGTGTGCTATCCGCATCCCTATGTCTGTTCCGTAGCCCCGCAAAAAAGATAGAACATGTCCTATTCTTGGATAAGCATTGTTACAATGGATCCTCAAAAAAAAACTGATGCCATATGTAAAGTCATCCGTTTTTTTGTTGCGGATCTGCAATTTGCGGACCGCAAAACACGTGTTAATGTAACCTTGCCTGTCGCTGAAAATCATAACGTGGCCCCATTGAAGTCTATGGGTCTGCAAAAATGCGGAATACAATCCGTTTTTTTTTTTGTTGTTTTTTTTGGTGGACATGCTGAACTGTCGACAAAAAAAAACAGATCCGCGTTTTTGCGGACAGCATTCAGCTGTCTGAATGAGCCCTAAAGGCATGTTAACGCTTACTCAGGTTCTACCACTGACATTGAGTGTAATCCCTGGAGGTTCCACCAGGGGGAGCTCTAGTGATCAGCTTCTAATCAAAAGGAAACCTCCAACCGGAAAACCCTCTTTTAAGGTGGAATAGAAATGAAGGTATATATATACTGTGAAATACTGCACACAGGTTCTCCTATGAATCAGCGCGCCCTACTAAGCAACCATTCTGGCCTTTATCTAAAAATCTTGTTTCTTTCCCGCATATAATTACCATACAATACACGCACCGTTTCTGGTTGCACCAGTCATTTTTCAGCGTAATGTGCCTTTAAATGGGAATCTAATGGTTTAGCTGAGACTGAACCCGGCACCGTTAATCAGTGACAGACATTGTGATCCATTCATCTTGGCTTTCTGCGTGTCGCCGTGCTCGGCGAAGATGGATAGGCCGAATGTGTCACCCGGATTCCTCCTTGCTGAAATCTTCACTTTAAGACGGGGGCTCCTTGGCTAATTGCCTGGCCCGTCTTGATGCATACTGTAAGACATGATGGATGGCGGCTCCGGTCCTCGTGTTGCCGGCAATGAGCTGAGATATTAGACCCTCTCTCGCATTGTGTCTTTCACGGTTAATTAGCTCCGGCGCAGTTTATTCAAGGAGTAATTTCTAATCTAATATTTCCTGCTCGTTAGTTCATGAGAATCCACCAATCATGATTAACGGACAGGGCGGCGCAATCCTTCTTCTCGGCTTTAATTAGTGACATTTTACTGAAAGGAATTCCCAGTCATAAACGGTCAAAAGGGGTCATCTTGCCTCCATTCAGTTGTTCAGTTTTCAAGATTTCGTCTTGCTCTTGGTGAACACAAACCTTTATTAATTATATTCAGAGGATGAAATCTCATCTTGGCCATAAAGCTGAAGTCTCATAACCATAGTGGAGTTCAGAGTAGGCTATCAGTGATGAACACTCTAAATTATGGGGGCTTTAAATGCAGCCCTAGATTCCACCCCTTATTGCAGCTACTTGCCACCCATAGCTAACACAGCTACTTGCCACTGCAAGATATGGTGCAGCCCTATGCCCCTCAAGAAACAGTTCGGCCCTATGTTCTCCAAGAAACTGCTCAGCCCCATGACCTCAAAAAAACTGCTTAGCCCCATGCCCTCTAAGAAATTGCTCAGCCCCATGTTCTCCAAGAAAATGCTCAGCCCCATGATCTCCAAAAAAATGCTCAGCCCCATGTTCTGCAAGAAACTGCTTAGTCCCATGTTCTCTGAGAAACTGCTCAGCCCCATGTTCTCCAAGAAACTGCTCAGCCCCATGTTCTCCAAGAAACTGCTCAGCCCCATGTTCTCCAAGAAACTGCTCAGCCCCATGTTCTCCAAGAAACTGCTCAGCCCCATGTTCTCCAAGAAACTGCTCAGCCTCATGTTCTCCAAGAAACTGCTCAGCCTCATGTTCTCCAAGAAACTGCTCAGCCCCATGTTCTCCAAGAAACTGCTGCACTTTCAAACAGCTGATTAGTGGGGATGTCAGAAGTCAGACCCCTACCAATCTGATATTGGTGACCTACCCTGAGGATAGGTCATAAGTATTATGCCACTGCACAACCTGTTTAATAAAATGTTGGCTTATATGAGCAATGAATTAGGCCAGTGTTCTGCCATATGAATGCAAACAACTCCAAATTAACCTTCTCCCTGTTACCTAGTCTATAGCCTCTTCTTACCTTCCTCTCTATAGAGAGACTGTAGGCAGGCTTATCGGGGTTAATTCCGATGCACAGGGCACAGAGCAGTATCAATTTGTCCCCTAATGGAGCACAACATGCGTTTCAAATGGGTGAAATAAATGAGCCGGAGCATGGGATTTACTCGCCTTCTCCAGATATTTCCAAGTCTGTAGAACAAGAACCATATTCTAAACATTCAGGACGAGCTAAACATCTGTCCTAATATAAAGGCTAATAAAAAGATTAAGGTGTATGGCTCTAACACTTATTATCCCATTCGTATACTCTTGTCCATAAGGGCAGTATTATAGTAGTTATATTCTTGTACATAGGAGCAGTATTATAGTAGTTATATTCTTGTACATAGGAGGCAGTATTATAGTAGTTATATTCTTGTACATAGGGGCAGTATTATAGTAGTTATATTCTTGTACATATGAGCAGTATTATAGTAGTTATATTCTTGTACATAGGAGGCAGTATTATAGTAGTTATATTCTTGTACATAGGAGCAGTATTATAGTAGTTATATTCTTATACATAGGAGCAGTATTATAGTAGTTATATTCTTGTACATAGGAGCAGTATTATAGTAGTTATATTTTTGTACATAGGAGGCGGTATTATAGTAGTTATATTCTTGTACATAGGAGCAGTATTATAGTAATTATATTCTTGTACATAGGAGCAGTATTACAGTAGTTATATTCTTGTACATAGAAGCAGTATTATAGTAGTTATATTCTTGTACATAGGAGCAGTATTATAGTAATTATATTCTTGTACATAGGAGCAGTATTATAGTAGTTATATTCTTGTACATAGGAGCAGTATTATAGTAGTTGTACATAGGAGCAGTATTTATAGTAGTTATTCTTGTACATAGGAGCAGTATTATAGTAATTATATTCTTGTACATAGAAGCAGTATTATAGTAGTTATATTCTTGTACATAGGGGCAGTAATATAGTAGTTATATCCTTGTACATAGGAGCAGTATTATAGTAGTTATATTCTTGTACATAGGAGCAGTATTATAGTAGTTATATTATTGTACATAGGGGCAGTAATATAGTAGTTACAGCCTTGTACATAGGAGCAGTATTATAGTAGTTATATTCTTGTACATAGGAGAAGTATTATAGTAGTTATATTCTTGTACATAGGAGGCAGTATTATAGTAGCTATATTCTTGTACATAGGAGGCAGTATTATAGTAGTTATATTCTTGTACATAGGAGGCAGTATTATAGTAGTTATATTCTTGTACACAGGATCAGTATTATAGTAGTTATATTATTATACATAGGCGCAGTATTATAGTAGTTATATTCTTGTATATAAGAAGCATTATTATTGTAGTTATATTCTTGTACATATGAGGCAGTATTATAGTAGTTATGTTCTTGTACATAGGAGCAGTATTATAGTAGTTATATTCTTGTACATAGGAGCAGTATTATAGCAGTTATATTCTTGTACATAGGGGGCAGTATTATAGTAGTTATATTCTTGTACATAGGAGCAGTATTATAGTAGTTATATCCTTGTACATAGGAGGCAGTATTATAGTAGTTATATTCTTGTACATAGGAGAGCAGTATTATAGTAGTTATATTCTTGTACATAGGAGCAGTATTATAGTAGTTATATTCTTGTACATAGGAGCAGTATTATAGTAGTTATATTCTTGTACATAGGAGAGCAGTATTATAGTAGTTATATTCTTGTACATAGGAGCAGTATTATAGTAGTTATATTCTTGTACATAGGAGAGCAGTATTATAGTAGTTATATTCTTGTACATAGGAGCAGTATAAGAATATGATTGATTGCAAATATCAATTATTTAATACTTTGATTCTCCTTAGTAACTGAGAAGTTACAATATTTTAACCTTGTGTAAAATAAAATAAAGAGGAGGCAGCACCACATTAGCAGTGTCAGTGAGTCCAAATAAAAGTGGTAGAAGCTAGAATGCGCTTGCCATAAGGGGTTGTGGGGAGTCACAACCACTGTAGAGAGCCTTGCTGGTAATTTTTCAGACCGATCAGCAAACTGTATTAGCCAGGCTGCAGCCGCAGTTTTCCTGTGGTGCCTCACTTGCAGCAATCTTCAGAATAGTGGGTATCCAATTGTAGGACCGCTTGTCTGGCGCTGCTTTATACAATTCAAACTGGCATCAAGGATGAGGGTGGAAAAAGTTTTATTCAAGTGCTGTCAAGGAAAAACTCAATATTGTCCTGATGAAGAGGGTTTTTCCTACCCTTGAAACGGGTTGACAGCACTTGAATAAAGCTTTTTCCACCCTCATCCTTGATGCCAGTTTGAATTGTATAAAGCAGCGCCGGACAAGCGGTTCTACAATTGTTTTCCACTTTTTGAATATTTTACCCATAAGAATAAAAGCTATGTGTCTTAGAGATTAAAAGCCCCTCTGGAACAGGAAAGTTTATGGGTTCAACCTTTGCAAATGGGAGGTCTTCAGATCAAACATGTTGGTGTGTTGAGGAATATAAGCATTCTTGTGGGATACATCATGCAGGATTTAGATGCTTGGTCTGTGGACAGCTTCCCAACATACCACTGAATGTGTTGCCAGGTTAGGTCTCACATGTCCGCCTACAATAATTGAATTATGTTTTTTTTATTTTTATTTTACCCTTCATTGTCTTCTTCACTGTGTTGTTGATGGATAATCACAGTTGGCATTTTGCCCTCTTAACAACATAGCTTGACCTTGTGTCTTCCTTGATGTTCCGGAGATCTAATACGACCATCTTCCTTTATTTCCTTCAATTAATTCCAGCCACAGCCCAGCTCATAAATATTACTTGGCTACAGACCCAGTCACCGGCGCCATCCTTCTGTCCGATACCAACAGCCGACGTGTCTACAAGATAAAGTCAACAACAGTTGTGACTGAAGTTGTGAAGAATTCAGAAGTGGTGGCAGGAACTGGAGACCAGTGTCTACCCTTCGATGACACGCGTTGTGGAGATGGTGGCAAAGCCATAGAAGCTTCTCTTAACAACCCTAGAGGTAAAAGCAAATGATGATACCATAAAAAGGAAAGAGTTCAACATAGCTGTCAAGATGGCAAACTAGATTGTGGCTTCATGTTCATGTGCTAGTAGTAGGCAGGATATGGGGAGATGATTGCCCCTTCTTGAAAAATTCATGGGTTATTCTCAGGAGAATAGTTTGTCTTATGTCTTGGCCGTGACCTCTTAACCGGGTAAAAAAAAGTTTGTGTTTACATTACATTCTCTATTACGGTGAATTCCTTCGCGTTTTCCACCATTCAAGTCTACAGTTGTTTCTATGATTTTTGTTGTAATAAGACATCTTATTTTGTGCCCAACCATGTTTGTCAATGCAAAAGGCCACCAGCCTGCAGATCCCTAAACCAACATCTGGATGATATATAATGGGTATTAGAGATGATTTGGGGGTATTTGGAGATGATGGTCCAACAAGACTAATAGGTTAATATTGATTGCATCACGTTGTTACTCAGGTATTTCATTGAGAAGAACTTAAGGAGATGGGACCTAGTTGATGAGCTGATTGGTAACGGAGCATGTGGTCTATGGATGAAGTTGGATCTTCATGTTCTTATGGAAATCTGAAATTGTCTCTCCCATTGATAAATGGGGTTGTTGCCACTTCTATTCTTTAATACCATGGAAGGAAAGATGATTGCCATACCCCAACCCTAGATTATGTATTTCTCAGTTATTTATTTTATCATTTCGGTGTTGGAGAGCATTTGGTGGAGTCTCTGTGCCCTCTCAACAGTGGGGAATGTTACAAATACTGGAATAACATTGAACTAAAGACCATATTTGCACCTTCTTAGTTGTTAGAAGGACCAGTTAAGGGATTTGAACATAGCTAGGCTACTTAGCTCCACCCCATTTGGCTTAGACCAAAAGGATCATGACACGTTCCTGCCACCCAGAAACCCTTAAAGGTGCTGTCCAGTAATTTTATATTCCTGAGGATAGGCCATCAGAAGCTGATTGGCAGAATCCTTCACCATGCCTCTCCACCAATCAGCGTTCTGGAGTAGTTCAAGCGCTAGAAACAGGTGCCTTGCCTATTGTGTAGTGGATGGAGCTGGTTACTGTAGTGCTGCTTTCGTTGCAGTGAATACCACAGTAACTGGCTCCATCCAGTGCACAAAAGATGGAGCTCTGTAGTTCTGGCACCAGGGCTGCTCCCGATCAGCTGATCTGTGGGGTGTGGGGTATTGGACCCCCGTTCGATCAGATATTGATGGACTTGAAGGATATGGACAGCACCATACCCTGTCTATAGATTGTGTCTGGTATTGTAGATTCGCTCCATCAAAGCAAGTGGCGCTGATGTAAAAAACCACACACAACCTGTGAACAGGCGTGGCACTGTTTTTTAAAGAGCTGCCGTATATTTTCTGTTTAAACCTGCGCCTTGTCGTAAATTAGGTGCATCCTCCGGCAGGGCAGGGGATATCAGTAGAGCGCCAGTCTTGATATATCTCCCTTAAAATACTAAATGGGCAAATGCCAAGTGGGCCGATATTTGCCTTCCACCCAGCCTGAAGAAGGACCTCGCTTCATTTTACAGAATTTTCCAAAAATGCTATTGTTCATATATCACAAGATATGGACCCGAGCCAGGGGGATTTATTTCACTAGTTTTAGACGCTTTCTTCCCAAAATGCTTGGAGGCCCGGATTAACATACAAAAAAAAAAAAAAAAAAAATGTACTTAACGCACCATAAACCGAAAAAAAGGAAGAAAAAAAACTCCCGACAAAGCTGCCTTCAATCAGTCCCAAACCACAAGTGAGTCTTAAATCAAGCCATATGAAACCTCAGCTGCATTTTCATAATTTAATTGTAATCCTTGTCCATGGCGAAATGTCTCAACCATATGTAGAATTACACGTTTCAAATTTTTATTTCCAAAGGGAATGGTTTTTAGGAATAAGTTATCGTCGTCGCAGTGAACCGTGAAGCAGACCCGGAGCCCAAAGTTCTGTGGATTAAGGAACTTGATATCACCCAACCCTGTTCTGTGTCACTCCTCATCCAGTGCGGGGCAATTAATAGACCGCTGGTCCCTTGTAAATTTATAAATCTAATTATTACATTATTTAAAGGGCCCGGACTGAAGGCGTATGGGTCTCCTAATGCGTTCTAAAGCTGTCAGCGGTAAAGAGACTCGGGGAGGGTTTTGTACTTTTTTTATGGCCGGAATCGGTAAATCCTTTTCCAGCCATTTAACATCTGCTTTGTAGGATCGCAAATTAGGGCAACGACGGATTACACGGCTACATCAGATGCAGCAGAGTTTGGAAAGGATTGCAGGATATTTCCTCGTAGAGTGCCATATTACAGACCTAATGACTGGTGCTGTGTCCATAAAAGATGCACAAGACATCCCCGTTGACTTCCAGGCTGGTCGTAGACTTATAGTCTACTCAAGACTATGGAGAAGTCTACGCAACACTGTGGACATTCTGGCAGATATCGTTAAGGGGATTGGTCTATGTTGTTAACATGAGACCCTAATGGTGATGTGCCGTGTTTCTATCGGCTTATATCAGAGCCTTCCATACAGTGGGAAATCTTCCCGATGTATATGTCTGACTGAAGTCTCCACCATGATGTGAATAGAACCTGAGGTGCTGAAGAACATCCTTGGCTTTCTAGGTGTTAGAGTGGTTATGGGAAGGGTTGAAGTTCACTCTTAGGGCTCTTTCACACAAGCGGATGCCGTGCGTGGAATCCGCTGTGTGAAAGAGAGCCAAGCCCCGCTCCGGACAGCAGAGATACGGAGCATTAACATGACTGATAATGCTCTGTGCCTCTCTGTGACCTTTTTGCTACAAAATCACGGTGACAACTTTATCTCACTGTGATTTTATAGTAAAAAGATCACAGAGATGCACGGAGCATTATCAGTCATGTTAATGCTCCGTGTCTCTGCTGTCCGGAACGGGGCTTGGCTGTCTTTCACGCAGCGGATTCCACGCGCGGCATCCGCTCGTGTGAAAGATCCCTTAGGCTCTGTTGGTTGGGATTAAAGGGAATGTAGTGCCCATATTACTTTTTACTAAGCAAGACCAGATAGGAAGACCCGTTATTTTTTCTCGAATCTGTTTTTAATTTCTGACTGTAGATTTTTTTTTTTTTTTTTCTGTACAGATTTTCATCTTGCCTGAGCTGCTGGTTACAGCATTTAGAGAGATGCACTACAGAAGCCATATGGACCATAGATAGATGTTCATTGATTTGTATGGGCGAGTGTTGTGTGCATGCTTTGTGACCTTTGCAGAGGTCAATTTGCAGAGAGGGAGAGGAGTTGAGCACCTATTGTTAATGGTGGATAATATATATATATATATATATATATATATATATATATATATATATATATACACACTCTGTGTATATATAGGTGTAACCAATCATTGTGATCCTGTCTGTAATGATGAGATGACTTCTAAGAAGTGATCTCTATACAGCAGGATGTGTCGGCCAGCTGTGGGGCTCAGTGGCCAGTGTGAGAGTTGCAGGATTTTAGGTATCTGCCCAGAGTCCTCCAAACACTGCATATTTTTGCCCCATATATCTGTTCTCCACATCAGCACTTTCCTTCCCCTGCTCTCGGCATCGCTGCATCCTGGCAGGATGTTTACATGTGAAACTTCGTGTTTTCACCAACTTCCTGCTGGGTTTTCCAACCAATCCCAGCATGCTTTTCTCTGTAATGTTTCACAGGGCTTGCTCTGCCTAAGTAACATGGAGAGCGGAGATGTAGGGGTCATGACTGCTGCAGAAAGAACAGCATGGCAGGCAGATGATGCTGAGAATAGGAGAAGGAAAGTGCTGACATGAGAGATAGGTATGTGGGGCAAAAATATTCAGTGTTTTAGGAAGATTAAAATAAAAACCTTCATTATGAAACCGCAGAACCCCTTTTTAAGGCTTTTTTATTTTATTTTATTTTTTAAATTGTCTCAACGTACAAAATTGGATTAACATAATAGGTCATTTTCTGATGGCACATTCCCTTTTAAGACCACTAATGCACAGTACTATAAATGGTTACTAATAGTTGCAAGGAGACCCTGGTGTAGGTCACTCTACGTTCTCCATTCCTTTGAGTTAAATCCTTTAGTTTTGCTGTTTGTGAGAGATAAATGTTATTTTTACATTAATCTTTGTTAGTAACATATCTTATGTGCGGCTTGGAACGTGAAGGAATTATTTATCAAGTGATAGCTGGTGATGCACATAAAAAAACACCCACCACATGGAAGCTCCTGCTGCTTCCGAGCACGCTGCCGAAATGTGTCGGGAGGATTATCGGAGGTTTGCGGAGGGCATATGACAACATGTAGGCCTCATCTCTTCACACCGTCATCTCGGTGTTTAATTAGAATCTCAGCTCTGCACGCCGGGTGGGGTAATCACTAGCACTTGAAGTTACATCTTCGTGTTGGACTGAATCTCATGCTCGGCATTGATGAGAGCTTCGTACACACGCTGTCATCTTCTTTCAGGGAGCTTTTAAAGGGACATGAGCGAAGTCAGGATGTGCGGTAGAGCATGACTAAAGGCTGCAAGTAAAATCAAGAATACAAGATCTCAATATCGAGCAGATGTCTTATTTGTATCATCACTGGAAGTTATTACGAGGAACTGGTCACATGTAGAGGGATATGGTGACCCTATTGTAGTCGTATCCTATGGTTTTGTACAATGTTCATGTCCGTGGGTCAGACAGTCAAATATGATTTCCATTGAGATGCGATATCCATTGACCATCTTATATTATTTCCATTGACTTCCAATAACCATCTATATGATTTCTAAGACTTTCATTCACCTGTATAAACCTCATCCTATATCGTTTCCTTTGACTCCCTTTACTGTTACATATAATTTCATTGACCACCATGTATGATTTCCGTTGACTTCCATTGACCATCACTTATTATTTCCATTGACGATTACATATGGTTTCCATTGACTTGCATTGACCAATACCTATGACTTCTGTTGACTTCCATGGACCATCACGTATGATTTCCAGGACTTTCATTCGTCTGTATAAGTTTCATTGACTTCAGTTGACCATCACTTTTGATTTCCATGGACTTCCAAGATATATTCCTTTACCTGACTTGGTCCTGGTTGATAGGCTATCATTTTGGCAGTAGCACTAGATAGCATCATCTTGTCACTCAGCTTACAGCTAGACTCCTCAAGCATGTAGGGTGCTCCATCCTATTCGTGTCATACTACTTACACATGTAACATGATAGAAATGCTTTTTCACCAGTGTATCTCATGGTCCTTGTCCCATGGGTTATGGATGTTGGTGTCAACTGCAGCTTTTGATAAATGCTTTGGAATTTGGTGAGTCTTCCAAATGCCGTCAGGGAGAAGACCTAAATGATAGACCTAGACAGCTACTTAGTGCATGACATGCAATGCTCAGCCTACCAACATACAGTACTGTAGACCCACTTAGGCCAACCAACGATATTTTGAAGACTTTACATTGGCAAATGAGGGTGCTGAACTGTTCCCATCACATCCAGCACCCAACAGATATGGTCCTTTAGCACAAGTTCAAGGCTTCTGTAGACCAGTAGTCATTTTCTATACATTTGGAACGCATTTCGCATTAGAACTCAATGGTATCTTCACACTGTAGAAAAAGACCCCAAATTAATGTTTATCTTCTTCTCCAGGCATCACTGTGGACAAATACGGCCTCATCTACTTTGTTGATGGCACCATGATACGACGCATCGATCAAAACGGCATCATCTCCACTCTTCTTGGTTCCAACGACTTAACCTCGGCCTGGCCCTTGAGCTGTGACTCCATTATGGATATTTCACAGGTACCAGTATGCCCTTCTGTAGTATGCCCTTCTGGTAGGGGCACTATCACGAGCTGAATCCGATTAACTGGCATGGGATGTGTAACGCCCAAAATTTACAACAGCCGGGATGTAAGAGGATTTTAGTTGTATCAGATTGCAAATTAGTCACAGTTGGAGACACGCTGTGCTTTAAAGAGTTGAGGATGGAAAGACGTCGGCGTCCTCATTATAATACAGATAAACCTGCCCCGTGAAGGATGTAGATTAAGGAAAGCATTCTATCTTCTGCAGAAAGTCAACTTTTTATTTTTCTTAAGATCCAGCGGGCGTGCTTTTCACACTCGACACCATGTCTGTGAATGCCAAGCCTGATTTCTAAGTCATTCCTTCTAAAGATGTATTAAGACTTGACATCAACCTTGTCTCCCCCAAATTACCAACCCTTGGAGACTTAGACAACCTCCTTGATTAAGATTGATGGCAGTTACTGTTAAGGGGGTTGTCCAAATGTTTAATACTGATGACCTATACTCAGGATAGGTCATCAGTATGTGATCGTGCTGTTTGAAGAAGCTGTGACACTTCGGTGAGCGCCGCGGCCTCTTCCTAGGCCAGTGACATCACATTTATCGATTACGTGGCCTAGGCGCAGCTCAATTACATTCAAATGAATGGGGCTGAGCTGTGACACCAAGCATGGCCACTGGATGAGTGTGTACTTTTTAAGCTGTAAAGGAGGCCACGACGCTCACAAGAGCACTGCAGCCTCTTCAAAGAGCTGATCGACCTCTATGCTGGTAGTCAGGCCCCCATCGATCACATACTGATGACCTATCCTGAGGACCACCTCTTTAAGACCTCCATAGAATTCTGAATCTTCATTCCTATCTTCCAATCCCACCCAGAGCTGCATTGATAATTCTGCTGCTAGCTCTCAGGCTGCAGGACTGTCCGTTGTCTGCAAACCCACCTTAATTACACCTAACACTCCTACAGAAGAAGGCTTGACATTTTCTTACCCTCCTTAAGCTGAGTGGATCGGGCGCACAGGGACCTGGTCATGTGTTGCTTCTCTTCTAAAAATCCTGATTCAACCAACCTTATGTCCTGTACCAGGTTTTTCTGGCCTGGGCTATGGATGGGACATCACTTTGCTGTGGATGGGGCCAGGACTATTCCTTTCCTGGTGCAGAGGAGGTGGACACAAGAGTTTGCGCATGAACCAGGAGAGGAATAGTTCTGGTCCCGTCTACAGTCCAGGCGGGAAACCTGGATATCGTTACATGGACGGGTTCCAGAGCGGCCTATCCACGCAAATTTGGAATGCTGAGTAAATTCCAAACTTACTCCTACAAGGTTCTTATGTTTCATTAAGGTGGGTTTGCAGGACCCAATGGTTCCCAATAACCCCTTTAGGGCAGCAGCCTCTAGTTTATTGTGGTGGATATGCCACATTATAGGCAGCGAAATTCTTAGTGCAGCTGGAGATGTGACTAGAGTGCGCAATAAGTCAAAAGATTACAGTCTCTACAACTGGATTTTATCACATATTGTTTTACTGACTAGTTTCTGAGCTTTTTTATGCTTTTTATCTTAGAGGCCTGTCATCCTGGATTTTAAACCGACTTTATACTCTAATCACATCCTAAGCTGCATTCAAAAATAATCTGGCACATAACTACGCTCCAAAACATACTGATAGGTTCATTGGCTTTCCATAAAATTGTGCACATAGGTGGGACGGGGGGAGGTTTGGATTATAAACCCCATCGGGGATTGTGGGATAATGGGAGTGGTTGCGATCTGTGCAAAGTAAATACATAAAAGAAGATAAAATGTAGCACAGACTGTAATAGCGGATGTTCCTTCAAGCCTCATTGCATATGACTTGCAAGGTTCGCCCCCAGCACTAGGGGGTTCAGAGGTGATGAAATATTTAACCCGCCTGTCGTGACGAGAAATGGGGTTTAAAAATTGAAAATTCCCTTGGCTGCTGAGAGCGACCAACTGTACTTGATGGTAACGCAAAGCTGCGGTGTGAGCGTTGCTCTGAAGATTATAGCAAGCTAGGGAGCCATACATTATTAAAGAGGAAAGCGCACGCTGTAATGTTCTAATACAAGAGGGGGTAAAGTCGGCCCACGGCCAGAGGAGTGCATAATTCAGGGCTTGGCCTGGAACTCAGACAAGATGCAGACTGCCGCAGAGACGAGCTGCTTACCCAGCTGTGCCTCAGGCATCGTGTTCGGTGTGTAACACAGGACACCTCTTGGTCTTTACAGCTTAAATCTAGTACTCTAGTCACATCCAAAGCTATACTCAAAATTCTGCTGTCTTCCTATTAGATTACAGGACCTTCCATGCTGCAAAATCAAGCGCGTGTTTCTGTCAGCACAGCTGGATGGCTTCTGTGTGCTGGCCAGCAGAATATGAATGCAGCTTTGGGAGTGAATGGAGCATGAGATATGATCGCACATAAATCTGATGGATATACCAAGGAATTATGATTGTGTATGATAGGTAGTGTCTAGGTAATATCTTCTGGATCATAACCAATATGCTATTAAATTGTCTCACAAAAAAAATTAGATTGGCTTCATCTAACTCCCTTGTGACCATCTCAAGGTACTTTTGTGTTGGCCCCACTAACCTTCAGAAATGGTGGTAGATCAATTGGACAACTTCTTGGTGGGTCCAACTTGAGATACTTAAACCTTGTTTCATGATATTCTTCATCGTCTTCACTATCGTGGTCCAGACTAGCTTTGGTTTGCATCCATGGGGGTACAAATTTAACTATGACCAAGTTGCAACCTATTGCTGAACCTTTTGAGGTTCGCGAGATTGGCCCCAACTTTTTGTTACTTGGACATTTGTGGTTATTCAGTTTCTGGTTTTCTTTTCTAGGTTCGTCTTGAATGGCCGACTGACTTAGCCGTGAACCCAATGGATAACTCACTCTACGTCCTCGACAACAATGTGGTGTTGCAAATCTCTGAGAACCATCAGGTGCGCATCGTGGCAGGAAGACCGATGCATTGCCAGGTTCCTGGCATTGACCACTTCCTCCTCAGCAAGGTAGCCGTTCATGCCACCCTGGAGGCCGCCACAGCCTTAGCCGTATCGCATAATGGGATTTTGTACATTGCCGAAACTGACGACAAGAAGATCAACAGGATTCGGCAGGTCACTACCAATGGTGAGATCTCCTTGGTTGCTGGAGCTCCAAGCGGTTGTGATTGTAAGAATGATGCCAGCTGTGAATGCTTCTCAGGAGATGATGGCTATGCCAAAGATGCAAAGTTGAACTCGCCGTCTTCTCTCGCCGTGTGTGCCGATGGGGACTTGTATGTGGCCGATCTCGGAAATATACGGATACGTTTCATCCGTACCAATAAACCCTTCCTCAACAGTCAGAACATGTATGAAGTGTCCTCTCCCATTGACCAGGAGTTGTACTTATTCGACACAACTGGCCGACACCTCTACACTCAGAGCCTGACCACTGGAGATTATCTCTACAACTTTACCTACACTGGGGATGGAGATATTACCCTCATCACAGATAACAATGGGAATACCCTCAACATAAGGCGGGATTCCACTGGCATGCCGCTCTGGTTGGTGGTACCTGATGGACAAGTCTTCTGGTTGACCATTGGCACCAACAGTGCTCTTAAGAGTGTGTCCGAACAGGGGAATGAGCTGGCCATGATGACGTACCATGGGAATTCTGGTCTTCTAGCCACCAAAAGCAATGAGAACGGCTGGACAACATTCTACGAGTAAGTATGAACCCAACTAACCTCAGTGTGGATCTATTTCCACCTCAGATTGCTAAACTTCTCTAAGTCATCATCTGTCCATTTCCACAAACTTCTACTCAGTGCTGTACTTTGGTCCCTTAGTCATCTGTTAATTGGCCATTACATCTCCCATAGGGGTTGCTACCCCATTGTCTCATTGACTCTTGTAGGGCATCTATCAGCAGGATCAACCCTATTAAACAAGCCATAATGCCTGGTAGGGCTGACCCTTCTGGATAAAAACATACCTATCTTCCCTCAATCCGTAGCTGTGTTTTGTTTAGTTTTTTAATTATGCAAATTAGGACTTAAATGCACCACAGGGCTGGTCTTAGCCTCTGGTTGCTTCCTTAGCTCCTTCACTCAACTCCACTGGACACTCCCTTTTTCAAGTAGATGCCAGGATCTGTCAATCAAGTGGAGAGGGAGTGTACTGAGTGTACGAAGGTACACTTAGTGGCTAAGGCCCACCCCTTGGTGCACTTATCCCTAATTTGCTTATTTTAAAAACCCTTATTCCTTCTAAATGCATCCTCAGATCAAGGGACGAAAGGTATGTTTTTGATTAGCAGGGTCAGCCCTACCAGGCATGGCTGATTTAATAGGGTTGATACTATTGACCAATGCCCTTTAAATGAAAAATCTGCATAGCTTTGTAAGAAATGGCCAAGCATGGCTGGATTATAGGGAGGCCCCAAGTGACGGCCCTTTGCTGAAGAGGTGGTGACCTCTCTTGAAGTCTGAGTGTTTAGGATGTCTACATACTCCCATAGACTTATGTGGAGAAGGCCATGTGTCACCACCATATTTGGCTGTAATGTGGTATCCACGCCCCACAAGTAGGATGGGGGCCCTCACCAAATTTTTTGCTCAAGAGGTCTCCACCAGCCTTGGAGGGGTTCTCTGCTTTGGACAATCCTTACTTGTTAGAAAGGTCTCTTGAAAATAAGCTGTTCACAAAGTGTCCTCCTTCTGAGATCCCCACCGATCGGCTGTGATCTTTGGGAAAACCCAGCAGTAAGTATCTGATTTCTCTGCAGCGCCACCACAAGGGAAATCAAGTATTGCACACTGTCCATTCATATCAATAGGCAGCCTGTATTGAGAGGGAGAAACTCTTTATAGGGTGTAGGAAAACAGGTTTTCCAAAGTAGACAATCCTTTTGGTTGAGCTGGATGACAACCACTGTATAAGCGATAAAAGTGGCCCTATTTGTTGTCACCTAGATCAAGTGAGGGATGCTTTTGATTTTAGGTAGAAAAAAATGTTTTTTAACTCGACCTGCGAGGTCAGATGCCTTCCAACCATTTTATAGGAGCTTGAAATGTGCTTCACACTACGTGGCTGTAAATCACCAGCGTGAAGGATTATTGTACTTTACTTGGGGGAGAAAACATTTTTTGGTCTTAAGTTAAAATCTAAGAGCGTGGCAACATAAATTATCGAGCGGCTCGGAAAGAAAGAGCCGTTTCTAAATGTAATTCTGCCAATATTAAATTGGCTACAAACATGCGGGGTCAGATTTTTCCATTTGAAGCTATTTCTAGTAGGATGACAATTGACGGGTGGCATTGAAAGCCAGAAATTAGATTGGGTGGGGGGGAGTGGGGGTTCTGCTCACAGTAATTGAAAGCTCACATAAAGGAAAGATTTTATTCGGCTCTCCACACAAAGGAGAAGAGAAAATATGTTCCCCATTGTGCACACGATCAGAAAAGCAACTTAGAAAAAAACAAAAAATTGTCCAATAGAAACGGGGATAAGCGTTTTTCAGGTCTCCTACACCTTCAGAAGATGATCGGCTAAGACAGCAGGTCCTTAAGATGATAGAAATCTTCAGGGTGACACCCCAGCGCTCTCTCTTCTACTGTGTGTCAGTCTAGACTGCAGTTCTGGCATTCTATTCTCGATTACTGAAGCAGTTTATATCACAACTGGGTGCTGATTGTTTCATATGGACGTCACCTCTGCTTTCTACCTGCCCTTGTTTATCTACACGGGGCTCGATGTGTGGTGTTAGATCTCAGTGCACAGCGTCCCACCTCGCAAGGTGCTGAGGTACTGCCAGCAGCCATTAGCACTGACGATCGTCGGCAGCAGCTTCAGTTATTATTGGCACAGTTTACATGTTTTTCTTCTCGACCTGGTTAGTAAATAGGATAATATTGTTTACACGTTAGCCTAGATTTATTTTTTCTATAAATGCTACGTGACAAAATTAGGGATGGGTGTGCATTCGCTTTTTTTTTTATTTTGATTTTAGTTAATTTTTTTGTTTCCATTTTTTATTTTGTTTTTCTTGTTTTATTCTAAAGTTATTTTATTTAAAAAAAAAAAATATTTCCCTTTTTTTGTTTTTAGTCACCAGTGTCTAGCAATATCACACATGTTCTATTCCAGAACTAGAAAGTTTCTCACTTTATGACCATTGTGTTACTGTGCCTCTCGTTTTCAGGTATGACAGTTTCGGCCGCCTGACCAATGTCACGTTCCCCACGGGGCAGGTGAGCAGCTTCCGCAGCGACACAGACAGCTCGGTCCACGTCCAGGTGGAGAAGTCAAATAAAGAGGATGTGACCATAACGACCAACCTGTCTGCGTCTGGAGCTTTCTACACGCTGCTGCAAGGTAAGTTGTGCCTAGTCATGGCCAGAACAGCTTAAACGGATGTAGCAGCGCCGAGGTGATCATTGAGCTCTCGTTAACGCATCTAGATTACAATGCAGTAAGATAACCTGCAGTCCTATGCAAAGCGTTGTGCAATGCATTGTAAGATCTGGTTGTTCAAGGTGATAAACTCCATCTTACTTTATCTAGCAGACTAGACTCTACTCTGCCGGTTTTGACAAATTAGGCTCAGTAAGACTGACTCTACTCAGCTGGACATCACTAATTGAACCCGGACAAGCTCCCTCACTCAGCCCGGCCCGACAAGCCCCCTCGGCTGGGCATGACGAGCCCACTCGCTCGCCCCGACAATCCCCCTCGGCTGGGCATGACGAGCGCCCTCGCTGGACTGGGCATGATGAGCCCACTCACTCACCCCGACAAGCCCCCTCGGCTGGGCATGACTAGCGCCCTCGCTGGACTGGGCAGGACTAGCCCACTCACTCGCCCCGACAAGCCCCCTCGGCTGGGCATGACAAGCCCACTCACTCGCCCCGACAATCCCCCTCGGCTGGGCATGATGAGCGCCCTCGCTGGACTGGGCATGACTAGCCCACTCACTCACCCCGACAAGCCCCCTCGGCTGGGCATGACTAGCGCCCTCGCTGGACTGGGCATGACTAGCCCACTCACTCGCCCCGACAAGACCCCTCGGCTGGGCATGACTACATTCAACATTTTTCCTGTTTGGTGTATTTCAATTTAACCAAAACGCTTTTTTTTTTAGATCAAGTGAGGAACAGTTATTACATCGGGGCCGACGGGTCCCTAAGGCTCATTCTAGCCAATGGTATGGAAGTCTCCCTTCAGACAGAACCTCACCTTCTCGCTGGTACAGTGAACCCCACCGTCAGCAAACGCAACGTGACCCTGCCTATAGACAATGGCCTCAATCTGGTAGAGTGGAGACAGCGCAAGGAGCAGGCACGGGGGCAGGTCACCGTTTTTGGACTCCGTCTGAGGGTAAATAATGTTTTTCCTAACTTTTAGTCATTGTACCGACTGGAATTAATTGGTTTCCTTCTTTTGAACATTCATATAAATGGAAGTGTGTCTGGTTATGTATCTGTGTTGAAATGCCCACTTCGATGTAATACGAGACTGGTTACGGCTAGGTGCGGTGGGTCGGTTATACTTTAATATAGTAAGAATAAAACATTTTTTATATACTTATAGGTACACAATAGAAATCTGCTGTCTTTGGATTTCGATCGCGTCACAAGGACCGAGAAGATCAATGATGACCACCGGAAGTTCACCCTGAGGATCCTATACGACCACGCCGGTAGACCCAGCCTCTGGTCTCCATCCAATGGCCTAAGTGGAGTAAATGTGACTTATTCTGCTGGAGGTCATGTAGCAGGAATTCAGAGAGGAACTATGTCCGAACGAATGGAGTATGACCAAGCTGGAAGAATCACATCCAGGACCTTTGCTGATGGGAAGTCATGGACCTATACTTACCTTGAGAAGGTATGTAACCTTTTCAGTTTTTGAATGCTCAGGGTGTAACCACCGTGTAGAGTGCGTCAATGGGATGGTGACGCCATAGAAATCAAAAATTTTGAAAACAAATTTAAAAATCTTACTTCAGATGTTAAATTTTAAAAAATAAATGTAAAAATTTACGGTAATTTTCAAAATACATTTAAAAAAATTTGAAACTTGCATAACATTCACCAATTTCTTTTTCTTTTGCAGTCCATGGTGTTGCTACTTCATAGCCAGAGACAGTACATCTTTGAATTCGACAAAAACAACCGCCTATCTTCTGTCACTATGCCAAATGTGGCTCGACAAACCTTGGAGACCATCCGCTCTATAGGATACTATCGAAATATTTACCGACCTCCTGAGGGCAATGCCTCCGTTATCCAGGACTTTTCTGAGGAAGGACACATGTTGCAAACTCTTTACATGGGTACAGGAAGACGTATAATTTACAAATATGGCAAACTGTCAAAACTTGCCGAGATCTTGTACGACACTACCAAGATAGCGTTCATGTATGATGATACTGCTGGCATGTTGAAGACGGTCAACTTGCAAAATGATGGATTTACATGCACAATTCGTTTCCGGCAGATTGGGCCTCTGATTGATCGTCAGATTTTCCGATTTACCGAGGAAGGAATGGTCAATGCCAGATTTGATTATAACTATGACAACAGTTTTCGGGTGACCAGTATGCAGGCCGTCATCAACGAGACACCACTGCCCATTGACTTGTACAGGTATGATGATGTATCCGGCAAAACGGAGCAATTCGGCAAATTTGGAGTTATTTATTATAATATCAACCAGATCATCACCACGGCGGTCATGACCCATAAAAAACAGTTTGACACCTACGGGCGAGTACGGGAATTGCAGTATGAAATATTCAGATCTATGATGTTTTGGATGATGTTGCAATATGACAACATGGGTCGAGTGGTGAAAAAGGAGCTGAAGGTCGGACCCTATGCAAACTCCACGAGATACACCTATGAATATGACAGCGATGGGCAGTTACAGACAGTCTTTGTCAATGACAAACAGCAATGGAGATACAATTATGACCTGAACGGAAATTTGCATTTGTTAAATCCAGGAAACAGCATCCGCCTTATGCCGCTCAGATATGATTTGAGGGACCGGATAACTAGACTGGGAGATGTTCAGTATCGGTTGGATGAAGACGGCTTCCTCAAGCAGAGAGGGAGCGATATGTTCGAATACAGCTCTGCCGGTCTTCTTGTGAAGGCTTATAATAAAATCAGCGGGTGGAGCATTAAGTATCGATATGATGGTCTTGGAAGGAGAATTTCCCGAAAGACCAACAATGGTCAACATTTACAGTTCTTCTATGCTGACCTTGCTAACCCTACTAGGATCACACATTTCTACAACCATTCTAGCTCTGAGATAGCCTCTCTTTATTACGACCTACAAGGCCATCTCTTTGCCATGGAACTAAGCAGTGGGGATGAGTTTTACATTGCCTGTGACAACATTGGTACTCCCATGGCGGTCTTCACTGGTTCTGGACTTATGATCAAACAAATTCTTTACACTGCCTACGGTGAAATCTACCTGGACTCAAACCCTAACTTTCAGCTTATTATAGGCTACCATGGTGGACTCTTTGACCCTCTCACTAAGCTCATCCACATGGGTCGTCGGGAGTATGATGTGCTAGCTGGTCGATGGACCAGTCCTGACCATGATGTTTGGAAGCAGCTTAGCACCACCAACATAATGCCCTTCAACCTGTACATGTTTAAAAACAATAACCCTGTGAGCCGATCCCAGGATACAAAGTGCTATATGACCGGTAAGTACTGTAGAATCACTTGACCCCCAATACCATTTCTTCTTTTTATGAGCTTAGATTTGACTAGTCTAAAACAGCAAGAGGTGGAACATGGACCTATGAGGTGGCTTTATATTTTTTTTAAGGTGTCCTACTGACTAGGGACATAAGTCAAGTTCTCTATAACTGTTAAATGCATGACTCTTCTAAAAAAATAAAAATAAACATGCTTTGAACCAACCAGATTTGCACCATGCTTGAGTCTGTAGCTTGTCCTCTAGTTGTTGAAGTGTAGAGGAGAGCATGAATTTTTTTGAAGGCATCTTGATATAGAAGTTTCTTGTGATGCTATACCCAGAACTAGATTTCAGACTTTGACCACTTTTGCGTTCATTCTCCATCTCTGGTCCAAAGTGCATTGATGAAATGGAAAGATGCAGATAATTCGGTATGACCGTCAACTGCTAACAACTAATCAGTGGAAATTTTACATTTTAAGAACTTTTCATCTACAAATGTTTTTGTTTTCGGGTCAGTGATCCTCCAATTTTTCATTTTGACTCCCAAATTAGATGGTTCTTAATGGGATGCATGATATATCTAATACCTTTAGTCTTCTTTTTCCAACAGGCTGCCTAAGGCTGGTCATAATATATTTTCTTTAACAATATTAGGGTGCGTTTCGACATAGGATGGCACTAAATATTCATTTTTGTAATTGCAGATATTCGGCAATATATTTTTCAAACATCCCGAAATAGCTCAGTTTGACCAACTGTGCCAGTGGCTTAAATTCCCCAGTTTTTGTTATCCAAAAATAAGGATTACCCCCTCCACCAAAAATAATAAATAATACTGCAGTGCCGCTAATGACCACTAGATTTCAACCATTTAAATTTATACACAACTTAAAAACATGAATTTGCTGTAATTAATATTTCAGATATATCCAGTATAATAAATATGGACACATTAGAATAATGGCGGAATTGCATACTGGAAGGTCAAGTGATTTTTAACCCTTCCCGTTCTTCTAACTTCTACGTTTTGCAGGCTGGCAGTTAATTAAATGTGGCATTTGATCATGACCTCGGCCTTCTGGTTCCTTTTTCAAGGGCGTTAATAAAAAGCGCCTCATGATGTGATTGATTATTGTACTGGGAGTCTTTGTTCCAGTAACGGTGGAAGAAATTGTTCAGGAGAAGGCAGGCCGTTGTTGGGATTAACCATCCATGTACGTTGCAGATGTTGCTGCTGCCGGCTCTCACATCTGCTTCATTACGGCCTTTGCTGCAGTGACATCAAAACGCAGTAAATTTCCGAACCATATCACAGCGTGTACTTAAAGGACTCGTCCGCATTTCCATAACATGTCACCGTTGTAATCAACATAACGTGTTGAGAAAATTTGCACATGCTTTGTATTATTTATCTTGTACTGATTTCCAGTCATCTCCTGTTTTCTTCTACACTTGGATCCAACGTGAAAGTAAAGCTTCTGTTGGTGACCACCTAGTATGGATCCACATTGTCATGTGACCTAACAGCTTAGCTGTAACTATGTAACTGTCTGTTGAGCTCTCACAATGCACCGGAAGAATTCTTACTATAGCCCTTTCTAAAACAAGTGACAACTCTTCCTCCCGATCCCTCACCGCTCCCATTACTTGGTCGAGCATGCATGTGTTCTAAATGGGGAGAGGGGAGTAAGCTTGCTATGCCAGACATCTCTAGCGGGTGCTTATCTTCCCCTAAAACAAGACAATTGGCCATGTTGAAATCCAGCAGACCAGTCTTCCCTCTCCCCTGCCCCGACATCTGGGTTTTAGGGGGAAGTCGGAAATTCTAATACACAGGTAGATGGCCGAATTCGGCAGGTTTACCGGACATTAATCCAATGTATTTGACCATGATGTCACATAGAATCAGTACAAGATAAGTAAAGCAAAGGCACTCAGTTTTTTTTTTTAGGAACTCACCCATGTCTTCTTCTCTGCTCTTTGCACCAGATGTCAACAGTTGGCTGCTCACTTTCGGTTTTCAGCTGCACAACGTGATCCCCGGTTACCCCCGGCCGGACATTGATGCCATGGAGCCATCTTATGAACTGGTGAATACTCAGATGAAGACCCAGGAGTGGGATAACAGCAAGGTAATGGGTTACACCAGAGTAGAGATATTTCTGTGAAGGCTTTTTAATCTAACTGCTGTTGGTCAACGTTTCGCTAGAAATCTGGGTGGCTTCCTCAGCTCAGACAAAGGGTAGGAGTAAGTTTACCCAGCATTTATACCAGTGGGTTCACTGTAAATACCTTAGCAAATCCACCTACTGAATAACAAGACCCTAATTCGGCAAAATAGGACAGGTGCCGACTGACTCGTTAAGTTATCAACCTCTCCATTCATTCTCTGCCTGGATGCAATAGTAGGTGGTGGCCATCGCTTGTTCTCCCAGTAGAGGTGGGACTCTCACATAGTTACATAGTCAATACGGTTGAAAGAAGACATAAGTCCATCAAGTTCAACCAAGGAAGTGAGACTCCCCTGTTAGATATTTGTGGCATACAGTAGCCTGGGACAGGTTGCACTTCACAATTGCCCCTGCTTGTTCAGTGTCTGCACAAGAACCTTTTGTATTGTGGTGCATTGTGGGAGATGTAATACTTATACCACAGTAACAAAACCTCAGCTGGGAGGATGAACGTACACCTGAAATTGAGAGCAGGCAGAGACCCTGAAAACTGTAAGGGAGTCGAAACAAAAAGTATATTAGAAAGTTGCAGATATTTCATTATACGATGAGAAGCCACATTTTACTGCCTTGTCTTTATAGTGATTGGAGATTTGTTTTTTAGTTTTTTTCTGATACAAAGATCCAAATCCCCTGCATAGAGACAGGTCTAGATGATACAATTCTTGTTGTTTTTAGCCACCACTAGGGGGAGCTTACTGCATACTGGGCTATTAAAGAGTATAAACAGTATGCAGTAAGACCCTGAGCTCCCTCTAGTGGTGGTTGGAGGCAAACATCATTTTATCATTGAGCTCTGTGTCTACGCAGTAGATTTGGAGCTCTGTATCAGGAAACTTTATGCTTTTATTATATCAGACTGGATAGATTTTCTACAAACTACAGTGCATCTTCAGTTTTTTCTTGCTTCCTTTGAAAACAATGTACTTGTGCAATAGAGCTGGGCAGATTCTTCAAGGGAAGAGTTTCAAAAAGTTATATCGAAAGGTCATAGACAAAGACGAATCTCCTAAGGAAGAGAACCATCTCGCTAGCGCCACCAGTTGGAAGTGGCTCTCTATGAGTTAAAATCCGACCCTTTCACCCTAGTGAAACTCCTAAAAGATGCAAGAAGCTGGGAAGGAGGTGTCCCCCCTCCTCCACCACCTGTTCTTCTGTTCGTGCTGTCTCTTCTGCCTCCATGGTCTCCAAGGTCCCTAGTTAAAACACTTTCTCTGTGAGATTTCACACCATGCGCCTGTATCGACACGTAATGGATTTTACACTTTCAAGCGGTTACGGCTAAATGACTTTTTAATTTGGGATGCAATCAATTATGTATGTCCAAAGGCGTCCATTAGTCAGAGAGCGCGGCAGCTAACAATACCGCCAGCGTGCAAGTGTGTACTGTGCAAAGCCACAGCCGAGCTTCCAAAAATAAAAGGGAAGGGGATCTAAAAAATGTTATATACTGCAGTTTTATGTTTGGTGCTTCTGAGGGTTAGTTTTTAAAGGGCAACGCTCACAAGTGGCATGAGATGGCAGCTGTACAGGAAGGTGGTGGGCACAGTTGATCCCATATCATAGCCTAGTTCTGCCAAAGGTCGGTACAGGCGTCTTTTCCATTACTCGTTAAAGACGTATAATGCTTCGCTATGTTTCGGCAACCACATCGCACCGGAATTATGTGTTATCCATATTAGCCTACTCTCCCAAAAGAGGAGACCTCTCGGGCGGGAGGTAAGACTTGGAACCTAAATTGACCCTGGAAAAAAAGGGCCCCATGTTGTAGGTGGGGGCAACACGAGTAGGATGGGCCAACAGAAGTAGGCTGGGCCAGCAATACTGTAGTGCAGACCAAAAAACTGCCCCAGCAGAACCAGATACCGCAGTGCAGCACAAAATACCACCTCAGCAGAACCAAATACCAATAGTGCAGAACAAAATACCGCCCCAGCACAACCAAATCCTACAATGCAGCACAAAATGCTGCCCCAGCACAACCAAATACCACAATGCAGCACAAAATACCACCCCAGAAGAACCAAATATCACAATGCAGCACAAAATGCTGCCCCAGCACAACCAAATACCACAGTGCAGCACAAAATGCCGCCCCAGCACAACCAAATATCACAATACAGCACAAAATACCGCCCCAGCAAAACCAAATTTCACAATGCAGCACAAAATACAGCCCCAACAGAACCAAATACCACTGTGCAGCACAAAATACCGCCCCAGCACAACCAAATACCACAATGCAGCACAAAATGCTGCCCCAGCACAACCAAGTACCACAGTGCAGCACAAAATACCGCCCCAGCAGAACCAAATACCACAATGCCCAACCAAATACCACAGTGCAGAACACAATACCACCCCAGCAGAACCAAATACCAATAGTGCAGACGAAAATACTGCCCCAACAGAACCAAATACCACAGTGCAGCACAAAATACCCCCCCAGCACAACCAAATATCACAATTCAGCACAAAATCCCGCCCCAGCAGAATCAAATACAGACATGCAGCGCAAAATACTGCCGCCCTCACCACAGTATTCAAGTGTATCATTGTCCTGAGGATGGTAATACAGTTAAATTGCGCCTGACAGAAGTGTAAGTGCCTTATGCTTGTACATTAATGCTGACCGCATCCGATCGTTGCGTACCTGGCAGATGGGCAAGAGGAGGGGCTGGTCCCACCGGGTAATTTCCCTGTAGGGTTTATGGCAAGTCCTCCCCTAGCAAGAACCAACAGTTGCCTTGCTGTAATATAGGGGCCACTTTGACTGGCATTAATATAGGGGGCAATGTGGCTGTCACTGTTCTAGCTATTGGTGGCACTGGGGCTGTCACTCTTTTATAGGGCACTAGTGTGTCTACAAGAAGAGGTGAACCCCAACTGTTTCAGTTTCGTAAGCGTTACGTTTTCCCGGGGGTGTGTTATGTGACCCCTCTTAGCTTTACTAAATGCCTGAAAGCATCTGAACAAGCCCCTCAATCAGCTAATTTTATGGGTGTCCTACAAATGTAATACATATAGTAAGGAGGTCTCTTTAAATGAATAACCGTAGGAAAAAAACGTAAAACACTTCATCCAGAGTCAGAAGCTGCAGTGCGGCTGATCGCTCCGCAGACTCTCTGACCTTTCCATGCAGGAAAGCTTTCATCAAGCTGCTGCAAGTCCTTTTCAATGGCTCTTCAATAACTTGACACTCAGCTTGATGTTTTTGTAACTAAAAAGACTGCAGATCAATCATCCTAAAAGTCTAGTTAAAGTAGACGAGAAACAGAAAGTCTTGAGCAATTGAAAGACCGCCATCAGACGCCCCACCTACAGAGTTACAAAGCCCCATAGAAATCGGGGTGTAAAACGCGCTGTCCGTTTCTGTGCAGGTGAACTCAATATGTTATTCCATAATATCGGACATCAAGTCCCTAAAAATCATTGGCCTAAAGGGGGTTGTCCAGGATTAGAAAAATGTGGCTGCTTTCTTTCAAAAACAGCACCACACCTTTTTGCGGGCTGTGTCTACTATTACATCTCAGTTCCACTGAAAGAAATTGGGCTGAGTCGCAATGTCCCACACAATGTACTTCAGTGGAACTGAGATGTAATACCAGACACAAACCGCAAAAAGGCGTGGAGCTGTTTTTGGAAGAAAAGCAGCCAGGTTGTTTCTAATCCTGATCTTCTAATATAAGCAAATCAGTGGGGGAGGGCTTCTGCTTTAACTAGTTGCCTTACAGCCAGTCATGAAGCTGAACACCATTGGAAGCTGAAAGGGCTTGGAGTGCATTCCTTAATTTGGCAATCGTTGGAAGGGGGCTGAAATTAAAAAAAAAAAAATCTAAAATATTAACATTTTCCTTTCTTGTCTTCCAGTCAATCCTCGGCGTGCAATGCGAGGTTCAGAAGCAGCTGCAAGCATTCGTCACCTTGGAACGGTTCGACCCTGTCTACAGCTCCCCCATTGCCGGCTGTCGCTTAGAAAAAAGCAATAAGAAATTCGCCACTCTGGGCACAATCTTTGGAAAAGGGGTGAAATTTGCACTGAGAGATGGCCGCATCACCACCGACATCATTAGCGTTGCCAATGAGGATGGGAGACGTGTTGCCGCCATTTTGAACAACGCTCAGTATTTGGAGAACCTACATTTCACCATTGATGGTGTTGACACTCATTACTTTATCAAGCAAGGACCCCCAGAAAGTGACCTAACTGTTTTAGGGCTCAGCGGTGGCAGGAGAACCTTAGAGAATGGGATCAACGTAACCGTATCTCAGATCAACACTATTCTGGGTACGAGGACTAGACGATATACGGATATCCAGCTACAATACGGCACCCTGTGCCTCAACACTCGTTATGGGACCACCCTAGACGAGGAGAAAGTTCGTGTCCTGGACCTGGCCAGACAAAAGGCAGTGTCTCAGGCATGGTTCAAAGAGCAGCAGAGACTTCGAGATGGTGAGGAGGGTCTCCGAGCATGGACAGAAGGAGAAAAACAACAATTACTGAGCATGGGTCGGGTTCAGGGCTACGATGGTTATTACGTTATTTCTGTGGAGCAATATCCGGAACTCTCAGACAGCGCGAACAACATCCATTTTATGAGACAGAGTGAAATGGGCAGAAGGTGACATAGACGGTCCTTGTGTTGACTTCTTGCCAAAGACAGCTACTGTGGTGGTGGCCGCATACCCGAACTGTGTTGTAATCTAGCCTTTTTTGTAAAAAAATGAAATAAATAAAAAATGCCTAAAAAATTAATAAAAGCAAAACCGAAAAAAAAAAAATTCGACCTGGGAAAAAAAATAAGCGGTCTTGCGGTTGAACTTACAAAAAATTGCAACTTTTTAATTTTTTGTTTTTTTTTATTTTTATTTTTTAACCAATAAAGTTGGCCTTCATCACACGTGTCAGAAATGAAAAGAAGGTATTTTGCAGTAGCGTGGGATATATTTTTTTCCCCCCTCCTGAGGAATTCGAATGAGGAGTGTTGAAAACGTGACGTCGACAGGTACTCGCTTTAGATTGCGAAATCACAAAAATATGGATATCTGTGCGGAAAGTTTGTATTATCATCTCAACTCCGGAGCAGGGATCAGCGCACCTTCGCAGAAGTGGACAAAAAATAAAAAATCTCTCTTCAACGCTGACTTTTTTGAGAACTGAAATTTGCCTTGATTTTAACCAAAACTGTTCATATCATTTCCTTTGTGTCATGAGACAGTATGCGGGAGAATGGATTCATGGATTCTCTGTCCCCGATGTGTTGCTTGTGTTACATTTCAAATACGGTTGATAGTATTTTCCCTATCCCCCCAACAGGTTTGGATGAGACTTGAGGCGGCTCAACTTTTTGTGTTTAAATTTTTTCAAAAAAATAACTAAAACGGGCAAAGGGACCCAGCGATATCTAAAATTTTTATGCCTCTAAAGGACACTTTCACTTGGGGCGCAAAGTTTTTTTTTTTTTTGAGGGGGAGAGGGGGGCTCCCGGTGTAGATGTAGCTACAGGACAATGATCTTGACATAACCTAATGGTTTTCTTTAGATGGTGTCTATTTTTTATTTTCATTTTTTTATTTTTATGGTTTATGTTGAAGTGTGCTCGTAGCTGAGGCAGCAATTTTGTGATCTAGGAACCGGGGACATTAACCCTTTTGACTAGTAAAAAAAAAAAATGTCTGCCAGCACTTACATATTTGAAGGCGTTCTCGGCCGTACCTTCTTAAAGGTGCATCATCTCCTCCATCAGTCGTTGAATGTGTAACGTACATTTCATTTCACAACCATCCAGACTGTTCTTCCCTGCTGTTCTGCTAGGACTTTCTTGGACCTTGGCCAAGCAAAATGCAATTCTATTCGCGGGGTTGTGATTATTTTTTAAGTTATATATGTTTTTTATTTTTTTTTATTTAACTGACAGCTGTTAAGTTGGAAACGGATGTGTCAAGATTACTGGTTGATTCAGACTCCTTTCTAACGGAGTAGCTTTCACGAATATGTATTGTATTCTCTAATCGGTGCCCACTGATCTCCTCCAATACCAAGAGTCAGAACGGATCACGTGATCGACAGCTTTGTTTGGTCATGGGGACCATTGGTGACTACCAAGAAGCATCATATATTAAATGGCTAATATTTTTGAAAACTGTATCTTCTACCCCTTAGATTTCAACCAAAAATTTGATTGGATTCCAAAAGCAGGAAGAAGAAAAATCTTCCCTGTGGGAAATGTGTTCCTCTTCTTTCCTCTGCCGAGATTCAACCTCATTTTTGGTAAAATCAGCCAGAGCTACCTTCTTCCAAAAACAGCGCCACACCAGTTCACAGGCAGTGTGCAGTATTGCACCTAAGTACCCATTCACTTCAATGGAGAGGAGATGCAATACCAGACATAATCCATGGACAGGTGTGGGGCAGTTTCTAGAAGAAAGGAGCCCCGAATCAGGAATCTCGGCAATGTAATTAGAGCCATAGATTAGCCGTCATTGAAATGTTGCAAAAGTCACCCTTAAAGGGCAGCTCCACTTACATAAAAAATTCCTCTACTTGTCTATATCCACATTCTTGCTCATAAGAAACGATTATCACAGTTAAGTATGTTTCCCTGAGTTTGTCAAGACACCGGCAAATGAGCTTAAAAAAGAAAGCCAGTCATGTGGTCTGATCAGATGTCATGTGGTCTTTAGCTCCACCCCTAAGGACCACATGACATCAGTGCTCCATCCTAGGACTTGATGGGAGTGAATTCTGACGTAGAATGAAACGTATTTTATTTTTGAAACTTTTTTCTTTTTATTTTGGATTATTTACCGCATCCTCTGTGTTAATTTCAATCATTTCTGGAGTTGCCCTTTAAGGTACTGACAGCAACTGCTTTACTAAAGCTGCTGAAGTATTTGCTGCCCTTCCGTCAAGTTAGAGAAGGAAGTGACATATAAGGGTCTGGGGGTATTCATGTAGGTCCGAGGATCCGCTTCCTGCCCTTGTTCTACTATACAGTATTTGTCAGCTTTCTATTTCCCCGAATGTGAACTTGAGCCTGTGGTCAATAATCGACCGAGAGGAAAAAAAAAAGCCTTCACCGCCTTAATCGGTCACTTCCCTCCCTTTACTTCTAGAATTACTGCATTAAAGCCATGGGGTTTCTTCAAGGCCGGGAGCACTGAGCACAAGGCTTATGCTCTGATTTATTGAGGTTGATGGTAGATAAGGAGCGTTTGATGTGGCCACCAAATTAGCAGCTGGATCCAGTTACAAAGGAGTCTGAGCTTCCTGGAAAAAACATCTCCATGGGATGGTGACTGTGTAGATAGAAGTGTTTACCGGTTATCCCTTTACTGGTTATTCTGTGTCTTGTAAAAAAGAAAGAAAAAAAAGAAAAAACTTAGAGATGTTATTTTGTAACAAAAAAGTGAAAAATACAATAAAAATATTATAGTGATGAGAGAATAAAAGTAATTTAATAAAGAGGCAGAATCTTTTATTATTATTATTTTTATGGCACATTATTCAAATGTTTTGAAATTGGGTCTATATAAAAAAATGCCTAAAATACTCCATACATTCCTATACTCATTGCATGTCAGATTTATTCACATCATGAAATGAGATTACCATCGAAATCTCACGATGCTTAGGCTACTTTCACACTCGCGTTTTGTGCGGATCCTTCATGGACTGATCCGTTTAGATAATACAACCGCATGCATCCGTTCAGAAAGGATCCGTTTGTATTATCTTTAAGCATAGCCATGACGGATCCGTTTTCTATTGTGTCAGTGAAAATGGATCCGTCCCCGTTGACTTACATTGTGTGTCAGGACGGACCCGTTTGGCTCAATTTCATCAGACGGACACCAAAATGCTGCAAGCGGAACGGAGGCAAACTGAGCGAATCTTTTTCCATTCAGAATGCATTAGCATGCAAACTGATCCGTTTTGGACCGTTTCTGAGAGCCCTGAACGGATCTCACAAACGGGAAGGCAAAACGCCAGTGTGAAAGTAGACTTAGCTGTGCAGTGATGGAACAGTCCATCTTTAGACATAATTATGCAGTGTACTTATAAAGTCAAATCACTGTGTACATACATTACATTACTTATCCTGAGTTACATCCTGTATTATACTCCAGAGCTGTACTCACTATTCTGCTGGTGCAGTCACTGTGTACATACATTACTTATCCTGTACTGATCCTGAGTTGCATCCTGTACTGATCCTGAGTTGCATCCTGTATTTTACTCCAGAGCTGCACTCACTATTCTGCTGGTGCAGTCACTGTGTACATACATTACATTACTTATCCTGTACTGATCCTGAGTTACATCCTGTATTATACTCCAGAGCTGCACTCACTATTCTGCTGGTGCAGTCACTGTGTACATACATTACATTACTTATCCTGAGTTACATCCTGTATTTTACTCCAGAGCTGCACTCACTATTCTGCTGGTGCAGTCACTGTGTACATACATTACTTATCCTGTACTGATCCTGAGTTACATCCTGTATTATATTCCAGCGCTGCACTCACTATTCTGCTGGAGGAGTCACTGTGTACATACATTACATTACTTATCCTGTGCCGATCCTGAGTTACATCCTGTATTATACTCCAGAGCTGCACTCACTATTCTGCTGGTGCAGTCACTGTGTACATACATTACATTACTTATCCTGTACTGATCCTGAGTTACATCCTGTATTATACTCCAGAGCTGCACTCACTATTCTGCTGGTGCACTCACTGTGTACATACATTACATTACTTATCCTGTACTGATCCTGAGTTACATCCTGTATTATACTCCAGAGCTGTACTCACTATTCTGCTGGTGCAGTCACTGTGTACATACATTACTTATCCTGTACTGATCCTGAGTTGCATCCTGTATTTTACTCCAGAGCTGCACTCACTATTCTGCTGGTGCAGTCACTGTGTACATACATTACATTACTTATCCTGTACTGATCCTGAGTTACATCCTGTATTATACTCCAGAGCTGTACTCACTATTCTGCTGGTGCAGTCACTGTGTACATACATTACTTATCCTGTACTGATCCTGAGTTGCATCCTGTATTTTACTCCAGAGCTGCACTCACTATTCTGCTGGTGCAGTCACTGTGTACATACATTACATTACTTA
The DNA here is from genome assembly GCF_014858855.1 of Bufo gargarizans. Classification (NCBI taxonomy): domain Eukaryota; kingdom Metazoa; phylum Chordata; class Amphibia; order Anura; family Bufonidae; genus Bufo; species Bufo gargarizans. The sequence continues at coordinate 43,796,920 of NC_058082.1, read as the reverse complement.
TCCTGTACTGATCCTGAGTTACATCCTGTATTATACTCCAGAGCTGCACTCACTATTCTGCTGGTGCAGTCACTGTGTACATACATTACTTATCCTGTACTGTTCCTGAGTTACATCCTGTATTATACACCAGAGCTGCACTCACTATTCTGCTGGTGCAGTCACTGTGTACATACATTACTTATCCTGTACCAATCCTGAGTTACATCCTGTATTTTACTCCAGAGCTGCACTCGCTGTTCTGCTGGTGCAGTCACTTTGTACATACATTACTTATCCTGTACTGATCCTGAGTTATATCCTCAAGAGCTGCACTCACAATTCTGCTGGTGCAGTCACTGTGTAGATACATTACATTACTCATCATGTACTGCTCCTGAGTTACATCCTGTATTATACTCCAGAGCTGCACTCACTATTCTGCTGGTGGAGTCACTGTGTACATACATTACATTACTCATCCTGTACTGCTCCTGAGTTACATCCTGTATTATACTCCAGAGCTGCACTCACTATTCTGCTGGAGGAGTCACTTTGTACATACATTACATTACTTATCCTGTGCCGATCCTGAGTTACATCCTGTATTATACTCCAGAGCTGCACTCACTATTCTGCTGGAGGAGTCCCTGTGTACATACATTACATTACTTATCCTGTGCCGATCCTGAGTTACATCCTGTATTATACTCCAGAGCTGCACTCACTATTCTGCTGGTGCAGTCACTGTGTACATACATTACACTACTTATCCTGTACTGATCCTGAGTTATATCCTCAAGAGCTGCACTCGCTATTCTGCTGATGAAATCACTATGTACTTATATACAGCTATCTGTACATTCCCTGCTTGTTCATTGTCTGGTAATTTGCTTTCTGGGAAGTGTTCTCAGGTCGTAAGAATTCTACAATATGATCTGAGCTGTTAGGGCCATCTGAATTATGAATGCAGCTCAGAATTATATTACAGACTGTAACTTAACGGTGAACCAACGTTGTGATACATCGGAGCCTTCAGCGCTAACAGATGGGTTCTAATTTTGAATCAAACTCTCTTCTCGTTGCAGGATGGTAAAAATCAAGACAAACCCATAAGTTCACCAAGGAATGTAAAAATAATGCTGCAAAGAGAACAACCAAACACACTTTAGGCCGCATTCACACATACGTGCATTCTCACCGACCACGATCCGTGAAAACCCGGCTTGCCGCCCTGCTGAGTGCAGGAGCGCGCGGCGTCATTGGTTATTATGACGCCGTGCACTCAGCAGGACGGGTTTTCACGGACCATGGTCCGTAAAAATCCACATATGTGTGAATGCAGCCTTATGAACTTTTGGTATCTCCTATCTACTTACCAACATCTAAATACTAAGAAGCAGGACAAGCTAGTCCCTATTCTATTCCATACCACCCAAAGAAACACCCATTTTAAAGGGCATCTGTCAGCAGTTTTGTACCTATGAAACTGGCACAAATGAACATGGGACCAACATAGATGCTTTCAGCTGCCAAGTGCACATGTAACAGGTGTCATAGGTACAAAACTGCTGACAGATGCCCTTTAATGTCGGTTCAGCATCACCCTACCCATTTCATCAACGGTCTGGTTCGGGGGAATTGTCCCATGTCACTCTGGTACTGGTATGACAACAAAGTGTGTCTTCAGCAGACCCATGAAATCATTCCCGCAAACCGGCCCACATCACCTCCATCTTGCTGAGAATAGTCCAGCTTCTGTCCACCACCTTTGATCACTCGCATAAATCGCATCTGTCAGAAGCTATAATTCTATAGATCATTCCCCATTGTGAGCAGGACGCTGGAGAGAGACCTTCAAGTCTAAGGCACAGGAGAGGTTGCAGACTGCGCGTGGACAGCAGCATGCAGCATGTCACAAGCAGTGTTCAAACTCCAGTCAACTGCAAGGAGGGATTAAGATTGTAAACCTCATCCCAACCAATCATCTATAGAGCATAGCCTGGAGGTGATTCAGGGGCAATGGCTAAATACGGAGAGATAAGATTTGCAGTTGTCACCCAGTGAATTCTTGGATTTTTTTAGAAACCTGCAAGACACACATGCTACGTCCAACATAGTGACTACAGTTTTCAACTGAGTTTCTCTTTAAAGGTGTAAGCAGCCCATACAATGACTGAGTGCCCAAGCCTACAGTGATCCACCAACATGCCCCGTGGCTTACCCCCCCTATCCTTACTCGACTACCACCAGGTGACCAAAGAGTGACCACTTCCATGTATAACTTGTCTGTTCTGCAAGAATGTTCTCTTCTTTATCTGTGAGACTTTTTGATACAAGGGTGAACTTGCGCAAACTTGTACCACCGCATCTAGCAAGTCATTATGGGTAATCCAAGCCTGAAACTAATTAAAACATCGAATTTCCTAAACCTTCAATTACTGTAAGAACAAAAATTCTCTCCCTCCACCGGGTTGTTCCTGTTGTCTCTTTAAAAAAATATTTCTTTAGATCAAAGCGATTTCTTAAGTCTTAGGTTGTGGTAATTACTGAGCTGTAGTGTTCTAGAATTACGAGAGAATACGTGCAGTATTAAAGCCAGATTTCTGAGGACAAAGCCCCCCGTCCCGGCCTTTTATGGCTCCTTTTGATTCCATATGATATTCAAAAATGAACGGCCTGAAAGAACAAGAACTATTGGGGGTTAACCAAACTTTCATGACATATTTACAGGATAAATTTATGATAGTTTTAGCTTATACCTCTGGGACCTCCTGCACCTATGTCTAGAACGGAGGTCACTTGACCACGTCAAGTCTGGTGAGGAGGTCGCATTCATAGAAACATAGAATGTGTCGGCAGATGAGAACCATTTGGCCCCTCTAGTCTGCCCAATATACTGAATACTATGGATAGCCCCTGGCCCTATCTTATATGAAGGATAGCCTTATGCCTATCCCATGCATGCTTAACCTCCTCCACTGTATTTGCAGCTACCACTTCTGCAGGAAGGCTATTCCATGCATCCACTACTCTCTCAGTAAAGTAATACTTCCTGATATTACTTTTAAACCTTTACCCCTCTAATTTAAAACTATGTCCTCTTGTAGCAGTTTTTCTTCTTTTAAATATTCTCTCCTCTTTTACCTTGTTGATTCCCTTTATGTATTTAGCAGTTTCTATCATCTCCCCTCTGTCTCGTCTTTCTTCCAAGCTCTACATGTTAAGGTCCTTTAATATTTCCTGGTAAGTTTTATCCTGCAATCCATGTACCAGTTTAGTAGCTCTTCTCTGAACTCTCTCCAAAGTATCAATATCCTTCTGGAGATATGGTCTCCAGTACTGAGCACAATACTCCAAATGAGGTCTCACTAGTGCTCTGTAGAGCGGCATGAGCGCCTCCCTCTTTCTACTAGTAATGCCTCTCCCTATACACCCAAGCATTCTGCTAGCATTTTCTGCTGCTCTATGACATTGTCTGCCTACCTTTAAGTCTTCTGAAATAATGACCCCTAAATCCCTTTCCTCAGATACTGAGGTTAGGACTGTATCACTGATTGTATATTCTGCTCTTGGGTTTTTACGCCCCAGGTGCATTATCTTGCACTTATCAACATTAAATTTTAGTTGCCAGATTTTTGACCATTCCTCTAGTTTTCCTAAATCCTTTTCCATTTGGTCTATCCCTCCAGGAACATCAACCCTGTTACAAATCTTTGTGTCATCAGCAAAAAGACACACCTTACCATCGAGGCCTTCTGCAATTTCGCTGATAAAGATACTAAACAATATGGGTCCCAGAACAGATCCCTGAGGTACCCCACTGGTAACAATACCATGGTCTGAATATACTCCATTGACTAAAACCCTCTGTTGCCTGTCCCTCAGCCACTGCCTAATCCATTCAACAATATGGGAGTCCAAGCCCAAAGACTGCACTTTATTGATAAGCCTTCTATGTGGGACAGTATCAAAAGCCTTACTAAAGTCTAGATAAGCAATGTCTACTGCACCTCCGCCATCTATTATTTTAGTTACCCAATCATAAAAATCAATAAGATTTGTTTGACATGATCTCCCTGAAGTAAACCCATGCTGTTTTTCATCTTTCAATCCATGGGATTTTAGATGTTCCACAATCCTCTCCTTAAGTATGGTTTCCATTAATTTCCCCACTATTGAGGTCAGGCTTACTGGCCTATAGTTGCCCGATTCCTCCCTACTACCTTTCTTGTGAATGGGCACAACATTTGCTCATTTCCAATCTTCTGGGACGACTCCTGTTGCCAGTGATTGGTTAAATAAATCTGTTAATGGTTTTGCTAGTTCACTGCTAAGCTCTTTTAATAGCTTTGGGTGTATCCCATCAGGCCCCTGGGACTTATTTGTATTAATTTTAGACAGCTGACTTAGAACCTCTTCCTCTGTAAAGACACATGCATCAAAAGATTCATTAGTCTTCTTTCCTAACTGAGGTCCTTTTCCTTCATTTTCCTTTGTAAAAACTGAACAGAAGTATTCATTGAGGCAGTCAGCTAGTTCTTTATCTTCTTCCATATACCTTCCTTCTTTTGTTTTTAATTTGGTAATTCCTTGTTTTAGTTTCCTTTTTTCATTTATGTATCTGAAGAATGCCTTATCGCCTTTTTTCACTGACTGAGCTAATTTCTCTTCTGCCTGTGCTTTAGAAGCTCTTATAACTTGTTTGGCCTCTCTCTGCCTAATCTTATAAATTTGCCTGTCATCTTTTTTTTATTTTTTTTTTATAATGACTGAATGCTATCTTTTTGTTTTTAATGATTTTGGCCACTTCTGCTGGGTACCACAGTGGTCTCTTTGTTTTTTTTTATTTTTTTATTTTTTCTGACAAGCCAAATACAATTATCTGTTGCCTTCAATAGTGCCACTTTTAAGTAGTCCCGTTTCTCCTGGACTCCATTAAAACTGTTCCAATCTGATAGGGACTTGTATACCCCTAATCTAATTTTAGTCAGTTTTTCTCAAATCTAAAACTTTTGTTTTTGTGTGGTGTCAGTGTGGTTTACTTATAGTAAACCACACTGACTGGTGATCACTAGATCCCAAGCTTTCCCCTACAGTAATATCGGATACCAAATTCCCATTTGTGAATACTAAATCTAAAATGCCCTCTTTCCGGGTTGGCTCCTCCACTACTTGCTGTAGAGATAATCCCAGTAGGGAATTTAGAATATCTGTACTCCTGGCAGAACTAGCTATTTTAGTTTCTTCAGTTTACATCAGGAAGATTAAAGTCTCCCATAATGATAACTTCCCCTTTCAATGTCATTTTAGCTATTTCCTCAACTAGTAGTTCATCTAATTCTTTGACTTGGCTAGGTGGTCTATATATCACACCCACACAAGTTACCTTATGATTATCAACATATCCAGGTGGTCACACATAAAGGCTTCCATAAATTCGATAGAAGATATGTATAACTTCTCTATTCATTCTCTACTTGGATGCTGCCGTCAGACGCTTATGGTACTTGGGTATTCGGTTAAGACTAGAGATCAGCAAAATAGTTGAAATTTGTTTTGGGTCCAATTCACCAAGTTTTTGAAAATGTTCGATTTGGATACAAATCAGTGCTACCAAATATGCTCCAATTGCCCTGAAAGTTGGTATATAACACTCACTGGTATAACTACTCTGGGTTTATCAGCAATATATATGCTTTGTCAAGGAGGGGTACTCTTTCTTATTATAGAGAGTGCCTAGTAAGTGTAATACATGTGTAGAGTATTGTAGGCCAGGCAATGCTCCTCTGGGTTTCTGGGAAAGATATTCAAATTAGTTTTTCTAAACATATCTCATGCCACAAGTAAATGTGCTCATTTTCATAGATTTTTCCGACAAACCCTGATGGTTATTACCTGGCCTACAATACTCTGCACACATACTACGCATACTAGCCACTTTCCATAATGAGAGAGTACCCCCAGACAATGCATATAGATGGCTGAGTAACCCAGAGTAGCCCAGTAGTCTCTCTCTCTTCCTCTCCCGTATGAATCACAATAAATTCAAGATCTTTAGAAACTTTCAAGTTCTTTTGCAAATTCGATCTGAATTCCTAACCAGTAGAATTTCGATTCGCTGATCCATAGTCAAGACCTCTAGTAGAGCATTGGGTGTAATTACGGGCACAAACATTGGGTTGCAATCTTTTTAAAATGCATTTTAAATTGTCACTTAGTATTTTAACCCAATCACCAAAGGAAGGGCCTCCTCTCCCAGAAGAGGACCTCAGTAGTTGCTGAGCACAAAGGCTTTTTCACCCTCCTGTTTGCCATTTGTGAAATACCTTTCAAAAATGTCATATCGTCCATTGATAATAAGTATGGCGGGCCAACTTTAAATGGACTCCTCCACCGAAGGAACCCCACAGCAAGCTCATGGGTCGCCTCTATGGTTCAGAAAAGAGTCTCTCTACTGTCCCATCCACAGAACAAACTATCACTCATGGTCAACCAAGACCACTAAGAAGGTAGCCATAAGTAAACTGATAACTGCAACCCTTCCCAAATTACTTCTATATATTTGGGTCGAAAGGTGGGGCTTCAGTTCAATGCTTCCACCATGGTTTAAATCGTCTTGCTCTACCTCCGGCCTTGGATGTTTTTACGAGCACAGGTCTTCAGTTGTAATCTGCCTTTGAGTAAATTTAGAGCGGCCACTTAGTACTTTAGTTCTATATCCAGATGTATTAGAGAAAGTGTAATCTTCCATCTTGGGCATTACTGATACCGTAATAAGCATAAATCAAAATCTGAGAGGAGAAAACTAATAAGGTAGCCTTTGAGCCGTGTCTTGTAAATGTCAGGATGATCGATGACAGCTCTATTCATTATGCAAAGTCACTGCACTTAACATGAAATTTTAGAATCTGATTTTATGTTCTACACAAAGAGCCTCCCCGCCCCGGTACACGGCCGTCTGCCGAGCGTCACTCACAGCTTAATTGAAACCAAGACTTCAGATTATACTGTATGATGAGAGGAGCTCGAACTGTGGCCTCAGAGGCAGAGGAGGAAGACGACCACAAAATATCAACGCGTTTTTATCTAGCCTCGGCTCCATACGTGTGTATAATGTAAGACAAAGGCAGCAATGCTGGTGTCAGAAGCCAGTCCTGGAATTCTAAATTGGAAAGTGCGACTAGAAACTGATAACGTCCACTTCATTCGCAAAAATGTATTATAAAAAGCACTTTTCACGGGACAGCACAAACTGGCTAATTTGTCACATCTCCAATACATGTGTTGGACAGTTTCCTCTTCCTTATGCAACCGCAATGTCGTCTCAGCCACCGCTTACAGATGTAAATGATCAAATCGTGCAAAATCATATAAAACTCATAATACATTTGCTGCAGTATTAAAGTAGTTATATTCTTGTACATAGGAGCAGTATTATAGTAGTTATATTCTTGTACATAGGAGGCAGTATTATAGTAGTTATATTCTTGTACATAGGAGGCAGTATTATAGTAGTTATATTCTTGTACATAGGAGCAGTATTATAGTAGTTATATTATTGTACATAGGAGGCAGTATTATAGTAGTTATATTCTTATACATAGGTAGCAGTATTATAGTAGTTATATTCTTGTACATAGGAGCAGTATTATAGTAGTTATATTCATGTACATAGGTGGCAGTATTATAGTAGTTATATTCTTGTACATAGGAGCAGTATTATAGTAGTTATATTCCTGTCCATAGGAGGCAGTATTATAGTAGTTATATTCTTGTACATAGGAGGCAGTATTATAGTAGTTATATTCTTGTACATAGGAGCAGTATTATAGTAGTTATATTCTTGTAAATAGGAGCAGTATTATAGTAGTTATATTCTTGTACATAGGAGCAGTATTATAGCAGTTATATTATTGTACATAGGAGCAGTATTATAGTAGTTATATTCTTGTACATAGGAGCAGTATTATAGTAGTTATATTCTTGTACATAGGAGCAGTATTATAGCAGTTATATTCTTGTACATAGGAGCAGTATTATAGTAGTTATATTCTTGTACATAGGAGCAGTATTATAGCAGTTATATTATTGTACATAGGAGCAGTATTATAGTAGTTATATTCTTGTACATAGGAGCAGTATTATAGTAGTTATATTCCTGTACATAGGAGGCAGTATTATAGTAGTTATATTCTTGTACATAGGGGCAGTATTATAGTAGTTATATTCTTGTACATAGGAGCAGTATTATAGTAGTTATATTCTTGTACATAGGAGCAGTATTATAGTAGTTATATTCCTGTACATAGGAGGCAGTATTATAGTAGTTATATTCTTGTACATAGGGGCAGTATTATAGTAGTTATATTCTTGTACATAGGAGCAGTATTATAGTAGTTATATTCATGTACATAGGTGGCAGTATTATAGTAGTTATATTCCTGTACATAGGAGGCAGTATTATAGCAGTTATATTCTTGTACATAGGAGCAGTATTATAGTAGTTATATTCTTGTACATAGGAGCAGTATTATAGTAGTTATATTATTGTACATAGGAAGCAGTATTATAGTAGTTATATTCTTGTACATAGGAGCAGTATTATAGTAGTTATATTCTTGTACATAGGAGGCAGTATTATAGTAGTTATATTCTTGTACATAGGAGGCAGTATTATAGCAGTAATATTCTTGTACATAGGAGCAGTATTATAGTAGTTATATTCTTGTACATAGGAGGCAGTATTATAGTAGTTATATTCTTGTACATAGGAGCAGTATTATAGTAGTTATACTCTTGCACATAGGAGGCAGTATTATAGTAGTTATATTCTTGTACATAGGAGCAGTATTATAGTAGTTATATTCTTGTACATAGGAGCAGTATTATAGTAGTTATATTCTTGTACATAGGAGCAGTATTATAGTAGTTATATTCTTGTACATAGGGGGCAGTATTATAGTAGTTATATTCGTGTATATAAGTATTAGTATTAGGGCTCATGCACATGACCGGTGGTGTTTTGTGGTCTGCAAATTGCGGATACGCAAAACTCGGATACTGCCTGTGTGCATTTCGCGTGTTGCGGAACAGCCAACCCCTAATTGAACCGTCCTATTCTTGTCTGTAATGAGGACAATAATAGGACATGTTTTATTTTTTTGCATAACAGCCATGCGGACATAGGGACACTGAATGCACAAAGATTCATTATTTTAATTTTTTTGGAGCCTCATTGAAGTGAATGGTTCTGCATACGAGCCGCATAAAAAAAAAAAAAAAAAAAAAAACAGAACAGACACGGACAAAAGATACATTTGTGTGCATGAGCCCTAATAGTAATTATATTCGTGTACATGGAGGGCATTTTATAGTATTTTATGCAGGTCTTTCTTTTTACATTTTACCTGCTCAGGAATCGGCTGACTGCAGAGAGATCTGCTTCCCAAACCCCAGCTATTATATCTCCCAACAGCTGAATCCTCATCCATGGGGATATTTAAGCCTCGTTCTTGAAAGCCTACAAATTTTTAAAAAAAACTTAAATTTTGGGTTCTTTCACATAACCCCTGTCCCATTTTGATGTTTGGAAAATGAAAGACGTGATCTGATTGGTTGTAAAGGACAACATCTTGGTCATATGTTAGTCCACCATTTTCATGCCTTTAAAGCCATACGCACCATTTTTATAAGCTCACGTTTCCTGCCATACTATTGATAAACCTCCCCTGTCGTTATGCTCGTTCTCCAGACGCGCCATAAACATTGTACGACTCGCTCCTATTATTGACTATTTTTATGTCTTTTACCCATATGTATATAATAAGATTTCGCTTCTTGCAGGTTCACATAAGAGAACAGACATTTTCTTTATGGCCTATTCCCCGAGGAGTGTCTGTCATATAAAATAGCCCGCACCGCCTCACACGTGCACATGTTTAGCTCTGATTCGAACCTGCTGCCGCCGCTCTGTGCAGGTGCAGGGGGCTTCTAGACGCCCTGGACGGGGACATATTACATAGGTGATGCCTGATGTAACCTGAAGGCGATTACTCCAGCCCCAGCACCGGCATTTTCAAAATTTCTGCTTTTAATGGAAGATTGTACGCCAGTCACAGACGTCACAACGCACATGTGCTGTATGAACCCCTGTAAAAAGGGCATCACGCAGACGGCACCCGTGCCCTAAATCAAAGTCTTGGGTGCAGATATGGCGGATGAAGTGCAACGTGCGTAAATGTAAGGTTGTACACTTGGACCGAAGGAGAAAATGTTCAATTATGTAATAAATAGTAAAACTGCTACTGAAAAGACTTGTGGATGGTAAACTTAGGCTTCTTTCACACTGGCGTTAGGCTTGTCCCCTGCCGGATCCGTACTAACGCTTGCACAATGTGCAGCTGGAAGTCCGCCCCGGCTCCATTCACTATAACGGGGACGGGCCTAAGATGCGAACGCAGCACGGCGGCCGGACAAAAGACGCAGCACGTTGCAGACTCTTCCGAAAGTTTTGGAGAACTCCTCTATTTCTGGGATTCTCCGAGACGTTCCAGGGGAGTGGCGAGTATGGTTTATCCAAATCTTCGAGGACTTACCAAGCCATGTCTGCTTTAACCCATTAGTGGACCCGTAAGACTCATGACTGGCTGCAGGGGCCTATCACATTTAGGTTTCGGCTAGCAACAGCAAGTTGCGCGACAAAAAAAGGCAACAGCTACATAGCAACAGGTGTCGCGCCTCTATTTTTGTAGTGCTAGTCAATGGTGTCACATTGCGACTTGCTGCAACTGCCACTTGGATGGATTTTTAGCGACTGTTGTATCACAGCATGTCGCATTGTGACACCATTGACTTTCATTAGAAAAAGTGTTTTGCGTGATTTTCTGCTGTAGGACATATATAGCATATTGATGGAAAATGCCATAGATGTCCGATATACGCAGGTCGCACCTATAAAGAACAAAGCCTCAACGTGAACTGAAAGTAAGCGGTGTGTGCGCGTCCACTGCTCTTTCACTACTGGCCTTGTGGTCCGACGCAGAAAGACAGCATACAGAGAAGATCCAGAGCAGAGCAATAAAACCTACAAGGTAGTTAGCTAGCAAGTGGAGGTAAGTGACACATCAATTGGTGCACCACTTCAGGGCATAGAATAAGAAAGCAGGTAGACACCCGCAGCAGAGAAGGATATCCAGACCAGGGGTAGTCACATTCAGTGGAGTGCCCAGGGGGCGGCGGTGCGCCCCGGGTGCCGGCTCTGACGGGGTGCCAGCAGGGCCAGAAGCAATGAGCGCTTCCATCAATACAGATGGAAGCGCTTATTGCTGAAGCGCTGACACCCCTGACCCAGTCCCACATACTGCGGCAGGGCAGGGAGCGGAGTGCATAGTTCCCTGCCCCGCCGCAGATCACCACCATAGGCTTCAGGCCTAGTAGGCCTGAAGCCTATGCGGTAGTGAAATCCCAGCGCAGGCGCGCGTGATGACGTCATCGTGCGCGCCTGTGTCGGGACTCTGCAAGCAAGCGCAGGTAAGTATTTAGCTTTCAGGCTTTCCTTCTTTTTTTTTTTGTGCCAACTTTGGGGAGACATGAGGGGGCTGGGGTGCACAGAGGACATGTGGGGGCAAACTTTTATTTTATATTATAATGTGGCAACTTTGGGGGACAACTTTGGGATAATGTGGCAACTTTGGGGCCCAGGTGGACAGAGGACGTGTGGGGGGAAACTTTTATTTTATTTTATAATGTGGCAACTTTGGGGGACATGAGGGGGGTGCACACAGGAGGACGTGGGGGGAATATGGTGGGATACTGTGTGGCACAGTGGGGGGGGCAATTTATTATGGGAGGGATGGCAATGTGTGGGGGGGCAGCGTGGGGGACACTACTGTGTGGGGAGGCAGCGTGGGGGACACTACTGTGTGGGGGGCACTACTGTGTGGGGGACACTACTGTGTGGGGGCAGCGTGGGGGACACTAATGTGTGGGGGACAGTGTGGGGGACACTACTGTGTGGGGGACACTACTGTGTGGGGCGACTACTGTGTGGGGGCAGGGTGGGGGACAATACTGTGTGGGGGACACGACTGTGTGGGGGGCAGTGTGGGGGACACTACTGTGTGGGGGCAGTGTGGGGGACACTACTGTGTGGGGGACAATACTGTGTGGGGGCAGTGTGTGGGACACTACTGTGTGGGGGCAGTGTGGGGGACACTACTGTGTGGGGGGCAGTGTGGGGGACACTACTGTGTGGGGGGCAGTGTGGGGGACACTACTGTGTGGGGGGCAGTGTGGGGGACACTACTGTGTGGGGGGACTACTGTGTGGGGGCAGTGTGGGGGAAATTACTGTGTGGGGGACGTTGCTATTGGGGAGGCACTGTAGGGGCCATTCTATTATTTCTGGGGACACTATACAGGGATTATTACCTGGAGCACAGTATTGGGTGTTATTATTATTACTGTGGGTCTCTATAGGACATTTAGGGTCATTTATCAAACTGGTGTACAGTAGAACTGGCTTAGTTGCCCATAGCAACCGATCAGATTCCACCTTTCATATTTGACAGCTCTTTTGGAAATCCAGTTCTACTTTACACCAGTTTGATAAATGACCCCAATTATGTCTATTAGGGTCACTATAGTACCTGGGACATTGGAGGGCAGAACGGGCACAGTATTGGGGGTGGCAGCAGGATCACACTGTGGGGACACCAGGATGGAGAGGTTGATGGAAAAATGGAGAAGTCTAACGTGTCTGTGTTACCAACTCTGTAGAGACGAGATGCGGCTGAAAGAATTTCTCATGGCGGTCTAACGGAAGGAGAAGAGGAAAGAGAAGGTCTATATGACAGGAGATGTCCCTGGATGTAAGAGGTATGTGGTCAAGTATTGGGGGGGGGGGCAGAGAAATGACCCTCCCCGGGTGCCAAACACCCTGGGCATGCCACGGGTCACATTACACTTCCTAGGTCTCACGCCCTGAAGCATTACTGGACCCGAGAGAGGCCAGGTCTGGAGGAACAGAGCAGAAGGTGTGGAGACAGTGTCTTTTTGACTGTGATTGTCTTGAGTGCAGAGAACTGTGAGCATTTATGTGTGCTGTGTGGAGAGGACAGCCTGTGGTCAAGCCTGAGTAAGGGGTATGTTGTGAGGGCAGAGATTCTATGACTTGACAGACTTCTGCGCCATGAGGCCAGTTGCCATGGTCTCAGGGGAGCAGCCAGGAATTTTGTCTAGGGGGGGGTCTGAAAGGCAAAAAAATGTGGCATGTGTAGTGCGCTGTGCTAATTCAATTTTTCAAAGCCCCCTTTATATTTAAAACTGCAGGGACGGGGGTGTAGTGTGTTGCGCTGATTCTTTTACTTGGCGATTCTAAAAGCTCTGCAGGAAAAGAACAATGCGGCGCGCGAAGCAATGCGGCAATTTTTTTGGCCCCGCCCATTATTAAAAGCCCCTCCTACATATAATAGGCCACTCCCAACAAACACTGTACAGCTGACATTCTATAGTTGCGGCCTGTCTCTACACATCATACTGAGAGAGGGGGAGTCTATCCTGGCTGCACTGCCTGCTTCACATCATACAATAGACAGCCGGCTGCAGCCAGGAAGCTCCTCCTCCGCTCTCCTCCCTCCCCCGATCCTGCTCAAGGCCTGTGGTTCCCCCCACCATCTGCCTGCTGCCCCCTTTGGCTGTCCTCACCCAGCTCTGAATCCTCCTTCTGCAAATGGCAGGGGGAGGAGCCGGAGCATCTCCTCTCCTACATAGCGCCCCCTACCTCTTACATCCAGTGATGTCACCTTTGTTGTAGACGTTCTCTTTCCTCATCTTCTCCATTCAGACCAGACCGCCATGATGATTTTTCAGCCATCTCCCGTCTCTGCAGAGATTAACAAACAGACATTAGTTTCCCACATTTCCATCATCTTCACATCTTCTGAACCCCCTTTCCTGCCACCCCCAATACTGTGCCCGCTGTGCCCCCAACACTATACTGCTGAAACAGTCCCCCTGGAAATACTACTACCACACAGATAGTGCCCACTGTGCCCCCAATACTATACTGCAGAAACAGTCCCCCTGGAAATACTGCTACCACACAGATAGTGCCCCAATACTGTGCCCGCTGTGCCCCCAATACTATACTGCAGAAACAGCCCCCCTGGAAATTCTGCTACCACACAGATAGTGCCCCCTTCAACAATTATTGGCACACAGTTCTCTAAAAAAATAACTGCGCCCAGACACTAATAGTATAAAGATAATGTCCCCCAAAAATGATTGTACCCCCGCTTAGTACCCGCTGTTGAGCTAATGTCCCCATAATGTATGCCAGTATAAAATACCCCTATATAGTGCCCCAGTAAATGCCCTCATAGTGCTCCTCTCCCCTTCCCCATAGTGTCGCCCATAATATGCCAGTAAAAAATGCCCCTTCTAAGTGCCACCATATGCCCCAATAGTGCTCCTTTCCCCCATAGTGCCTACCATAATGTGCCAGTAAAAAAATGCCCCCTTAGTGCCACCAGATGCAATAATGCCCCCATAATGTGCCAATAAGAATAAAGAACCCTTTAGAGCCCCCACTTCCCCTTACTGCCCCCAAATAATGCCCCTATAGTGCCACCAGATGCCCCATAGTGCCATTCTCCCCTATAGTGACCCCCATAATGTGTAAAAAAAAAAAGCCCCTTTAGAGCCCCCATAGTGCTCCTCTCCCCCATGGTGCCCCCCAAATAATGCCCCCATAGTGCCGTTCTCCCCTTTACTGCCCCCCCATAGTGCCGTTCTCCCCTTTACTGCCCCCCATAGTGCCGTTCTCCCCTAAACTACCCCCCATAGTGCCGTTCTCCCCTTTACTGCCCCCCATAGTGCCGTTCTCCCCTTTACTGCCCCCCATAGTGCCGTTCTCCCCTTTACTGCCCCCCATAGTGCCGTTCTCCCCTTTACTGTCCCCCATTGTGCCGTTCTCCCCTTTACTGCCCCCATAGTGCCGTTCTCCCCTTTACTGCCCCCCATAGTGCCGTTCTCCCCTTTACTGCCCCCCATAGTGCCGTTCTCCCCTTTACTGCCCCCCATAGTGCCGTTCTCCCCTTTACTGCCCCCCATAGTGCCGTTCTCCCCTTTACTGCCCCCCATAGTGCCGTTCTCCCCTTTACTGCCCCCCATAGTGCCGTTCTCCCCTTTAGTGCCCCCATAGTGCAGTTCTCCCCTTTATTGCCCCATAGTGCAGTTCTCCCCTTTATTGCCCCATAGTGCAGTTCTCCCCTTTATTGCCCCATAGTGCAGTTCTCCCCTTTATTGCCCCATAGTGCAGTTCTCCCCTTTAGTGCCCCCATAGTGCAGTTCTCCCCTTTTTTTGTGCCCCCCATAGTGCAGTTCTCCCCTTTTATAGTGCCCCCTATAGTGCAGTTCTCCCCTTTTTTAGTGCCCCCCATAGTGCAGTTCTCCCCTTTTATAGTGCCCCCTATAGTGCAGTTCTCCCCTTTTATAGTGCCCCCTATAGTGCAGTTCTCCCCTTTTATAGTGCCCCCCATAGTGCAGTTCTCCCCTTTTATAGTGCCCCCCCATAGTGCAGTTCTCCCCTTTTATATTGCCCCCCATAGTGCCAGCTCCCCCCCCCCCCCCTCAAAAAAATAAAAAAATACACCGATACTTACCAGCAGCGATGCGATGCAGCCTCTTCCGGCCCGTGTCCCTGCTGTGTGCTTCCCGGCTCAGGCAGCGCGATGATGACGTCATCGCGCCGCCAGAGCCGGCCTCTGATAGGCTGCAGGCATTAGTGCCTGCGGCCTATCAGAAGAACAGGGGAGGGACACACCTCTCCCTCCCCTGCCGCAGCACAGATATGGAGATGAGCGCTTCCACAATGGAAGCGCTCATCTCCTACTGCCCCCCGCCGCCGCCGCCGCTACAATTACATCCAGGGCCGCGCCGCCTGTGGTGATCGGCGGTGCGGCCCTGAAGGATTAAAAAAACATTTTTGCCTGGTTGTTCTGGGGGGGGGGGGGGGGGGTCCAAACCCGCTGGACCCCCCCCTGTAGGTGCGCCAGTGCATGGTCTATAATAGAAAGTAGTAGTAGTGTAGAGGTGCACCACAAGACGCCACGACCTGAAAGAAGGAATGTCCATATTCGCTGCTGTCACAAAGAGGGATACTTAGGCGCCATGTTTCAAATCCCCCATGAAGTTGGATGCTGAGAGGAAGCCTGTTGTCTCTTCAAGGGACGGCTTACTTGCCCATTCTGTTGCCAGTGACTAAACCTTCCATAACCATAATCCCATTGCCCCACGTGGGACTGTAACCACAAAGTCCATTGCCTCTTGTGAGACATCAGTACGTCCTGGTTTCATCCTCAATCGGGGAGTCATGCACACCACTTATGGTCCAAAGAGATCTTTTAGTTATAAAAAAAAAACTTAAAGAAAAAAATATCAGTTGGAGAATTTTAAAAAAATAAAACATTTTGACCTGGCCAACAAGGGGTTATTGCAAATTAATTTTGTTTTTACCTAAGCAGGCATTTCCTGTGCGACTTTTCCTGACGTCAGGGTCACTGAACGCATAAGACGCGTCACGCATGTCCACCCTGCATCGGTCGTCGACTCTCTCAGGATGCTCGTTCTGAAATTTCGGGGTTAGTCGGCCGTGTTCGACAGACTCCATACAAAGTCCTGGGAGATGAATTTACTTAGCTAATGAAATAATTCGCCAAACACGTTTCACCCAATTAACGTTCATTAATGCAGATCTGTTTTCTTGTGAAATTAATCCCAATGCGTCTCGTCTGCGCGTGTGGAGTCCGATCTGGCAGAAAGCAGCACTGAGCCCCGGACTCGCTGCTTAACCAGGAGAGAGATTTTCTGCTAAGTAAGTGCCCCCTCCGCAGGCTCTTTATTACCGGCCGGACCCCGAGAACAGGGGCTCTGAGGACTCATTACACAATAACGAAGCTGAGACGCTTAACCAGCTGTGTAGTACCTGAACGGCCGGGTCTCAGCGCCGCTCCCCCGCATCATAATGACACCGGCGTGTTAGTTCTGCACCTTCCCTGTGATATTATAACCTGCAGTATATGATAGTCGCTGGAAAATATCAGGTTTTTATGAAATATACTGATTATGTCCCGACACCATTAGGGCACAACGCAATAAGCTGACGATAACTGTTTCCGGCAGTCAGCTCTGCTGTGTACGCTGGGACAGGATCAGCAGAGACATCTCATTTTCATTAGATTTTTCATTAGCGTTGGATCACAGGAGTTATCGCAACATTATTTTTCTTGTGTGGATTTCACCCTTTTCAAAGGAAGGGTGAGATTTGCAGCAAAACCACATCAAATCTGAGCTAAAACCACATAAACATAAAAAATGGACAGAAAATGCACCAACAACGTGACAAATTACGTGGATTTATGTGCATTTTTTGTGCGGTTTTCTATCTATCTGTCATATCTATCTAATTATCTCATATCTTTCATCTATCTCTCTATCTTTCTCATATCTATATCTATCTATTATCTATCTATCTTCTATGTATCTATCTCATATCTATCTATCTATCTATCTATCTATCATCTATCTATCTATCTATCATCTATCTCTCTATCTTTCTCATATCTATCTATCTATCTATCATCTATCTCTCTGTCTCATATCTATATCTATCTATCATTGATCTCTATCTGTTTTATATATATCTCTCTATCTGTCTCTATCTATTATCTATATCTCTCTCTCTCTCTATATATATATATATATATGTCTCATATCTATCATGTATAAAGAAACCTCAAACACCTCATTTAGCAGAGTTTATAATTCACTAGACTCCATATACTGTACGCTCCCCTCTGTTTATACAGGTTTTGCATTAGATTTTTTTCTCTTTTGCATTATACGTTTAGAGCTCGTGTTCCAGATTTACAACATAAATAAACTCCAGCTTCTGCCCCGCAGCGTAACCCTAAAATGCATCCCACCTGTAAACGCGCTGTTCTTCATAAACGCTCACCTTGAAACGCATTTCTCAAATTTGGAACATATTCAGCTCCTCCGGCTCCAGATGGATTTACTGTAGACGACGTTATTTCCCTAATTTCTGTGTTATTAAATGTTGTCTTTCACTCGTTCCCAGCTGTTTCTGCGTTCGCCTCTTTGTGCCGCGCACATGTTCATTTGTTTGTTGGAGTCATTCCCTCTATTAATTGTTACATCCACGTATTTTATTCTTACCATTTGTGGAATGTGTTTGTTATTTACACGGCTAAATTACCTCTTTTATTTTACATTTTAGCCAATTAGTGCTCGCCACTGTTATTATTACCCATTAACAAAGACTATAACGTACAATTCCCCTTTGTTTATTATAGGATTGCATGGGAACTTTGAAGCACATATTGGGAGTCATTTAGACATTTCCAGAGATAGATAGATAGATAGATAAACTGACAGATAGGATAGATATGAGATAGACAGGCAGACTAATAGATAGATTTGCAACGAGCCCCTAAGGAGCCGGTGCAGAGGATAGGAGTGGTAGTGGCCCTGCTGAGGTGGTGTGTCGCAGTGTCCTACCTCAGGCCGTCGCTCCCTGGGGGTCGGTGCAGTGAATGTGAAGAAACCAGGAAGAGACAGAACAAAGAACTTCTTTTTTTACTGAGTGCAAAAAACAAATCCGCACATCCAGCAGTTCATACCCGGTGCAGTTTCTTCTGCCAGATAGTGAGGGATGGTGGCTGGCAATGTAGCAGAAGATGACACTCAGAAGTTTGTTAGCATTCAGTGTTTCTCTCCTTCCCTACGGCTGTACTCCGGCACTAGTGGCTGTAGGTGTCACAACCAGACAGCTGAGAAGCTCTGACAGAGGCCTTTCAGAACCTCCCCCTTGAGTTTCTTTGTTGTGGTATTCAGTTCCTCATCTCGTTAGCCTCTCTCAGCTGTCATGTGTTGGACTAATTGCTTCCCTTTAAATTCCTCCCCAGAATGCTTTTCTGGGCGGCTTATACTTCTTCCTGGAGTATGTGTGCATGCTGATCTTGTTCTCCTGTCTGCTACAAAGTTAAGGTTTGAACATTTATCTGTTATTTTCTGTTTGCTGGATCCCAGGTGACCCTGACTCCCTCCGTATCTTGTGTAGGGAGCCGGTGGTCGTGTCCCCTCACTATTGTAGGGTGCTCAGGGGTTATATAGTCAAGGTACGTGGATATGCAAACTTCCACCATTCGGATCTTTGCATAGGCTGAGCAGCCAGGGAAAGTGCCAGGTCTTCTGCAGGGGTCTCCCTTGGTTCCTTAGTTTTTGGATCCAGCGAGTCGTTTATACATGTTGCTTTGCCTTGTTTCCTGTACACCGTCCGTGACATTATAAGCCGCCCAAACCGTCTCAAGCATGGATCCGGTTTCACTTTTGGCTGAACGCTTCCAGGGTCTTTCATTGGAGGTAGCTGACCTCCGTAAGACTTTTTCTCAGCTTCAAGTGACCGGTTCAGCTCGCGTTCATGGAGTTTGTTCTGAGCCTAAGATCTCGCTTCCGGATACGTTTTCCGTGGGTAGTGAGAATTTTGTGCGTTTCAGAGAGGCTTGCAAACTCCATTTTCGCCTTCTTCCCCATTCCTCTGGTGATGAGGAACGGAGGGTGGGGATCATTATATCGCTGCTCAGGGGTAACGCTCAGTCCTGGGCCTTTTCGCTGCCGGAGGGGGCACGGCCCCTCCGTTCAGTGGATGAATTCTTTTTAGCCCTGGGACAGATATATGATGATCCGGATCGTATTGCTCTGGCGGAGTCTAGACTACGTCTATTATGCCAGGGTAAACAATCCGCAGAAATATACTGCTCAGAATTTCGGAGATGGGCAGCTGATACTGGTTGGAATGATGCTGCACTCCGAAGTCAATTTTGCCATGGTCTTTCAGAGGGATTGAAAGATGCATTTGCCTTTCATGAAAGGCCTATTTCTTTGGACTCTGCTATGTCTCAGGCCGTTCGTATTGACAGGCGTCTTAGAGAGAGAGCAGAGATCTCTCCTTCCTGTCATACTCGGTCCCAGGACTGTGCAGCGGTCCCATTCTGTGCGCAGGGGTCTCAGTCGCTGTCAGCCCCTTCTGAGCAGGAGCCCATGTAGCTGGGGTTGATTGCTTCTGACAATAGAAGATTCAGCCCGCATGGGAGGGTTTGTTTTTGTTGTGGAGGTATTAATCATTTGGCAAATATTTGTCCCTCTAGGAGATTCAGGCAGTTCTCTGGGAATAATAAAGAAACAAAAAGGAAAAAATCTTTTAAAAATGTTCCGTCTGTTACTATTGGCAGGGTTGAGGCGGAAATTGAAGGTTTTCCGTTTGCTTGTAGTTCCCGTTTTGTCCTGCCTGCTAGGGTGGCGCTAGAGAGCAAGAGTTTTTTTGTGAGATTTTTGTGGATAGTGGAGCAGCGGTCAATCTCATTGATAGTCAATTCGCAATAGCTCATGGTTTCCAGGTGTGCACTTTGGGAAAGGATATTCCGGTTTTTGCGATTGATTCCGCTCCACTTTCTCAGAAATCATTAAAGGGCATAGTTCACAATATCTGTTTAATTGTGAGTGATGCTCATGTTGAGGATGTGTCATGTTTCGTCCTTAGCGGTTTGCCTACCCCTCTAGTGTTGGGGCTACCCTGGCTCACTAAGCATAACCCCACCATTGATTGGCAAGCGAGGCAAATAAATGGTTGGAGTGACTTTTGCAGAGAGAATTGCCTCATGACATCTGTTTCTGAGGTTGCTACTAAGACTGTACCATCTTTTCTCTCTGAATTTTCGGATGTCTTCTCTGAGAGTGGAGTTCAGGATTTGCCCCCGCACAGGGAGTACGATTGCCCTATTAATCTCATCCCAGACGCCAAGCTGCCTAAATCTCGTTTATACAATCTTTCCCAACCTGAGAGGATCGCTATGCGTGCTTATATCTCTGAGAGTCTGAGAAAAGGACACATACGACCCTCGAAGTCACCTGTTGCCGCTGGTTTTTTCTTTAAGAAAAAAGATGGTTCTTTAAGACCTTGTCTGGATTTCAGGGAGCTGAACAGTATCACAATTCGTGACCCTTATCCGCTTCCTCTGATCCCGGACCTGTTTAACCAGGTTGTTGGGGCTAAAGTCTTTTCCAAATTAGATCTAAGAGGGGCATACAACCTGGTCAGGGTCAGAGAAGGGGACGAATGGAAGACGGCCTTCAATACACCTGAGGGCCATTTTGAAAATTTGGTTATGCCTTTTGGTTTGATGAATGCCCCAGCCGTTTTTCAGCATTTCGTGAACAGCATTTTTTATCATTTGATGGGAAAATTTGTATTGGTGTATTTGGATGACATTTTGATTTTTTCTCCCGATTTCAAAACTCATAAGGAACATTTACGTCAGGTCTTGCTCATCCTGCGGGAGAATAAATTATATGCGAAACTGGAAAAATGTGTGTTTGCGGTTCCAGAAATTCAATTTCTGGGGTTTCTTCTCTCCGCTTCTGGTTTTCGCATGGACCCCGAGAAGGTCCGCGCTGTGCTTGAGTGGGAGCTTCCTGAGAATCAGAAGGCGCTGATGCGTTTTTTGGGCTTTGCCAATTATTACAGGAAGTTCATTTTGAATTATTCTTCTATTGTTAAACCACTCACTGATATGACCAGAAAGGGGGTAGATTTTTCTTCTTGGTCAGTAGAGGCGCGTAAGGCTTTTTCTAATATCAAGGAGAGTTTTGCTTCCGCTCCCATCTTGGTGCAACCTGATGTTTCTTTACCCTTCATAGTTGAGGTTGATGCTTCTGAGGTGGGTGTGGGGGCGGTCTTGTCTCAGGGTTCCTCTCCTGCCAATTGGCGAC
Organism: Bufo gargarizans; assembly: GCF_014858855.1. Lineage (NCBI taxonomy): Eukaryota > Metazoa > Chordata > Amphibia > Anura > Bufonidae > Bufo > Bufo gargarizans. The sequence goes on along the minus strand of NC_058082.1, from coordinate 43,775,090 downwards.
CGTGTGCCTTTTTCTCAAGAAAACTCTCCTCCGCAGAGAGAAATTACGATGTGGGAGATAGGGAATTGTTGGCCATCAAGTTGGCTTTTGAGGAATGGCGCCATTGGCTAGAGGGAGCCAGACACCTTATTACCGTATTTACTGACCATAAAAATCTGGCCTACTTGGAGTCAGCCAAGCGTCTGAACCCGAGACAGGCCAGATGGTCTTTGTTCTTTTCTAGGTTTAATTTTGTTGTCACGTTCCGCCCTGGAGTTAAGAATGTGAAGGCAGATGCCCTGTCACGTTGTTTTCCGGGAGGTGGGAATTTTGAAGACCCGGGTCCCATTTTGGCTGAAGGTGTGGTGGTCTCTGCTCTTTTTCCTGAATTGGAGGCAGAGGTGCAGGCAGCCCAGTCAGAGGCTCCTGATCTTTGTCCTCCTGGAAGGTTGTTTGTGCCTCTCGCTTTAAGACACAAGATTTTTAAAGAACACCACGATACGGTCCTTGCTGGGCACCCGGGGGTAAGAGCCACACTGGATCTCATCGCTCGGAGATTCTGGTGGCCTGCGCTTCGTAAGTCGGTTGAGGGTTTTGTGGCAGCCTGCGAGACTTGCGCTCGTGCCAAAGTCCCTCATTCACGGCCATCAGGTCCTCTCCTTCCCTTACCTATTCCTTCCCGTCCTTGGACACATCTGTCCATGGACTTCATAACGGACCTGCCTCGTTCCTCGGGGAAGACTGTGATTCTGGTGGTGGTGGACCGTTTTAGCAAAATGGTGCATTTCCTCCCTTTTCCTGGTTTGCCCAATGCTAAGACGCTGGCGCAGGCATTTATTGATCACATTGTCAAATTGCACGGTATTCCTTCAGACATAGTCTCTGATAGGGGCACGCAGTTTGTTTCCAGATTCTGGAAGGCTTTCTGTTCTCGCTTGGGGGTTCGGTTGTCATTCTCTTCTGCTTTCCACCCGCAGTCGAATGGCCAGACAGAGCACGTCAATCAGAATCTGGAGACATATCTGCGCTGTTTTGTGGCGGAGAATCAAGAGGATTGGTGTTCTTTTTTGTCCCTTGCTGAGTTTGCTTTAAATAACCGTCGTCAGGAGTCCTCTGATAAGTCACCATTTTTTGGTGCATATGGGTTTCATCCGCAGTTTGGGACTTTCTCGGGAGAGGGGTCTTCTGGTTTACCTGATGAGGACAGATTCTCCTCGTCTTTGTCATCTATTTGGCAAAAGATTCAAGATAATCTAAAGAGCATGAGTGAGAGATATAAGCGTGTGGCAGATAAGAGACGTGTGCTTGGTCCGGACCTGAATGTTGGTGATCTGGTGTGGTTGTCTACCAAGAATATCAAATTGAAGGTTCCCTCCTGGAAGTTGGGTCCTAGGTTTATTGGGCCTTACAAAATCCTGTCTGTCATCAATCCTGTTGCATACCGTCTTGATCTTCCTCAGACTTGGAAGATCCATAATGTTTTTCATAAGTCCTTATTGAAACCTTATGTTCAACCCATTGTACCCTCGCCTTTGCCTCCTCCTCCGATTATGGTTGATGGGAATCTTGAATTTCAGGTCTCTAGGATTGTGGATTCTCGTCTTGTCCGCGGTTCTCTTCAGTACCTTGTTCATTGGGAGGGGTATGGTCCTGAGGAGAGGATGTGGGTCCCAGTGACGGACATTAAGGCCTCTCGTCTCATCAGGGCTTTCCATAGGTCCCATCCTGAGAAGGTGGGTTTTGAGTGTCCGGAGTCCACTCGTAGAGGGAGGGGTACTGTCACAACAAGACAGCTGAGAAGCTCTGACAGAGGCCTTTCAGAACCTCCCCCTTGAGTTTCTTTGTTGTGGTATTCAGTTCCTCATCTCGTTAGCCTCTCTCAGCTGTCATGTGTTGGACTAATTGCTTCCCTTTAAATTCCTCCCCAGAATGCTTTTCTGGGCGGCTTATACTTCTTCCTGGAGTGTGTGTGCATGCTGATCTTGTTCTCCTGTCTGCTACAAAGTTAAGGTTTGAACATTTATCTGTTATTTTCTGTTTGCTGGATCCCAGGTGACCCTGACTCCCTCCGTATCTTGTGTAGGGAGCCGGTGGTCGTGTCCCCTCACTATTGTAGGGTGCTCAGGGGTTATATAGTCAAGGTACGTGGATATGCAAACTTCCACCATTCGGATCTTTGCATAGGCTGAGCAGCCAGGGAAAGTGCCAGGTCTTCTGCAGGGGTCTCCCTTTGGTTCCTTAGCTCTTGGATCCAGCGAGTCATTTATGCATGTTGCTTTGCCTTGTTTCCTGTACACCGTCCGTGACAGTAGGTGTCCATTGTATGATGCAGGCTTCTAGCTATGCCTGTCCTGAACTGCAGTGGTGGTGTCTTAATATGTTTCCCCTCACCTTTCAGCAGAGTCTATATAGATTTCTCGCTTGATCACTCTGCTGATACAAGCATGCCATAGTTCACAGATCTTCTGTAGCCTGGGACCCCGCAGGGCTGGGGCAGTGTTCCTCCTAGATGAGCTGCATCTGTGGTCCTCATGGTCTGGAGGAGTGGGAGCTGTATCGTAGACTCCCTCAATCTCTACTTTATAACTCTCTAACTAGCTCTGCCCCTCTCTTGGCAGGAAATCGGACCAGTCCAATCCTACCAAGAGGGAAGGAATGAGATGGTAAGTCTCATTCCTGATGTCAACCACTGCCAACTGCTCCCCATCTGCTGGTGAACAAAGTGTATAGCATGACATTATGTTACACTGCACTACAAATCATTTACAGTAGTAGTACCCCTAGCTTTGCTTTCCTTTTCTCCTTCATCTAGCCCTGACCGTCATGATGATTTCTTTTCTTGACTGCAGAATTTGCTGCCAGGATATCTACAGTCGCTAACTACTGCAGCCATCACCAGTCTCTATAGCAAAACAAATAATTTCAGACCTCAAACCACAAAAAAACATACAGACCTAGAAGAAATACAACCCTCTATAACAAATACAGACTCCTGAACTTATAAGAGGAGATTTATCATTCCCTGCCAGTTTTCGCCATCCTCGCCACTCTTCTGAAAGGGCGTAGTAAGGGTGGGAAGGGGGCATGACCAACCACTTATGCCAGTTTTTTGGCATAAATGAAGCCAGAAACCTACGGCAGCTCTGAGCCATCGTAGATTTCTGGTTAGGGGCACAGACTGCAGGAGAATGCACCTAAAGCCTCTTTCACACTGGCGTGTGCGCGGGCCGCAATACACGAGCACAGTCCGTGGGGCAGCCACAGCGGATCGCAAAAAGATAGGACATGTCCTATCTTTTTGCAGAACGGAAGTACGGGACAAAACCCCACGGAAGCACTCTGTAGTGCCACCGTAGGGTTCCGTTCCGCACCATTCCGCATCTCTGGATTTGCGGACCCATTCAAGTGGGAGGGGAGGATTATTCAGATCTTCACAGATTTTTTCCCTATTGATTTCAATGAGGAAAGATATAGCCCATAATTAAATTCTGACTATTTTGGTGGAATCTGCAGATAATTCGAATTTTACATCAGTATGAGGGTTAGTAAGACCGCATAGTGCACCTGTCTCTGTTTTTGTTATGTTATTTTGACTGCTTATCACATCCACACAATTGCTATCCTGTGTAGGATGTCCATTGTGGTACTTGTGGTCCGCTGCAGGCATCCTCCATTGTATGCATTTTTGCTGGGGATTGCCATTAGCAACGGGCCACAAGTGCAGGATCTGCCCCCCCAGTATAGATGCACCACTGCATATGGGGTTGAGCACTTCCTGCTTTTTAATACCACACCAATTTGTAGTTTGTATTCTGAATTTTTGGAGGTGTAGAAACTCCTAGTCTGAATGTGCCTTTATTTCCATCCACAGGCAGCATTCTGGTGCACATGTGAGGCCCGGGCTATATCAGCCAGTCTTGGGTGGGGCTCAGAGCTCTCTGCCTCCTCCCATTGTATGCATGGTCACATGCTGGAGGTTACTGGGAGATTGCTTTGAGTCGGACCTTGCGCACCTGTAATTCGCCCACTGGCTCCTGGTATTGCCCATACGGCCCAGGTAGGTTTAGCGTTAGGTTCCCGAGCTACTTGAGAAACCTTGGCGTGGTGCTCGGGCTCAGACATGTCCTCCAAGCAGGATATGTTGGCTAATTCTCAATTTTACATCAGTATGAGGGTTAGTAAGACCACATAGTGCACCTGTCTCTGTTTTTGTTATGTTATTTATCCTTCTGTGTTAAAAAGTTTTTTGTTTTTTTTAAAGGGGGTTCTCTCACATCAGCAAATAGCATTTATTATGTAGAGGATGTTAATACGAGCCACTTACTAATGTATTGTGATTGTCAATATTGCTTTCTTTGCTGGCTGGATGAATTTTTCCATCACATTATACCCTGACCGTTTCCACCCTGCAATCCATCAGTGGTTGTCGTGGTTGCACATTATAAGAAAAAGCGCCGGCCTCTCTGGTGGCTGGGACCGTGGGAGCGCACATAGGCTGGTGCTTTTTCCTATAGTGTGCAAGCGCGGCCACCACTGATGGATTGCAGGGTGGTCGTAGCCATGGAAACGAGCAGTGTATAATATGATGGAAAAACGAATCCAGCCAGCAAAGAAAGCAATATTGACAATCACAATACATTAGTAAGTGCCTTGTATTAACATCCTCTACATAATAAATGCCATTTGCTGAAGTGAGAGACAACCCCCTTAAGTGTTGATCAGTTCTATCCCCTTTAACTAGTATATTGCCTTGTATTTTAATGATATTCTTTGTAACTTAGTGAGTTAGGGATCATTAGATAACGTATACAAAACCCTCATTGTGCTGTGAAGGCCACGTTCCAGAGTGGTTAACTCGCAAGACATGCGTACTGCGCACCAGATATCCTTAGGAGATGAGGAAAACCTTTGTGCACCAAAACAAAGAACTCCGTTTCAATGAGAACATCAACCAGGTAGGATGTTGCAGGTCACTATCTTTCTCGTATCACCATGGTGCCACGTTGGTAGCGTGGCGATGGGAGCTTCCCCATTGTTTTGCAGGCCAGGTGGTTGATTGTTATTTATCTTTACTACTCTGTATGTGATTTGTCTGTTTTATATTTTTTTTATCCTTCACCTGTGTAAGCTTATTCTATTCTCGTATGTTTGAATTCACGTTAAAACAAATTCATACAAGACAATCATGAGGGAGGGGGGTCATCTAGAGAACAAATAATGCTCGCTGCGTGAATGAAATCCCGTCTTATCGCCTCCTAAACTGCTTTGCTTCCAATATCTCCAACACTCGTGACTTGTAAATCTGTAATGGATGGCAACTTCCTAACAATGGTTTATGGAAAACCGTAAAACTATATGAGAATTGTCCTAGACGTCAGATTAAAATTCAGCTTGGTATTTACCTTCCTTTTATTACCTTCACCGCCGAATAAGAGCCGTCTATTCCCGCATATTTATAAAATGTCACTTGATCCGCTCATTCTTTAGGGAACGCCGTCTAATCATATATTTGCTTCCTCTGTAATTCCCTAGTAAAATTTATAAGGCACAAGCTCGCAGGCTGAAATTAAACCTGCCTCCCGTGTACGGCTCTATCGGCCCCAGAACACGGAGAAGTTGCAACTGATTTGAAAAAAAAGAATTGCATTTTTTATTTTATTTTTGGCCGTCGCTGCTCTGAAGATTGGGTTTGGCTTTAAAGAGGAACAGATCCTGAATGCCATTAGACATAAATCACATGTGCAACTGGAAATCCACAAAGCTAAAGGGGTTATAAAAGGAAAGGGTCTGCTTTTGTAGAGGAACAGTGCCACTCATATCCATAGGATGTGTCTGGTCAGCTCAGTCCCATTCATGGTCTGGACAGACCAGTGGACTCATTACTTTTAATTGATTTGGCTTGGAGGTAAAGTGGAGGATTAAGTGGTTGTAGCCTTAAAGTGGTTTCCAGGAATTTACTACTGATGTGTCTACTATGACTGTGTGGTGGACAGAGCTGGTTCTGAACGGGAGCAGCGCCGTAGTATCCAGGTCCAGAGATGGACACAATGGACGGAGATGTGTAGTTCCAGCGCCGACTTCTAGCAGCGCAGCTACTCTGCATCAGCTGATTGGTGTATGTGCAGAGTGTCGGACCCCACCGATCAGGCCATCCTAAGTATATACCGTCCTGGACATCCCTATTAAACTGCTCCTCATGGGCGGGGAAAACTGAGGTTACATCCCTATAGTTACCTCCATTAGCAACAGCTGGCAACTTACAGATAGAAAATGCCCCCAGACTATAGAACTTGACTAAGAAAAGTGCTCACAAATGTCTTCACTGCGAACCAAAATTAATACAGACTCAATAAACTAATACAGGCCCCAGGGCTTTTGCCCCTTAAATGCTTTTAGATTTGCTCTTAGAAAAGGCTGTGTTCAGGACATGAGGCAGCAGAAGAGAAGAGGACCAGGCAAAGAAGGTCTGGGCTCTGAATACATTTTTGAGTGGTCTGGGGTATGAATTCATTTTGAGGGCTGGTCTGGTGTCTGAATTACATAGTAACATATAGTAACATAGTATATAGGGCCAAAAAAAGACACTTGTCCATCCAGTTCGGCCTGTTATCCTGCAAGTTGATCCAGAGGAAGACAAAAAAAACCCTGTGAGGTAGAAACCAATTTTCCTCACTTAAGGGGAAAGAAATTCCTTCCCGACTCCAATCAGAATAACTCCCTGGACCAACGACCCCTCTCTAGAAGCTATAGCCTGTAATATTATTACGCTCCATAAATACATCCAGGCCCCTCTTGAATTCCTGTATTGTACTCACCATCACCACCTCCTCAGGCAGAGAGCTCCATAGTCTCACTGCTCTTACCGTAAAGAATCCTCTTCTATGTTTGTGTACAAACCTTCTTTCCTCCAGACGCAGAGGATGTCCCCTCGTCACAGTCACAGTCCTGGGGATAAATAGATGATGGGAGTGATCTCTGTACTGACCCCTGATATATTTATACATATTAATTAGATCTCCCCTCAGTCGTCTTTTTTCTAAAGTGAATAACCCTAATTTTGATAATATTTCAGGGTACTTTAGTCCCCCCATTCCAGTTATTACTTTAGTTGCCCTCCTCTGGACCCTCTCCAGCTCTGCTATGTCTGCCTTGTTCACAGGAGCCCAGAACTGTACACAGCACTGCATGTGTGGTCTGACCAGTGATGTGTATAGTGGTAGGACTATGTTCTTATCACGGGCATCTATGCCCCTTCTGATGCAACCCATTATCTTATTGGCCTTGGCAGCAGCTGCCTGACACTGGTTTCTACAGCTTAGTTTGTTGTTCACTAAAACTCCTAGGTCCTTTTCCATGTCAGTGTTACCCAGTGTTTTACCATTTAGTATGTACGGGTGACTTGCATTATTCCTTCCCATGTGCATAACTTTACATTTGTCAGTGTTAAACCTCATCTGCCACTTATCTGCCCAAGCCTCCAATCTATCCAGATCCCTCTGTAGCCGTATACTGTCCTCTGTAGTATATATACAGTATAATGTCCTCTGTAGTATGTATATACAGTATACTGTCCTCTGTAGTATATATACAGTATACTGTCCTCTGTAGTATATATACAGTATAGTGTCCGTGTCAATTACTTTACACAGTTTAGTGTCATCTGCAAAAATTTATATTTACTATGCAAGCCTTCTACAGGATCATTAATAAATATATTGAAGAGGATAGGGCCCAATCCTGACCCCTGAGGTACCCCACTAGTGACAGTGACCCAATCTGAGTGTGTACCGCTAATAACCACCCTCTGTTTTCTATCACGGAGCCAGTTACTTACCCACATACAGACGTTTTCTCCCAGTCCGAGCATTCCCATTTTATATACTAACCTATCATGTGGTACAGTGTCAAATGCTTTGGAGAAGTCCAGATACACGGCATCCATTGATTCGCCGCTGTCAAGTCTAGAACTTACCTCCTCAAAGAAACTGATTACATTAGTCTGACATGACCGATCCCTCATGAAGCCATGCTGATATGGCGTTATCTGCTTATTTTCATTGAGATCCTCCAAGATAGCATCTCTCAGAAAACCTTCAAACAGTTTACCCACGACAGATGTTAAACTTACCGGCCTATTCATTTTGGAATCTGGAGTCTGAATTAATTTTGGGGGCGGGTCTGGGATTTGAATTCATTTTGGAGTCTGTTTTGGGGTCTGAATAAATTTTGTGGACTGGTCTGGGGTCTAATTTCATTTTGGTGTCTGGTGTTGTGTCTGAATTCGTTTTGGGAGCTGGCCTGGGATCTGAATTTATTTAGGAGTTTGGTCTGGCGTCTTGCTTTCATTCTGGACTCTGGTTTGGGGTCTGAATTCATTTTAGGGTCTGGAATCTGAATTATTTTTGGAGTCTGGTCGGTGGACTGAATTAAATTTGTGGTCTGGGGTCTGAATTCATTTTGTGGACTGGTCTGGGGTCTGATGTAAGGTCTGAATTAATTTTGGGGACGGGTCTGGGGTTTGAATTCATATTTGAGCCTTGCTTGGGGTCTAAATTAGTTTTGTGGATTGATCTGTGGTCTATTTCATTCATTTAGTAGTCTAGACGGAGGTGTAAATTCCTTTTGGAGTCTGGTCTACAGTGTAAATTCATTTTGGGGGCTGATCAAATTTAGAAGCCTGGTCTGGGGTGTGAATACATTTTAGGGACTAATGTGATAATTTATTTTGAGACCATGCTGAAGGTTTTACTTTTTTCATCAGCTGCCAAGTGCATCCTCACCCTTAGGCCTCATGCACACGACCGTTGTTCGGGTCCGCATCCGAGCCACAGTTTTTGCGGCTCGGGTGCGGACCCATTCACTTCAATGGGGCCGCAAAAGATGCGGACAGCACTCAGTGTGCTGTCCGCATCCATTGCTCTGTTCCGTGGCCCCACAAAAAAAATACATCCTGTCCTATTCTTGTCCGTTTTGCGGACAAGAATAGGCATGTCTACAATGGGCCGCCGGTTCCGTTCCACAAATTGCGGAAGGCACACGGGCGGCTTCCGTTTTTTTCAGATCCGGGGTTTGCGGCACAGTCGTGTGCATGAGGCCTTACTTGGAGTTTACTAACAATTTCGAGTTATGCCCCTGATGTAAGGGAAAATATATGTGCTTTATGTTATTTCTAGGGAAGAATACCTCTGTAATATGGTGCTTTGTGATGATACCATATGACATGGAGTTGTAAATTGAAAGCCCCTAATATATTGAGATCCATTTTGTACCAGTACATAATGGCATATTCGTAGATGTCCTCCTCTGTTTTGTGTTTCTTGATGCTTTATGAGTTTTTTTCCATTACGTTAGTGTTCTCAAGGACCTTGCTTTTTTTTTCGAGACAGGGGAAGAATGAGATTTTCCCTCGTATTGTAAGATCGGCTCGTTCACATGGCTTTGTCGGCCATTAGGGTATTATGTTCAGCTCTTGCACATAAATGGATGCTGTCACTCACCGGGATGAGGGGAAAAAAACAATAAGGAAACCTATGTTACTCTGGAGTGACAACAGGGAATATATGTGTCATTCAATCTCAGATGTGCCCAAAACTCGTTCTTTTATGTGACAACAAAACGAGCTGCTGCTTATTTTCCATGACACGACGTCCCTGTGTCTGTAGACGATCTCCCGTCAGTTAACATTTCGGATGCCGCATTCAGCGTAGATCATCTCCGGATACTTCTGTAATCCATCAAGTGTCCATTAGATGGTTATTGCTGGAGCCATCTGAATTTCACAAAACCTTGCCGTCAACTCTATCACACATCACTGGTAGAAATTATGGATTACACACATGTGGTCTTCAAGCATACACATTCGTTGGCACAATGTCTTCACCATAGGCTCCCACAATTACAAAAAATTATAAAAAATTTGCATTTTTTTAAGACATCCCCCATGAAGTGGCCTACTTGCAAAGCAAGCTTTGCCCAATGACCTGTAAAGTTGCTATGGTGAATGACCTATGTTTCCCATTGGATTACAAGTGACTTTTATCTGTTTCCAGAGGATTCTACATCAAGCACTTCAAGAAAAAGGACTCAGTATTATTGCACTAATAAAAGCACTATGTTTTTGCGCCAATGTTTACAGGTTAAGCAACGTTCAAGTATCATATGCCCATTGTGTGTATTCTTTTCTAGGTGCCGCAATGTGACCTTCATGCACTTTTTGTGATATTGCACTAACTTTTGAACTTAGCCAGATATGTAGCACCGTACTTTTGTGCCTTGCTTTACAGCTCTTGTTCTCTCCCCCCTTTATACGGACTGCCTATCTGGACGCTTAATACTAATGGCCTACACCCGGTGTTAAATGCCCATAGGTACCCAGGGTAGGACCAACTGGTAAGTACCGGCAGGTCCAGTAACTACACGGGTAACCCCGCTGCTTCGGGATTGGTTAGAAGAGTTTTTCACCCCTCCTTCCCGTTTGTTATGTGTTCAGGATTGCTCCCATCCTGAGGTGTCTTCCAGGACATTGCCAGAAGCGCAGAGCAGTCCTCAGCTAATTCCTCCCCCTTCTGTGCCTAAGGTATGGCGCCTCAACGTCAGTCGCGGGCCTAGTACATTTAACATGGTTTTAGATGCACAGTTGTGAAGACATAAGCAAAATCACATCAGATGACAATATAAAAGCTCTAAGAAGACAGTAGCGGGGTAGAGGCGTGTAGTAACATAACTCTGGGGTGTTACATTCCCCCTTACTTTGAGTTAAGCCGCCCTAGGCTTATGCTTAGGATAAGAGGAACAAGCTCTGGGGTACCCAATTTAATACAAAGTACTGCATGTAGTACACATAAGACATACAAAGACAGACACATAACGGCTACCCTGAGGTTCCTGCCCGCATGAGTAGGGTGTCCTAAGTAATCGTTTCCCTCTCGGTATAACCAGTGAATCAAAGGTCTGCACTAAGCAATCACTACTGACTAACTTTGAGGTGTCCTGAGCATGGAGCTGTCTTTACTCTGTAGTCCCACCATTGTGTAATGAAATGCCTGCAAATAGAAGGGTAACTTTATCCTGTATTCCCTTCCCTGCACCAAAGTCAAAATATAAGGCTTATAGCGCGATCACTATGGTGACTATGGGTAGCTAAAATGGCTCTAAGGTTGAGGCGCCATACCTTAGGCAAAGGCACAGAAGGGGGAGGAATTAGCTGAGGAATGTCGCCCACCATACAGGATCTGACATGCAGAACAGGGGCCATAAACTGCTTAGTATTACTGCCCACGCTCCTTCAGCAGCAGAGCGGACTGCTCTGCGCTTCTGGCAATGTCACAGGAGGAGGGTATGAGAATCCCATGAAACTCTTGGAAGACACCTCAGGATGGGAGCAATCCTGAACAAATAACAAACGGGAAGGAGGGGTGAAAAACTCCTCTAACCAATCCCGAAGCAGCGGGGTTACCCGTGTAGTTACTGGACCTGCCGGGACTTACCACTTGGTCCTACCCTGGGTACCTATGGGTATATAACACCGGGTGTAGGCCATTAGTATTAAGCGTCCAGATAGGCAGTCCGTATAAAGGGGGGAAGAGAACAAGAGCTGTAAAGCAAGGCACAAAAGTACGGTGCTACATATCTGGCTAGGTTAAAAAGTTTGTGCAATATCACAAAAAGTGCATGAAGGTCACATTGCGGCACCTAGAAAAGAATACACACAATGGGCATATGATACTTGAACGTTGCTTAACCTGTAAACATCAGTGCAAAAACATAGTGCATTTATTAGTGCAATAATACTTGAGTCCTTTTTTCTTGAAGTGCTTGATGTAGAATCCTCTGGAAACAGATAAAAGTCACTTGTAATCCAATGGGAAACAATGGAGGTAGTTGTAACCCAATAGAAGGTATAAAATGTTATATAAAAAAACACATAAAACAGCAGCATGATGAGAACCAGAGTTCCATGAGGCTCTCAAGTAACCTGAGAAAGGGGATAAAACAATGTGAACTGGGGCATAAAACAGTAGTTGATGATGGGGGGAGTCCTCACAAGAGTGGCCATCCAGCTGAGGCTACAACTAGTGGCAACCGGAAACAACGAAACTGGCCAACAGTCTCTCATTCTTCAAGACCAGTCCACGCTGTGGCTCCCATAAGTCTTTTTTTTTAAGTTAGAAAGAGTATTTAGAGAAGGACTTCCAGGTCCTCCTCGCTGCTTGAGCTGCTGAATCTCATCAGGGGGCGCTCTTGCTTTTGGTAGCTCAACTGAGCAGCTGTAGTGGTGCGCCACTGCCCTCTTGTGGTGTGGTTGGGTTTTGGCTGTGCAGTCAGCCTGGAGAATGCAGCTGCAAACCAGGATCACTAGCCGCTGCAGAGGTGGATAAAACCTCCGGCTGAAGGGGTTCTGGCAGGCAAACTAGGGGTGCCTGTGGTAGTTTCCAGAGAAAAATGTAGGGTTGCACCCTGGGGTTAAAGGTTAGAATGGAGTTGTTTATTTGGCCCACCCATAGTGTTGGGGTGCGGCCAGGTCAGGGATGAGGGACTCTGGTTCTGGCTGGGCCTGTTCCAGAATCGCATCCTGCCGTCTGGGGTCTCCTGTAAGCAACAGACCCTCCCTGCAGAGCCTGGGTCTTCCTGCCAGGTCTCTGGGGTAAGTGCAGGGGATAATGGCTTGGCCAGTAAAGTCACTCCTGCAGCGAAGGGGCCTTGAAGGGACCGCATTGGGGTGTACTCCACTTGATCGCCCACATACAGGCTGTAGCGGGCCTGTGGCAGGTAGGGGTGCTTAACAGAGTGGTGGCCCACAAATATCTCGGCTCCAGAATAATTGTCTTGGAGGAAGCCCACTCCTCGCTGTACAGAAAACCAGAGGACTGTCCCTGTGCGTCTGGTGAGCTTAGGGTCGCTAGGCCGGGGGTCATCTAGGACCTGCTTGACCCACTCCTCTACCGCGGTTTTGTATTCCATGGGGTCTGGGCGTGACCGGTTATCTCCAGCCGGACCTCTGGGTTAAGGTGGCCTGGCCTGGGGCTGTCTCTTCTGGGTGACAGAGTGGAAGCTCCGTCCGCCTCCGCCGCACCAGCAAGCGTGCGGAGTGGGGACTGTTCGGGCCTAGTGGCAGTGTCGGGACCCACCGGGCACGGAGCAGGGGCAGCTAAGGTTTGGACCGGGGCCTCAGGGAGCGGGTTTGCTACTACCTGATGTCGCGGCCGGGCGGCCGGTCCCGGTGCCTCCTGCTGGTCATCTTGGGCGGTCGCGGCTGTGTTTGCAACGGCGGTCAACTCCTCCGAGGATGCAGCTGGTTCCTGGGCCGGGACGTCAGTCGCTGGCGATGACGCACTTGGCAGTGCAGACACTTCCAGTATCTGGACGGCTTGGCAGTCTTCCGAGGGAGCGGGTTTGAGTGCGGCGGCCATCTTGGTTGCTGGCTCAGCATCCTGAGAGGACGTTCTTGAGCTTTCCAGCTTCCAAAGGGCAAGAAGAAGCGGCGCCATTACAGGAATATGGCGGATTAACCCCTGGAGTGCTGGTGCGCACTGTTTAGCACTTTCTGGCACCGCAATAAAGCAACAAAGTCAATGTTTAGGGTTTTGGCACATTTTGTAGGCCTTGTAGCAGGGATAGGCACACAATCCAATCCTGTTGGAACACAGTTCGATTCTGTTCCAGTGACGCAGAAATGCAATGAGCAGGATATGGGGTAACGCTGATGCCACTTTATGCAGTGGGTCAGGATATGGGTGGATAATAGTTTGTAATTTGTTCGTGACGCCAATTGCAGCTTGCGCAGGGTACTACCCCAGGGCCCTCCCAAGGTGTTATAAAGCACGTCATAGGTTAGGAATGCCACAGTGGTGTAGTGGCCTACAGTGTCTCTATAGGTGGTGATAATTGTGTCAACGGTGTCTCCTACCTGGGTACAGCTGGACTCCTGGCTCCTGGCTCACTTGCAATAAATTTGTGTAGTGATAGTAGGAGTAATAGAGGAATTTTGCCGCAGAAATTATGTCCAGACATTTAGATGAAGTTCAAACTTTTCTTTACTGAAGAGAACTGGTATCCAAACAGTATACAACTTTGGTCTTTGGTGCCAGCAGGTTTTGGCAATCATTGGCAGAAATAAGTACTTCTGCTTTAATGTGAGCAGGATAATTCGTCTGCTTGTTAGCTCTGTACTTGAGGCAGGAACTAATCTTCTGCTTTGTGGGGACTGACTAGCTGAGGAGGATATGGCTTCTCCCAGGTCTCTGGACTTGACTCACAGATGGTTTCTCAGGGAATGCTTTCGTCCTGGAACTCTGGAGGTTGTCTGCTTTCTTTATCCAGCTGAGGCTGAAGGTTCTCAGACTGGGTATGTGATCAATGTCTCAGCCGAGACAAGATCCTGGCTTTCTTCCCAATACAGGGGATCTCCTAGCAGGGGGTGGGCTACACTAACTAACTTCCTTCTCCTCCCAAACTGTAGGATGTGGGAACAGTCCACACCTCCACAGAGGGGGAGCTAAGCTGGAATAATCCATTCCAGCTTAGATTCACTAAACTGTAATTAGTTCCTTACCAATGCATTGCTGCCACCTGCTGGTGAACATGGAAAATTACTAAGAAATTTACATTTAACATGCTTTTAGATGCACAGTTGTGAAGACATGAGCAAAATCATATCAGATGACAAGGTAAAGGCTCTTAACAGACAGTAGCAGGGTAGAGGCGTGTAGTAACACAACTCTGGGGTGTTACAAGGTCATAGATGGGAGTACAGTAATTCTAAACCTTTTCCTTCCTGGGGAATCTCTACTACTATCCCATAGGGGATAGCTCAGGTCGGTGTTTTCGGGGGAGTCCTTTATCCAGGGAGCCTTTGTTGAGAAACATTGGTCTTCATGCTCATGAAAGGGAGCAACAAGAGCCAAATGGGCTGCCAGTGGAGGTTCCACACCCATCAATGAGAACTTCTGAGGGTCCTGCAGTCTCAAAGGCACCACGTCCGCTCAGATTGTCCAAGCACACAATATCCTTAGCCAATGGACCAAGAAGACCCAAAACTGGTAAGTTCCCTGGGGGTCTAATTAGGTTTTTTGGTCTGGTTGAGAATTTAGAACTCTGGTCAAGGGTTTAATAATTTAGAGGTGTAGTCAGGGGTCTCACAATTTAGGGGGCCGGTTTTGGCTCTGATAATTTAGGGGTCTGGTCTGGAGTCTGATAATTTAGGGGTCTGGTCTGGAATCTGAAAATTTAGGGGTGTGGTCTAGGGTCTTCTAATTTAGATGTCTAGTCTGGAGTCGGATAATTTAGGGGTGTGGTCTAGGGTCTGCTAATTTAGATGTCTAGTCTGGAGTCTGATAATTTAGGTATCTGGTCTATAGTCTAATCATTTAGAGATCTAGCCTGGGCTCTCATAATTAAGGGGTCTGGTCTGGGCTCTGATAATTTAGGGGTCTGGTCTAAAGTCTGATAATTTAGGTCTCTAGTCTAGGCTCTAATTATTTAGGGATTTGGCCTGGACTCTGATAATTCAGGAGTCTAGTCTGGGTCTGATAATTTAGGGGTTTGGTCTGAGAATTAGGAGTCAGTTCTGGGGTAACACAACATATCAATACTTAAAGAGAACTTGTCAGCAGGAAATTCACTGATAAACCCGGCACAATGCCATGTAAGGCTATCTCAGCTGAATGTAATGATAACTTTCACTTAGCGATCTGTTGTTTCATTCTGGAGAAAAGGGGCTCGTAATCCATATGCAAATGGACAGTTAAGTGCACCAAGGGCGGGCCCAAGCCACTGTGTGCACCTTTGCTCCTCCTGCTTCATCTGCCAGCCCTTCCCCTTGTGGTCTGATAATTTAGGGGTCTGTCCTGGGGTCTGATAATTTAGTCGTCTGTTCTATAGTCTAATAATTTAGGAATATGACCTGGGCTCTGAATATTTAGGTGTCTAATCTGGGCTTTGGACTCAGCTCTGATAATTTATGGGTCTGGTCTGGGCTTTCATAATTTAGGGGTTTGGTCCAAAGTCTGATAATTTATGTGTCTAGCCTGGGGTCTAATTATTTAGGGATCTTTTCTGGGCTCGGGGTTTGAATTTAGGGGTTTGGTCTGAGAATTAGGAGTCAGTTCTGAGGTAAAACAACATATCAATCGTAAAAATAGAACCTGTCAGCAGGAAATTCAGTGATAAACCCATAACAATGTCTTGTAGGGCTAGCTCCGCTGAATGTAATGGTACCTTTCACTTAGCGATCCATTGCATCATTCTGGAGAAAAGGGACTTTAAATCCATATGCAAATGAGCAGTTATGTGCACTGAGGGCAGGCCCAAGCCACTCTGTGCACCCTTGCTCCTCCTGCTTCCTCTGCCAGCCCTTCCCTCTTCTTAATTGATAGGGCAGGTTCTTACATAGTCATCTCGCCTGGAAGGCGAGGGAGCGGCTAGCGGAGGAAGCAGGAGGAGCAAGGTGTCCGCCCTGGGTGCACTTAACTGCTCATTTGCATATGGGTTAAAAGTACTTTTTCTCCAGAATGAAGCAACGGATTGCAAAGTGAGAGGTATCATTACGTTCAGCCGAGTTAGCCCTACAAGGCATGGTGAAGTTCCTGGTGACAGACTCCATTTAGCTGTTTTTACGTAGGACCACCTCAAGCTGTCATTGAGAGTATCACCCACCGGACGAGCTAGAGGCACACCTGAGTGCTGGGGTAGTCAGAGTCATATGATAGGTGAAATTGTGTGATCTGGTTGGTTCCCTCCCTGCGTTGCACAGGAATCAGACTAGCACAGAGACTAATTAGGGTGAAGGACTATGGGCTCGACATTAGAAGGTTGCAGCCTTCTTCTGGGCCTTTGGTGATTTCATTCAGCTTCACTGCCCATCTCAAGATGTGTCTTGCAGGACTCTGTATGAGCCCCGCAGGCCGAGTGGTAAATGATGACGGCGGTGGGAGCCTGGCCCCGTGTTTTCGATGTGTATAAGGTCAGAAAGCCATAGCTTCCTCTGGGGCAGATTACGCACCCGTCCAGTGACATTGAGCTCCTGCTGGAATAAAGGACGCGGTCGCTGACCAGAAATAAGCGTTTTTCAGAATTTCTCTACTACCGTCTTTTTTTTTTCTTTTCTCTCATCTGTCACTTCTTATATAAATTTTCCTGAAGACTGCAGTCATTTCATTTTGTTGTTTGCATCAAATTTACAATTCTCTTTGGCAGCCTGTGCCCCCTGAGTACATTTCAATCATCAGCTTATCTGGCAACCTGAGATCGACTGATCACTGCAGAATAGCGGTTTTGTATTCCATTTCTCGCCTAAATCGCTCATGATTTTATCACACGGGATGGGAAACATGTACACTTCTCCACTGCGGAAATTATTAACCCTGTCTGCTGCCTAATGCCAAGTGAATACCAGCACAGTGACAATAGCGGTAATATGAAAATAATACAAATAGAAAATACATTAACCTCTTAAAGGGCATCTGTCAGCAGGATTAACCTGGCATACTGTTGGTAGGGTTGATCTTGCTGATTAAAATGATACCTTTCTTGTGCTAATCGGTTGCAGTGTTCTTGAAATAATTAAAATAAAAGACTTCTATTTTTCAGTGCACCGAGGGGTGAGGCCTGGACCCTCAGTGCTCCTCATCTTTCTACTGCTGGCCACGCCCCTCAGTGCTCCTCATCTTTCTACTGCTGGCCACGCCCCTCAGTGCACGGAAGGTCTCAACTGTGTACAGAAGAAAAGTCTTTTTCTTGGGAACACCACAACCGATTTTCAAAAGACAGGTATCATTTTAATCAGCAGGATCGAGCCTACCAGACAGTGTGCTTGGCTTAATAGGGTTGATCCTTCTGACAAGTGCTCTTTAAGGACCAAGTATTGTTTTTTTTTTTTTTTTTCCATCACCCTGTTGATGCAGCTTTGCGGGGGCTTGAATTTTGCAGGGCGAGTTGTATATAATTTACTTATTTATGGGGGAATGATAACAAGGAACAGTAATTCCATTGTTTAAAAAAAAAAAATCCTTGCATCATAGATGTCAGCTGTGGTATTAGTAATATGCTACCCAGGGGCGTAGCTAAAAGCTCATGGGCCCTATGGGTTGGAACAATTATGCCAATAACAAATTTATGTTGTTTTATTTTTACATTTAAAGGGCATCTGTCAATGTATGACCTGTTGCATGTGCACTTACCAGCTGAAGGCATCTGTGTTGGTCCCATGTTCATATGTGCCCGCATTACTGAGAAAAATGAAGTTTTAATATATGCAAATGAGCCTCTAGGAGCAACGGGGGCGTTGCCGTTACACCTTAAGGCTCTACTCTCTCTGTAACTGCCACGCCCTCTGCACTTTGATTGACAGGGCCAGAATTCAAATTTTATTTTCACTGCCTGGTCCTGTCTGTTTTCGTGGCTACTTGTATCCCCATGTGATAACAATTCTAGAGCATCTATCCTTATGACTCTATGCTGTGCCATTCCTCTATTATTCCTTCTAGAAGTTATGAATGAATTACTAGCAGTTTGCAATGAAGATCCAGATGGGTGTTACCAATTGGGAGCAGGTCCCATTGTCCCTGCACAGTCCGACACTGGCAGCACTGATTGGTTAGGCCCCTTTCACACAAGCGAGTTTTTTTCCGCACGGGTGCAATGCGTGACGTGAACGCATAGCACCCGCACTGAATCCTGACCCATTCATTTCAATGGGTCTGTGTACATGAGCGTTTTTTTTTTTTTTCACGTATCAGTTCTGCGTTGTGTGAAAAACGCAGCAGGTTCTATATTCTGTGTTTTTAACGCAGCCCTGGCCCCATAGAAGTGAATGGGGCTTCAGTGAAAAACGCATTGCATCCAGAAGCAAGTACGTTTTTCACTGATGGTTGTTAGGAGATGTTGTTTGTAAACCTTCAGTTTTTTATCACGCGCATGAAAAACGCATCAAAACGCATTGCACCCGCGCGGAAAAAACTGAACAACTGAACGCAATCGTAGACAAAACTGACTGAACCTGCTTGCAAAATGGTACGAGTTTCCCTGAACGCATCCGGACCTAATCCGTCACGCTCGTCTGAAAGGGGCCTTAGGCCTCTTTCACACGGGCGTCATATTTTTGGCCCGGATAAGAGGCGTGTGCGTTGCTGGAAAATGCGCGATTTTTCAGCGCGAGTGCAAAACATTGTCATGCGTTGCCCTCGCGTGAGAAAAATCACGCATGTTTGGTACCCAAACCCGAACTTCTTCACAGAAGTTCGGGCTTGGGATTGATGTTCTGAAGATTGTATTATTTTCCCTTATAACATGTTTATAAGGCCTCATGCACACGACAGTTTTTTTTCACGGTCCGCAAAAACGGGGTCCGTGGGTCCGTGATCCGTGACCGTTTTTTCGTCCATGGGTCTTCCTTGATTTTTGGAGGATCCACGGACATGAAAAAAAAGTCGTTTTGGTGTCCGCCTGGCCGTGCGGAGCCAAACTGATCCGTCCTGAATTACAATGCAAGTCAATGGGGACGGATCCGTTTGATGTTGACACAATATGGTGCCATTTCAAACGGATCCGTCCCCATTGACTTTCAATGTAAAGTCTGGAGTTCTTTTATACCATCAGATTGGAGTTTTCTCCAATCCGATGGTATATTTTAACTTGAAGCGTCCCCATCACCATGGGAACGCCTCTATGTTAGAATATACTGTCGGATATGAGCTACTTCGTGAACCTCAGATCCGACAGTATATTCTAACACAGAGGCGTTCCCATGGTGATGGGGACGCTTCAGGTTAGAATACACTACAAACTTTGTACAAGACTGCCCCCTGCTGCCTGGCAGCACCCGATCTCTTACAGGGGGATATGATAGCACAATTAACCCCTTCAGGTGCGGCACCTAAAGGGGTTAATTGTACTATCATATTCCCCTGTAAGAGATCAGGGCTGCCAGGCAGCAGGGGGCAGACCCCCCCCCCCTCCCCAGTTTGAATATCATTGGTGGCACAGTGTGCACCCCCCATCGGGCCCCCCCTTCCTCCCTCTATTGTAATAAATCGTTGGTGGCACAGTGTGCGCCCACCATCGCCCCCCCCTCCCTCCCTCTATTGTAATAAATCGTTGGTGGCACAGTGTGCGCCCACCATCGCCCCCCCCCCTCCCTCCCTCTATTGTATTAAATTGTTGGTGGCACAGTGTGCCAACCACCATCGCCCCCCCCCCTCCCTCTATAGCAGTAACATTGGTGGCAGTGTGCGGTCTCCCATTCCCCCCCCCCATCATTGGTGGCAGCAGAGTTCCGATCGGAGTCCCAGTTTAATCGCTGGGGCTCCGATCGGTAACCATGGCAACCAGGACGCTACTGCAGTCCTGGTTGCCATGGTTACTTAGCAATAGTACAACAGTAGAAGATTCATACTTACCTGCTTGCTGCTGCGATGTCTGTGTCCGGCCGGGAGCTCCTCCTACTGGTAAGTGAAAGGTCTGTGCGGCGCATTGCTAAAGAACTGTCACTTACCAGTAGGAGGAGCTCCCGGCCGTTCACAGACATCGCAGCAGCAAGCAGGTAAGTATGAATCTTCTACTGTTGTACTATTGCTAAGTAACCATGGCAACCAGGGCTGCAGTAGCTTCCTGGTTGCCATGGTTACCGATCGGAGCCCCAGCGATTAAACTGGGACTCCGATCGGAACTCCGCTGCCACCAATGATGGGGGGGGGGAATGGGAGACCGCACACTGCCACCAATGTTACTGCTATAGAGGGAGGGGCGGGCGATGGTGGTTGGCACACTGTGCCACCAACGATTTAATACAATAGAGGGAGGGAGGGGGGGCGATGGTGGGGGAACACTGTGCCACCAACGATTTAATACAATAGAGAGAGGGAGGGGGGGCGATGGTGGGGGCACACTGTGCCACCAACGATATTCAAACTGGGGAGGGGGGGGGGTCTGCCCCCTGCTGCCTGGCAGCCCTGATCTATTACAGGGGAATATGATAGTACAATTAACCCCTTTAGGTGCCGCACCTGAAGGGGTTAATTGTGCTATCATATCCCCCGTAAGAGATCGGGTGCTGCCAGGCAGCAGGGGGCAGTCTTGTACAAAGTTTGCAGTGTATTCTAACTAGAAGCGTCCCCATCACCATGGGAACGCTTCTGTGTTAGAATATACTGTCGGAAATGAGTTTTCACGAAGTGAAAACTTAGATCAGAAAAAGCTTTTATGCAGACGGATCTTCGGATCCGTCTGTATGAAAGCAACCTACGGCCACGGATCACGGACACGGATGCCAATCTTGTGTGCATCCGTGTTCTTTCACGGACCCATTGACTTGAATGGGTCCGTGAACCGTTGTCCGTCAAAAAAATAGGACAGGTCATATTTTTTTGACGGACAGGAAACACGGATCACGGCCTCGGCTGCAAAACGGTGCATTTTCCGATTTTTCCACGGACCCATTGAAAGTCAATGGGTCCGCGAAAAAAAAAGGAAAACGGCACAACGGCCACGGATGCACACAACGGTCGTGTGCATGAGGCCTAAGGGAAAATAATAGCATTCTGAATACAGAATGCATAGTAAAACAGCGCTAGAGGGGTTAAAAACAAAATAAAAAATAATTTAACTCACCTTAGTCCACCCACCGGTATTTAATGCAGCAGCTCACCCCAGGTCCTGTTCAGCCGCTCAGTGCAGAGGAGACACAAGGAGATGCCGGGCTTCGCGATCAAGTGGACTAAGGTGAGTTAAATTATTTTTTATTTTGTTTTTAACCCCTCTAGCGCTGTTTTACTATGCATTCTGTATTCAGAATGCTATTATTTTCCCTTATAACCATGTTATAAGGGAAAATAATAATGATCGGGTCTCCATCCCGATCGTCTCCTAGCAACCGTGCGTGAAAATCGCACCGCATCCGTACTTGCTTGCGGATGCTTGCGATTTTCACGCTTCCCATTCACTTCTATGGGGCCTGCGTCACGTGGAAACCGCACAATATAGAACATGCTGCGATTTTCACTCAACGCACAAGTGATGCGTGAAAATCACCGCTCATGTGCACAGCCCCATAGAAATGAATGGGTCAGGATTCAGTGCGGGTGCTATACGTTCGCCGCACGCATCGCACCCGCATGGAATAGTCGCCCGTGTGAAAGGGGCCTTAGAGTCAGACTGTGCAGGGACACGTCCCCATCTAGTAACACCCAACTGGACCTTCACTGCAGACTGCTACATGGGGGTTGAAAGTAGTTACTAAAACAGACATGTCAGGAGAAGTCAGGGGGGTGGTCTGCAGAAGAGCCCTACTTTACATATGTGGCGCTGCATATTCCTATAGTTCCCCCCCTCGAGGAGCAGCAAGCAGGAGATATGCATCTCTATGAAGCCTGGATGACTGCGTGACTAAGGCCTCATGCACACAACCGCGGATCTGAAAATTAAGGATGACGTCCATGCGACGTCTGTGTTGCATCCGTTTATTTTTGCAGACCCATTGACTCCAATGTGTCCGTGGTCGGCATTTTGCAGCCAAGAATAGGACATGTTCTATCTTTTGCGGAACAGATAGACGGATGCGGAAAGCACATGGATCATCTTTATGCTTTCCGCATCCGTATGTCCGTTCTTCAATAAGGTAGAACATGTCCGCAAAATGCGGACCATGGACCCATTGAAGCCAATGGGTCCGCCAAGAAAACAGAACGGGGGCGTCACATGGACTTCATCCGTATTCGCATTTTGTGGGCGGCAAAATACATACGGTTGTGTGCTTGTGGCCTACATTTTAGCGGCGATCACTGACCTCTAGGTCTACTTTTTGAGGTAGGTCGCAGCTTGCTATCCAGGCGCTGATTTCCGATTCCTAGTACATGGATTAAAAAAAACAACTATTACTTTTAAAACAAACACATTTCTCAGTGATGTCCTTGAACCCCAGGAGAACTTCCCGGGGTGACCTCACACAGCACAGACCCTCAGATATATGAAACACATATACGACCCGTCAGAATCAATGGAAGCTGCCGGGGTGTGTACATATATACATTACATACCGTATACGCAGCATCCAGTACTGAGCTGCTCAATGTGTTTCATATGAAGCAGACGAGCTGTGTCAGCATTTTCCCTAAATCACAAGGGGGAGGAATATCCGCTGGCGGCGCAGGGTTAATCGCCTAACATCGACTACGTGACAACAGGTAACAAGCTCACGTGTTAAATTACACTGTGGGGGGGAGCTCCGGGTCAGGGGTCTTTCCATTCCTGTAATCCAGCATCCAACAATCCAAAATGTTTTTTCCCAAGCCAAAAAGCAAGAAGACTGAACAGAAAATAAACAATGAAAAAGCAATTAGATGCTTGTGTCCACAGGAGCACAGAGTATTTCAGAAGCAGGGGAGCACAGAGTATTTCAGAAGCAGGGGAGCACAGAGTATTTCAGAAGCAGGGGAGCACAGAGTATTTCAGAAGCAGGGGAGCACAGAGTATTTCAGAAGCAGGGGAGCACAGAGTATTTCAGAAGCAGGGGAGCACAGAGTATTTCAGAAGCAGAGCAGCACAGAGTATTTCAGAAGCAGAGCAGCACAGACTATTTCAGAAGCAGAAGGGCACAGAGTATTTCAGAAGCAGAGCGGCACAGAGTATTTCAGAAGCAGAGCAGCACAGAGTATTTCAGAAGCAGAGCAGCACAGAGTATTTCAGAAGCAGAGGAGCACAGAGTATTTTAGAAGCAGATGAGCACAGAGTATTTTAGAAGCAGAGGAGCACAGAGTATTTCAGAAGCAGAAGAGCACAGAGTATTTCAGAAGCAGAGGGGCACAGAGTATTTCAGTAACAGAGAAGCCCAGAGTATTTCAGAAGCAGAGCAACACAGAGTATTTCAGAAGCAGGGGAGCACAGAAGATTTCAGAGGCAGGGGAGCACAGAGGATTTTAAAAGCAGGGGAGCACAGAGTATTTCAGAAGAAGGGGAGCACCGAGAATTTTAAAAGCAGGGGAGCATAAAGTATTTCTGAAGCAGGGGAGCATAAAGTATTTCTGAAGCAGGGGAGCATAAAGTATTTCTGAAGCAGGGTAGCACAGAGTATTTCAGAAGCAGAGGGGCACAGAGTATTTCAGTAACAGAGCAGCACAGAGTATTTCAGAAGCAGAGCAGCACAGAGTATTTCAGAAGCAGAGCAGCACAGAGTATTTCAGAAGCAGAGCAGCACAGAGTATTTCAGAAGCAGGGGAGCACAGAGTATTTCAGAGGCAGGGGAGCACAGAGGATTTTAAAAGCAGGGGAGCACAGAGTATTTCAGAAGCAGGGGAGCACAGAGAATTTTAAAAGCAGGGGAGCATAAAGTATTTCTGAAGCAGGGGAGCATAAAGTATTTCTGAAGCAGGGTAGCACAGAGTATTTCAGAAGCAGAGGAGCACAGAGTATTTCAGAAGCAGAGGAGCACAGAGTATTTCAGAAGCAGTGGGGGAGCAAAGAGTATTTCAGTAACAGAGCAGCACAGAGTATTTCAGAAGCAGAGCAGCACAGAGTATTTCAGAAGCAGAGGAGCACAGAGTATTTCAGAAGCAGGGGAGCACAGAGTATTTCAGAGGCAGGGGAGCACAGAGGATTTTAAAAGCAGGGGAGCACAGAGAATTTTAAAAGCAGGGGAGCATAAAGTATTTCTGAAGCAGGGTAGCACAGAGTAT
Source organism: Bufo gargarizans (assembly GCF_014858855.1). Taxonomy (NCBI): domain Eukaryota; kingdom Metazoa; phylum Chordata; class Amphibia; order Anura; family Bufonidae; genus Bufo; species Bufo gargarizans. Next base: position 43,750,449 of record NC_058082.1, on the reverse strand, counting down.
TTCTGAAGCAGGGGAGCACAGAGTATTTCAGAAGCAGGGGAGCACAGAGTATTTCAGAAGCAGGGGAGCACAGAGTATTTCAGAAGCAGGGGAGCACAGAGTATTTCAGAAGCAAGGGAGCACAGAGTATTTCAGAAGCAAGGGAGCACAGAGTATTTCAGATGCAAGGGAGCACAGAGTATTTCAGAAGCAGGGGAGCACAGAGTATTTCAGAAGCAGAGGAGCACAGAGTATTTCAGAAGCAGAGGAGCACAGAGTACTTCAGAGACAGAGGAGCACAGAGTATTTCAGAAGCAGAGGAGCACAGAGTACTTCAGAGACAGAGGAGCACAGAGTATTTCAGAAGCAGAGGAGCACAGAGTATTTCAGAGACAGAGGAGCACAGAGTATTTCAGAAGCAGAGGAGCACAGAGTATTTCAGAAGCAGAGGAGCACAGAGTATTTCAGAGACAGAGGAGCACAGAGTATTTCGGAAGCAGAGGAGCACAGAGTATTTCAGAAGCAGGGGAGCACAGAGTATTTCAGAAGCAGCGGAGCACAGAGTATTTCAGAAGCAGCGGAGCACAGAGTATTTCAGAAGCAGCGGAGCACAGAGTATTTCAGAAGCAGAGGAGCACAGAGTATTTCAGAGACAGAGGAGCACAGAGTATTTCAGAAGCAGAGGAGCACAGAGTATTTCAAAAGCAGATTGCGCTTGCTTTTCTTTAGAAAAAGTGACCACCTGTGTGTGTGAAAGGGCAGGATCATAAGGTGAGAAGGGGAGAGGAGACAAGTGAAAGGTCACAGACAGAGGAGGAAAGGAATCTCCAGCAGCACAGAGTATTTCTGAAGAGGGTGCTAATCTTGTGGGAGGCAGTGACCTGTCCATCTACGTTAGCGGGAGCTATATGTGACAGGGAAGATGTGGAAGAAGAAAACCAGAAACTTAAGGAGAAGGAGCATAGTGCCACAGCAGCACAGAGTATTTTAGGAGAGGATTGTGCTGCTCTTCTGGGGGGGAAAAAAGGTGGTGCTGTGGGGCAACAGTGACCTCTATGTAATGAGGCAGGCCGTACTATGAGATGTAAGGTCACAGACTGAGAATGGAGAAGAAGGGTTCACAGCAGCACAGAGTATTTCAGGAGGATGTTGATCTCATGGGAAGTAGTGACCTGATGCTAGTGAGGACAGGGGCAGCAACATGATGTGAGGAGGGAAATAAAATCTGCACAGTAGAAGCAGCAGCCCCTCCCCAGCAGCACAGAGTATTTCAGGAGAGGAGTGTGCTGATCTTATAGGGGCAGTGGCCTTTCCAATCACATGATGGGTGCTGTTGATGACATGGGCGGTGTTATGTAAAGAGGGGAATGAAAGAACTGAAGAAGAAAGCGCAGATTCCTCAGCAGCACAGAGTATTTCAGGAGAGAAGTGTGCTGAGCATATAGGGGCATTGACTCGTCCACCCCTAAAACCCCTAAAACCTTCAATTTTCATTACACCCGTCTTTGTGCCTCCAGCATCCATATGAAACATTAGGCCCCCGTCGCAGTATATGCGCTTGGTCTGCGGTGGCATCCTGCATGTATGGGCGCAGATGATTGAAGTTTCCACGTTCTTCATGTCGTTTGCATTTCCAAAATAGATCAGAGGCTTAATTATGTAAACGAAGACTTTGTCTGCCACTTACTGCATACCCGAGCAGAAATTACGCCACTGCCGCCATCTCAACAAATGAATATGGATGCAAATTAACTGTCTGAATGTATTTCATGTGATAAGATTTTCCTCCAAAATACATGAGCCCCACCTTCAACTTGTGGCTAGTGTGCAAAACTACAACTCTCAGCATGCCTGGCTTGCTGGGAATTGTAGTTTTGCAGCAGTTGATGAGCCGCAGGTTGGAGATCACCAATACAGGGAGTTGCACACTAAGGTTAAGGCCTCATGCACGCGACCGTGCCGTTTTTTACGGTCCGCAGACCGCGGATCCGCAAAAAACGGAAGTCGCCCGTGTTGCCTTCCGCAATTTGCGGAACGGAACGGCACCGGCAATATAAATGCCTATTCTTGTCTGCATCTTTTGCGGCCCCATTGAAGTGAATGGATCCGCATCCGAGCCGCCAAAACGGTGGCTCGGATGCGGACCCAAATAACGGTCGTGTGCATGAGGCCTAAGACTAAGGTTATAGAATACAGGGGCAGTGGCATATGGCCTGCCCATAGTTACCCAGTTTTGAGACAGCACATCAGGGAGATTCTGAAAAGTGGCATACAGTGCGGCATGTTGGTCTTATGCCCCGCCCTTTTATAGACAACCTGCCACTGACCTACGAAATTTAAATCACATGTAATGAACATGGCCCCAAAATCAATACTACATAGTGCAGACCCTAAATAAATATAAACCCCAGATCAGACGCCCAAAAGAAATACAGACTCCAGATCAGACACCCCCCCCCCAAAAAAAATAACATAAAATACATACCCTAGATTGGATCCGAAAATAAATATTGACCCCAGATCAGATCCCCAAAAAATACAGACCCCCAGATGAGTTCCCAAAATAAGTACAGACCCGAGATCAAACCCCAAAATAAATACAAACCCCCAGATCAGACCCTAAAATGAATATAGACCACCAGATAAGACCCGAAAATAAATACAGACCACCAGATCAGAACCTAAAATAAATGCAGACCCCAGATCAGACAACACAATAAATACAGACCCCAAGATAAGAACTCAAAATAAATATAGACCCCCAAATCAGAACTTAAAATAAATACAGACCCCAGATCAGAGCCTAAAATAAATATTGACCCCAGATCAGACCCCAAAACAAATACAGATTTCAGAATATACCCCAAAATATATACAGACCCCAGATCAGACCCCAAAATGAATACAGACACCAACATCAGACCCCAAAAGAACTACAGATGCCATATCAGAGCCTAAAATATATATAGACCCCAAAATACGTAGAGACCCCCCCAAAAAAACAGATCCCATATCAGACCCAACAATAAATAAAGACCCTAGATCAAACCCCACAATAAATACAGACCCCAAGATACGACCCCCCAAAAATACAGACCCCCAGATCAGACCCTAGAATTAATATAGACCGCTTGATCAGACCCCAAAATAAATACAGACCCCAGATCAGACCCAAAAATAAATATAGACCCCAGATCAGACCCCAAAATAAATACAGACCCCAGATCAGACCCAAAAATAAATATAGACCCCAAATCAAAGACAGATCCCAGATTAGACCCCAAAATAAATATAGATTACAGATCGTACTCCAAAATAAATATAGACCCCAAATCTGACCCCAAAATAAATACAGACCCCAGATAATATAAAACAAACCCCAAAATGAATACAGACCCCTTAATAATTACAGATGCCAGACCAGAGCTAAAATAAATACAGACCCAAAAATAAGTACAGAACCTATATCAGACCAAACAATAAATTAAGACCCCAGATCAGAACCCAAAATAGATACAGACCCCCAAATAAGACCAACAAAAAATACAGACCCCCCTGATCAGGCCCCAAAATAAATATAGACCTCCAGCTCAGACCCTAAAATAAATACAGTCCTCAGATCAGCCACCCATGGGTGCCTGTGGGCACATTGAACGTCTGTATCGGTAGCTTCATTAGGACACCGGAGAATTGTTGGGGAAAAAGCCTACAGGGCAATTACAACCATACGCGAGTGGCGATCCATCATATACGAGTTGATCGGCGCTCATTTATAAGGCCTTTTTACACTGCTGGACGCAAATTGATTGCGGGCAAACGATGTAATGTCAAATAAGCGTTAGATTGGCGGCACATTTACACGGGCCAATTATCCAGAATAATCGTTCACATGGCCCGATCCTCTGCATGTGAAGGGGCAAAATTCCTGAACACACCAACTTGCTGGTCAGTACCAAGGACAGCGCCATCTGTGCCAGCCGTGTCTGAGGGGCAATCACTGCCGCCCTACAGAGACCGAGGAGGTAGAGGAGATGTATGAGACACTTCCAGAAACGGCATCACAACCATCCACTACTTATATTGAAATAAATAAGGATGAGCTGCAATACCAGACACGACCTGTGGACAGGGGTGGCGCTATTTTTGGACATCTGCAGCCATGTCTTTCTAATTATCCACAACCCCTTTACTAATCGTTGGTTTCTCCATAACAGACTGCAGTGTCATATAGGTGATAAATAGGTAGGTATAGATAGACTGGTGATAAATACTGGATGGCGGGGGTGACCCTGAACAGTTCCCAAAAACAAGGGTTCCCTGAGTCCTGGGGGTCCCAGAAGTCGGACAACTCCCGCAATGCGATATTCATCACCCGACCTGTGGAACCCAGTGAAACTGTCTTTGTTGTCCCTAGCAACCAATCACAGATCAGCTTTCATTTTGCAGGAGCAGAATACGGATGAAAGCTGGGCTGTGATTGGTTGGGCGGTAAAGATAGATTCACTGTCAGTCAGTGACTAGAATCTGCTGTGCTGCGTCCAGGATTGGAAAAACATGGTCGCTTTCTTCCAAAAACGACTCCACACCTGGACACAGGTTGTGTGTGGTGCTGCAGTTCAGCCTCATCCATTTCAATGGAGCTAAGCTGCAATACCAGGGACTAACCAAGGACAGGTGTGGCGCTGTTTCTGGAGGAAAGCGGCCAGGCTCTTCCTGGGCAACACCTTTAAGATGAACTGGGTGCGTCTAATTCCCCACCATTCCTCCATCTACATGCATGTCCTGGTCTCCACATCATGAACGCTTCTGTTAAAGGCCTAGTATGATGCCGCCTGCTATCTAGATACAGCGCCACCCTTGTTCATGGCAGTGTCTGGTACTGCAGCTGAAGGAGACTTTTGTTCTAAGTCTCAAACAATCCCTTTAATCATAAAATCATCACAAGACACCAAATTCTGCTCCTTCTGTTTATTCCGCAATGTCTCCAGCTGCCGTAAGACGTCTTGTGTATTGGCGGTCAATGACGGCTCCATAACTTCATTTCTGTAAAGCTGGGCGGAGTCATCAATAGCGGGTGACGCCCCCTCTCACTTTAATAACGCCTGTGACTGGAGAGAACAGCAGATATAATATATACTAGTATATACAGATCCGCTGAATTGTACGCATCACCTGATCTACGACTTTCCCGCCGCTCCTCCTCGTCCAGTATTGGTGCCACCTTCTAGTTACCATGGTGATGACTAGTTGGTATCCTGGCACCCGGCCCCTCTATATAACCTCTGACCATTGTGACATCACAGCTTTGTGATGTCATAGGCTATGGGGAGGGGCCGAATGACCACACAGAGCATGTGATGTCATAAAGCTGTGATGTCACAGGGTATATAAAGCAGGCCTGGGGCCCGGCAGCCATTTGCAATCTGCTCCTTGCTACAGGAAGATACCGACACGCCATCAGCATGCCACCTAGAAGGAAGAGAGTCAGCAGCGCCCCTCGGAGGAGGCGTAGGACGTACCGCAGGACGACTGCCCATAAGCACCAGGAAAGACCAGGTACCGCCATATCACCTCCTGCCCCCTATACACCTCGTTACATGCCAAGGAGGCAGCACTCGCCGTAATCCTGAGACTGAACCTCATCCTCCATTTTCTTCCAGTTCACAGGCGCAGACGTCGTCGTCACTAAAGCCGATGGGTGTGAAGAAGGAGAAGAACATCTCCCACTAATAATCATCAGTCACTGGAAGATCCATCAACAGCAATCACCCCGAAGCAGCAGGAGACGTTCCCCAATAAACCTATGGAGCAGAATTTAGTGTCTCGTGATCATTTTATAATCAGTAGCTGTGGGGATGGAGTTACAGACCTCAGATCACAATCTAAAATAAATGAGGACCCCAGATCAGACCCCCAAAAAATACAGACCCAAGATCAGACCCTAAAATAAATATACACCCCAGATCAAGCCCCAAAACAAATACAGATCCCAGATTAGACCCCAAAATAAAAACAAACCCCAAAATGAATACAGACCCCTAAATAATTACAGATGCCAGACCAGAGCCTAAAATAAATACAGACCCCAAAATAAGTACAGAACCTATATCAGACCAAACAATAAAATAAGACCCTAGATCAGAACCCAAAATAGATACAGACCCCAGATCAGACCAACAAAAAAAAACAGACCCCCCTGATCAGGCCCCAAAATAAATATAGACCTCCAGCTCAGACCCTAAAATAAATACAGTCCTCAGATCAGCCACCCATGGGTGCCTGTGGGCACATTGAACGTCTGTATCGGTAGCTTCAATAGGACACCGGAGAATCGTTGGGGAAAAAGCCTACAGGGCAATTACAACCATACACGAGTGGCGATCCATCATATACGAGTTGATCGGCGCTCATTTACCCTAAGTTCACACCTGAGCGTTTTACAGCGCGTTCAAACGCGCTGTAAAACGCTCAACACGTGAAAACCAATGCTTCCCTATGGCCCTGGTTCACACTTGAGCGTTTTACAGCGCGTTTGAACGCGCTGTAAAACGCCCGACGCATAAACAAGTTCTTGAGCTTTTTTTTGGGCGTTTGTCGCGCGTTTTGGCCCATAGACTCATTGGACAACGCTGCAGTCAATCACACAAACGCGCGTCAAACGCGCGTTTACTATTGCAAAAAACGCGCACAAAAACGCGCGACAAATACGCGCGTAAAACGCGCGTCTCAGAAACGCTCAGGTGTGAACCCAGGGTTATAGGGCCTTTTTACACTGCTGGACGCAAAATGATTGCGGGCAAACGATGTAATGTCAAATAAGCGTTAGATTGGCGGCACATTTACACGGGCCAATTATCCAGAACAATCGTTCACATGGCCCGATCCTCTGCATGTGAAGGGGCAAAAGTCCTGAACACACCAACTTGCTGGTCAGTACCAAGGACAGCGCCATCTGTGCCAGCCGTGTCTGAGGGGCAATCACTGCCGCCCTACAGAGACCGAGGAGGTAGAGGAGATGTATGAGACACTTCCAGAAACGGCATCACAACCATCCACTACTTATATTGAAAAAAATAAGGATGAGCTGCAATACCAGACACGACCTGCGGACAGGGGTGGCGCTTCCCTTTTTATTAATTGTTGGTTTCTCCATAACAGACTGCAGTGTTATATAGGTGATAAATAGGTAGGTATAGATAGATAGGTGATAAATACTGGATGGCGGGGGTGGCCAAATCACTGGGACCCTCAACAGTTCCCAAAAACAAGGGTTCCCTGAGTCCTGGGGGTCCCAGAAGTCGGACAACCCCCGCAATGCGATATTCATCACCCGACATGTGGAACCTAGTGAAACTGTCTTTGTTGTCCCTAGCAACTAATCACAGATCAGCTTTCATTTTGCAGAAGCAGAATACGGATGAAAGCTGGGCTCTGATTGGTTGGGCGGTAAAGATAGATTCACTGTCAGTCAGTGACTAGAATCTGCTGTGCTGCGTCCAGGATTGGAAAAACATGGCCGCTTTCTTCCAAAAACGACTCCACACCTGGACACAGGTTGTGTGTGGTGCTGCAGTTCAGCCTCATCCATTTCAATGGAGCTAAGCTGCAATACCAGGGACTAACCAAGGACAGGTGTGGCGCTGTTTCTGGAGGAAAGCGGCCAGGCTCTTCCTGGAAAACACCTTTAAGATGAACTGGGTGCGTCTAATCCCCCACTATTCCTCCATCTACATGCATGTCCTGGGCTCGACATCATGAACGCTTCTGTTAAAGGCCTAGTATGATGCCGCCTGCTATCTAGATACAGCGCCACCCTTGTTCATGGCAGTGTCTGGTACTGCAGCTGAAGGAGACTTTTGTTCTAAGTCTCAAACAATCCCATTAATCATAAAATCATCACAAGACACAAAAAAAACGGATCGGACACGGAAACAAAATACGGTTGTGTGCATGAGACCTAATCCTGAGACTGAACCTTATCCTCCCTTTTTCTTACAGTTCACAGGCGCAGACGTCGTCGTCACTAAAGCCGATGGGTGTGAAGAAGGAGAAGAACGTCTCCCGCTAATAATCATCAGTCACTGGAAGATCCATCAACAGCAATCACCCCGAAGCAGCAGGAGACGTTCCCTAATAAACCTATGGAGCAGAATTTAGTGCCTCGTGATCATTTTATAATCAGTAGATGTGGGGATGGAGTTACAGACCCCAGATCACAATCTAAAATAAATGAGGACCCCAGATTAGGGATGAGCGAACCCGAACTGTATAGTTCGGGTTCGTACCGAATTTTGGGGTGTCCGCGACACGGACCCGAACCCGGACATTTTCGTAAAAGTCCGGGTTCGGTGCTTTCTTGGCGCTTGGCCAATCAACAAGCGTCATACTACTTGCCTCAAGAGGCCGTCACAGCCATGCCTACTATTGGCATGGCTGTGATTGGCCAGTGCAGCATGTGACCCAGCCTCTATATAAGCTGGAGTCACATAGCGCCGCCCGTCACTCTGCTCTGATCAGTATAGGGAGAGGTTGCAGCTGCGACGTTAGGGCGAGATTAGGCAGTGATTAACTCCTCCAAAAGACTTCATTCAGTGATCGATCTGCAGCTGTGGATGATTGAACTGCTGCTATTCAATTGCTCACTGTTTTTAGGCTGCCCAGAGCGTTTTTCATTCACTTTTTTCTGGGGTGATCGGCGGCCATTTTGTGTCTTGTGGTGCGCCAGCACAAGCTGCCACCAAGTACATTTAACCATCAATAGTGTGGTTAATTTTTGGCTATATCCTACATCAGGGTGAAGCTGTCACACCAAGTGCATTTAACCATCAATAGTGTGGTTATTTTTTGGCCATATACTACATCAGGGGCAAGCTGTCACCAAGTGCATTTAACCCTCAATAGTGTGGTTGTTTTTTGGCTATATCCTACATCAGGGTCAAGCTGTCACACCAAGTGCATTTAACCATCAATAGTGTGGTTATTTTTTGGCCATATCCCAGTCTAATTCTGACTGTAAACATATACCTGTCACCCAGCGCCTAAATAATAGGCCTCAAATTTATATCCTGCTAAATCTCTCGTTACCGCTGTACTGTTGTGGCTGGGCAAGTTATTTAGTGTCCGTCAAAGCACAGTTTTTGTTCTGGGTTGAAATACAATTCCCAATTTAGCAATTTCCTAATTTAGTGGTTTCTGCTGTATCAGAGCTACTTTAAATCTATCCCTAAAAGGGTATATAATATTCAAGGTGCACATAGGGTCATTCAGAATAACTTCACACACACACGCTACTGTGCATATCCCAGTCTAATTCTGTCTGTAAACGTATACCTGTCACCCAGCGCCTAAATAATAGGCCTCAAATTTATAGTCAGCTAAATCTGTGGTTACTGCTGTGCCTTTATTAGTGTAATACGGTACCTAAATAGATGCCAGATAGTGTTAGGTGTCTGTAAGAAAAAGGCCTGAATTTGAATTCAATACATTGGGCCAAATAATATTTTTGTTGTTGTGGTGAACGATAACAATGAGGAAAACATCTAGTAAAGGACGCGGACATGGTCGTGGTGGTGTTAGTGGACCCTCTGGTGCTGGGAGAGGACGTGGCCGTTCTGCCACAGCCACACGTCCTAGTGTACCAACTACCTCAGGTCCCAGTAGCCGCCAGAATTTACAGCGATATTTGGTGGGGCCCAATGCCGTTCTAAGGATGGTAAGGCCTGAGCAGGTACAGGCATTAGTCAATTGGGTGGCCGACAGTGGATCCAGCACGTTCACATTATCTCCCACCCAGTCTTCTGCAGAAAGCGCACAGATGGCGCCTGAAAACCAACCCCATCAGTCTGTCACATCACCCCCATGCATACCAGGGAAACTGTCTCAGCCTCAAGTTATGCAGCAGTCTCTTATGCTGTTTGAAGACTCTGCTGGCAGGGTTTCCCAAGGGCATCCACCTAGCCCTTCCCCAGCGGTGAAAGACATAGAATGCACTGACGCACAACCACTTATGTTTCCTGATGATGAGGACATGGGAATACCACCTCAGCATGTCTCTGATGATGACGAAACACAGGTGCCAACTGCTGCGTCTTTCTGCAGTGTGCAGACTGAACAGGAGGTCAGGGATCAAGACTGGGTGGAAGACGATGCAGGGGACGATGAGGTCCTAGACCCCACATGGAATGAAGGTCGTGCCACTGACTTTCACAGTTCGGAGGAAGAGGCAGTAGTGAGACCGAGCCAACAACGTAGCAAAAGAGGGAGCAGTGGGCAAAAGCAGTGGCGTCGCCAGGGGGGGGCCAGAGGGGGCCACGGCCCCCCCTACATCAAGCTGTGCCCCCCCAACTAAAATGCCCCCATTCATTTTGGCACTACTAGTACTTGTCTGTGAGTTGTGTTGCCTGCTGTGCTGCTGTGCACTGACTGTACCGGATATCGGACATGCATCTTCATTCACTCACTTGCGGTTTCAGTCTAACTCTCTTCTTCTGTGGTCTCGCTGACTCTCTCCACCCACTGCCGCCGCGCCGCGTCCTTAGCTCCGCCCCCAGCTCCGCCCCCAGGCCCTGACGAGTTGATCAGTTGAGTCAGACCTCAGACTCAGTGGCACTGCAGACAGCCTGGCTGGAGGTGCTGTGCATAAATCAGCTCAGCTTCTCAGCCTCAGGCTCAGCTGCTGAGTCACTAATTAGATTAATTCATTAGGCGTCGCCGTCTGGGTCTGATTGGCAGCAGTGTGGGCGGCGCTCGTCCTCCTCCGGCGCGTGACGTCACCATGAGCAGCCCGCCCACTGCCTGTAGTCTACCTGCTTAAAGGGAACCTGTCACCGGGATTTTGGGTATAGAGCTGAGGACATGGGTTGCTAGATGTCCGCTAGCACATCCGCAGTACCCAGTTCCCATAGCTCTGTGTGCTTTTATTGTGTAATTTTTTTTTTTTATACATATGCAAATTAACATAAAAGAGTCATATCTTACTTGTGTGACCAGAGAAGAGTCATATTTTCAAGCTCTGACTCATCTCAGGTTAATTTGCATATGTATCAAATCGGTTTATATACACAATAAAAGCACACAGAGCTATGGGGACCGGATATTGCGGATGGGCTAGCGGCCATCTAGCAACCCATGTCCTCAGCTCTATACACAAAATCCTGGTGACAGGTTCCCTTTAAAGGGTTTCTACCACTTAGGTGTCACATATTTGGCTGTCAGACACTAGCGATCCGCTAGTGTCTGCTCTGGCCAACCATCCTAATATAATTGCTTTTGGGGCGGTGGTTTGGCTAAAAAAACTGCTTTTATTAATATGCTAATGAGCCTCTAGGTGCTATGGGGGCGTCATTAGCACCTAGAGGCTCCGTCTACCTTCAGAAACTGCCGCCGCCGAGCGCGTCCCTCCAGCCCGCCCATCTCCTCCTGAATGCGATCGTATGTATTCTGCGCATGCGCAGTGAATGTCTGACCGCTTCCTTGCTCAGACATCTCCACTGCGCCTGCGCGATGACGCCATAGTGCTCCGAGGAACAGGCGCAGTGGAGATGTCTGAGCAGGGAAGCTGTCAGACATTCACTGCGCATGCGCAGAATACAGGCGCTCACAAGGAGGATCGCATTCAGGAAGAGATGGGCGGGCTGGAGGGACGCGCTGGGCGGCGGCAGTTTCTGAAGGTAGACGGAGCCTCTAGGTGCTAATGACGCCCCCATAGCACCTAGAGGCTCATTAGCATATTAATAAAAGTAGTTTTTTTAGCCAAACCACCGCCCCAAAAGCAATTATATTAGGATGGTTGGCCAGAGCAGACACTAGCGGATCGCTAGTGTCTGACAGCCAAATATGTGACACCTAAGTGGTAGAAACCCTTTAAGCCAGCCAGGCCCAGAAGAGACAGAGACAGAGTGGTGTGGATGGAGTCGGCGTGGCCCACCTTAACCTACACGATTGATATATCGAACAACAGACAGACTGGACTGAGACTGACTGACTGACCAAAGAGACCAGACCTAGTGGTGAAGAGAACAGGTGAAGGTGTGTAGCAGGAGTCAGGACACAGAGTCAGGTTTACTTAATAATAAGGTACAAATTACTAGTGACTTAGTGGACGTGGCACGTGGACTAAGTCTCTTTCTATATTTCTATTAGATTAGATCTGAGCTCTGACTGAGTCTGAGAGGAGAGCTGGATGGCGGCTGCCCCTGATTCCCTGAATCTTCCTGATTTAAAAGTTAAAGAGGTTCTGCACTTTCATTTAACTGATGATCTGTTCTCTGGATAGATCATCAGCTTCTGATCAGCAGGGGTCCGACCCCTGGGACCCCCGCCGATCAGCTGCTTGAGAAGAAGGCTAGAGAAGGCACTGACGCTCCAGTAGCGCCGCTGCCTTCTCAATGTTTACCGGCCCAGTGATGTCACGAGTTACAACTAATATTAACTAGCGTGGGTGCAGCTAAGGCTGAGTTCACATCAGCGTTCAGCCTTTCCGTTCTCCTGCTCCGTTATAGGAGCAGGAGAACGGAAAGGACGGATTGGGCACATAACTGAGCGGAGCCTACAGACCCCATAGGCTATAATGGGGTCCGTTAGGTTTACGCTCAGAAGATGATTTTGGAGCGGAGACAAAAGTCCTGCATGCAGGACTTTTGTCTCCGCTCCAAAATCATTTTCTGAGCGTAAACATAACGGACCCCATTATAGTCTATGGGGTCCGTAGGCTCCGCTCGCCTCAGTTTTGTGCCCAATCCGTCCTTTCCGTTCTCCTGCTCCTATAACGGAGCAGGAGAACGGAAAGGCTGAACGCTGATGTGAACGAGGCCTAAGCTCCATTCAAGTGAACAGAGCTTAGCCGCGCTCAGGCTAGTGGATACTAGTCGTGACGTCAGTGGGCTGGCCGTAATCAGTTAGAAGGCCGCGGCGGACCCCCGCCGATCAGAAGCTGATGATCTATCCAGAGTATAGATCATCAGTTAAATGAAAGTGCAGAACCCCTTTAAAGTTACTGTCAGTGCAGCCTGGATGATTACAGTGTTTACTTTACCGTTTAGAGAAATCATGTTCAAATGGGAGCGGTGGGAGGGTGGTCTGTGGATATCATGAGTCATTACACTGTTATAGGGGGAAAGGATCTGTGGATGATACTCTTATAGTGTTATAGGGATGGGGTTTGGGGGTCTGTGGATGTCATGACACTGTTACGGGGGGGGGGGGGGATCTGTAGATTACACTGTTATAGGGAGGGAGATCTGTAGATGACACGATTATGGGGGGGATCTGTGCCACTCTGTGGCTGACACTGTTAGGCTCCATTCAGACATCCGTAACAGCAGCAATGTGCGGGTCTCGCATTTTTTTTCGGGAACGGAATTGCGGACCCGGAAGTGCATGTCCGCATTTCCGTATCCGCCAGCACGTTGTGTTGCCCTATAGAAATGAATGGGTCCGCAATTCTATTATGCAAATTTAGGATGTGTGAATGGGGCCTTATAGGGAGAGGGATCCCGGTATGACACTGATATGGGGTGGATCTGTGGATGACACATATCGCATAAGATGCTATAAACGGTGTGTCACCCACAGATCCCCCTCCATAAGTGTCACCCACAGATCCCCCTCCATAAGCGTCACCCACAGATCCCCCTCCATAAGTGTCACCCACAGATCCCCCTCCATAAGTGTCACCCACAGATCCCCCTCCATAAGTGTCACCCACAGATCCCCCTCCATAAGTGTCACCCACAGATCCCCCTCCATAAGTGTCACCCACAGATCCCCCTCCATAAGTGTCACCCACAGATCCTAATGATCTGATGCTCTCAGCATTACTTAATGCTAGGAGCTTCGGTCAGCAGCTGCGGGTGCTTTCCTGAATTCAGCCGCATCACTGCCCTCAGTAAACTACAACTCCTGTTGGCTGTCCACTCCAGGCATGCTGGGAGTTGTAGTTTTGCAGTATCTGGAGCTCCACAGTTTGGAGACCACTGCTCTATAAGCTAAAGCAGCAGATGGAAGTCTAACCACTGTGGCCCCCACCAATCCTGAGAATGGGACATAATTGTGCCTGGAGTGAATAGTGGGGACTGCACCTTTGTTTTCTTTACAAATTGCAGTAGGAGGTTATTGTTTTATTCATTATTTTATAGGAATGCACTAAATATATTTTTTAATACTGAGTACAAGTACTTCAGGTGCTCGCTGATAGCGATACTATCGGGTCATGCCATGTGACAAAGAGAAGGGGACTTGACACAGTAGATGCTGTAATTGTAGTAATTCCAGCATGCCCAGGCAGCTAGGACATGTTGAAATCTGAGTGATTGGTGTTTTTCTTCCCGTTTGCGGTTTTAGGTATTGGGTAAAGTATCGCAGCATTTCTACAGCATACTTGTGTAAATGTATCGTTGTTATAGCTGCCCCCCCTACTTTTGTCCTGGCCCCCAGTGTTCCCCCCCAAAATTTGAAAGCTAGAGACGCCACTGGGCAAAAGCAGAACACCCGCCGCCAAGAGACTCCGCCTGCTACTGACCGCCGCCATCTGGGACCGAGCACCCCAAAGGCAGCTTCAAGGAGTTCCCTGGCATGGCACTTCTTCAAACAATGTGCTGACGACAAGACCCGAGTGGTTTGCACGCTGTGCCATCAGAGCCTGAAGCGAGGCATTAACGTTCTGAACCTTAGCACAACCTGCATGACCAGGCACCTGCATGCAAAGCATGAACTGCAGTAAACACCTTAAAACCAAGGAAGTCACTCAGGCTCCCCCTGCTACCTCTTCTGCTGCTGCCGCCTCGGCCTCTTCTGCTGCTGCCGCCTCGGCCTCTTCCTCCGCCTCTGGAGGAACGTTGGCACCTGCCGCCCAGCAAACAGGGGATGTACCACCAACACCACCACCACCACCTCCGTCACCAAGCGTCTCAACCATGTCACACGGCAGCGTTCAGCTCTCCATCTCACAAACATTTGAGAGAAAGCGTAAATTCCCACCTAGCCACCCTCGATCCCTGGCCCTGAATGCCAGCATTTCTAAACTACTGGCCTATGAAATGCTGTCATTTAGGCTGGTGGACACAGACAGCTTCAAACAGCTCATGTCGCTTGCTGTCCCACAGTATGTTGTTCCCAGCCGCCACTACTTCTCCAAGAGAGCCGTGCCTTCCCTGCACAACCAAGTATCCGATAAAATCAAGTGTGCACTGCGCAACGCCATCTGTGGCAAGGTCCACCTAACCACAGATACGTGGACCAGTAAGCACGGCCAGGGACGCTATATCTCCCTAACTGCACACTGGGTAAATGTAGTGGCAGCTGGGCCCCAGGCGGAGAGCGGTTTGGCGCACGTCCTTCCGCCGCCAAGGATCGCAGGGCAACATTCTTTGCTTCCTGTTGCCACCTCCTCCTACTCAGCTTCCTCCTCCTCTTCTTCCACCTGCTCATCCAGTCAGCCACACACCTTCACCACCAACTTCAGCACAGCCCGGGGTAAACGTCAGCAGGCCATTCTGAAACTCATATGTTTGGGGGACAGGCCCCACACCGCACAGGAGTTGTGGCGGGGTATAGAAAAACAGACCGACGAGTGGTTGCTGCCGGTGAGCCTCAAGCCCGGCCTGGTGGTGTGCGATAATGGGTGAAATCTCGTTGCAGCTCTGGGACTAGCCAGTTTGACGCACATCCCTTGCTTGGCGCATGTGCTGAATTTGGTGGTGCAGAAGTTCATTCACAACTACCCCGACATGTCAGAGCTGCTGCATAAAGTGCGGGCCGTCTGTTCGCGCTTCCGGCGTTCACATCCTGCCGCTGCTCGCCTGTCTGCGCTACAGCGTAACTTCGGCCTTCCCGCTCACCGCCTCATATGCGACGTGCCCACCAGGTGGAACTCCACCTTGCACATGCTGGACAGACTGTGCGAGCAGCAGCAGGCCATAGTGGAGTTTCAGCTGCAGCACGCACGGGTCAGTCGCACTACAGAACAGCACCACTTCACCACCAATGACTGGGCCTCCATGCGAGACCTGTGTGCCCTGTTGCGCTGTTTCGAGTACTCCACCAACATGGCCAGTGGCGATGACGCCGTTATCAGCGTTACAATACCCAGGGCCGTCTTTACCAAGGGGCAAAAGGGGCAGCTGCCCCGGGCCCAGTTGCTCCTGGGGGGCCCAAGGCAGCTGCCTCTTGAGCCCTGCTAGCTACTGCCCCGGGTGTCAAGCTGTCTGTGTACTTTAACGTTGTGATCTAGGACCTTAATGACATCATCACCATGTGACCAGTAACCTAGCAATTACTGGTCACATGGCTATGAGGTCATCACAGGTCCTATCAGGAGTGTTGCATAAGTTAACTGTGGAGCTTTTTTGTGTGAAGATTACATCAGAAAAAGGTGACAGGGGCTGTTATGTTAATATACTGTAAACTACTGTATAGTGGGGTGCTGTATATTGTGTGGGTGCCTGTATACTGTGGGGGGCTGTATATTGTGTGGGACTGTATACTGTGTGGTGGGCTGTATACTGTGGGGGGCCTGTATTCTGTGGGGGCTGTATACTGTGTGGGAGGGTCTGTATACTGTGTGGTGGGCTGTATACTGTGTGTGGGGCCTGTATACTGTGTGTGGGGGCTGTATACTGTGTGTGGGGGCTGTATACTGTGTGGTGGGCTGTATACTGTGTGTGGGGGCTGTATACTGTGTGGTGGGCTTTATACTGTGTGGTGGGCTTTATACTGTGTGGGGGCCTGTATACTGTGGGGGGGCCTTATACTGTGTGGTGGGCTGTATACTGTGGGGGGGCCTTATACTGTGTGGTGGGCTGTATACTGTGGGGGGGCCTTATACTGTGTGGTGGGCTGTATACTGTGTGGTGGGCTGTATACTGTGTGGGGGCCTGTATACTGTGGGGGGCCTTATACTGTGTGGTGGGCTGTATACTGTGTGGTGGGCTGTATACTGTGTGGGGGGACTGTATACTGTGTGGTGGTCTGTATGCTGTGTGGTGGGCTGTATACTGTGGGGTGCTGTATACTGTGGGGTGCTATACTGCTTTACTATATACTGTGGGGTACTGTATAGTGTGGGGTGCTATACTGCATACTGTGTGGTGCTGTATACTACAGGGTGCTATACTGCATACTGTGGGGTGCTGGGGTGCACTGTAACACTAGGGTGAGCCGAGCCCTGGTCTCCTTCCTGCAGAGCGGTGCCCACTTCCAGCCTGAGCCCAGCTGCCCAGTACACTGATCCTGAGCCGCTGGAGTCTTCAGAACTGGAAGTATTTACAGTCATTCACTGTACTCTACCAGATGTGTGGATTTTTTGTGTGTGTGTGTTGTGGTGGAGGGCGTGATTGCCTGCTAGGGTGTGGGAAGGAGGGATCCAGGGGGCCCAAGTAAATTTTTGCCCAGGGTCCAATCAATATTAAAGACGGCCCTGACAATACCACTTCTATGTCTCCTTGAGAAAACACTTAGGGCGATGATGGAAGAGGAGGTGGCCCAGGAGGAGAAGGAAGAGGGGTCATTTTAGCACTTTCAGGCCAGTCTCTTCGAAGTGACTCAGAGGGAGGTTTTTTGCAACAGCAGAGGCCAGGTACAAATGTGGTCAGCCAGGGCCCACTACTGGAGGACGAGGAGGACGAGGAGGAGGTGGAGGAGGATGAGGATGAAGCATGGTCACAGCGGGGTGGCACCCAACGCAGCTCGGGCCCATCACTGGTGTGTGGCTGGGGGGAAAACGCAGGACGATGACGATATGCCTCCCACAGAGGACAGCTTGTCCTTACCTCTGGGCAGCCTGGCACACATGAGAGACTACATGCTGCAGTGCCTGCGCAACGACAGCAGAGTTGCCCACATTTTAACGTGTGCGGACTACTGGGTTGCCTCCCTGCTGGATCCACAGTACAAAGACAATGTGCCCACCTTACTTCCTGCACTGGAGCGTGATAGGAAGATGCGCGCGAGTACAAGCGCACGTTGGTAGACGCGCTTCTGAGAGCATTCCCAAATGTCACAGGGGAACAAGTGGAAGCCCAAGGCCAAGGCAGAGGAGGAGCAAGAGGTCGCCAAGGCAGCTGTGTCACGGCCAGCTCCTCTGAGGGCAGGGTTAGCATGGCAGAGATGTGGAAAAGTTTTGTCAACACGCCACAGCTAACTGCACCACCACCTGATACGCAACGTGTTAGCAGGAGGCAACATTTCACTAACATGGTGGAACAGTACGTGTGCACACCCCTCCACGTCCTGATTCTCTGCTATGACATGCAGACTGATTCTCTGCTGACATGAAGCCAGATTCTCTGTTACGGGACCTCTCTCCTCTGCCTGGGTGCCTGGGCCTAAATATATGACAATGGACTGTTACAGTGGTGGCTGACGTGAAGCCTGATTCTCTGCTATAACATGCAGACTGATTCTCTGCTGACATGAAGCCAGATTCTCTGTTACGGGACCTCTCTCCTCTGCCTGGGTGCTGGGCCTAAATATATGACAATGGACTGTTACAGTGGTGGCTGACGTGAAGCCTGATTCTCTGCTATGACATGCAGACTGATTCTCTGCTGACATGAAGCCAGATTCTCTGTTACGGGACCTCTCTCCTCTGCCTGGGTGCCTGGGCCTAAATATATGACAATGGACTCTTACAGTGGTGGCTGACGTGAAGCCTGATTCTCTGCTATGACATGCAGACTGATTCTCTGCTGACATGAAGCCAGATTCTCTGTTACGGGACCTCTCTCCTCTGCCTGGGTGCCTGGGCCTAAATATATGACAATGGACTGTTACAGTGGTGGGTGACGTGAAGCCTGATTCTCTGCTATGACATGCAGACTGATTCTCTACTGACATGATGCCAGATTCTCTGTTACAGGACCTCTCTCCTCTGCCTTGGTGCCGGGGCCTAAATATCTGACAATGGACTGTTCCAGTGTTGGGTGACGTGAAGCCTGATTCTCTGCTATGACATGAAGACTGATTCTCTGCTGACATGAAGCCAGATTCTCTGTTAAGGGACCTCTCTCCTCTGCCTGGGTGCCTGGGACTAAATATCTTACAATGGACTGTTACAGTGGTGGGTGGCGTGAAGCCAGATTCTCTGCTATGGGACCTCTCTCCAATTGATATTGGTTAATTTTTATTTATTTTGTTTTTATTTTTATTCATTTCCCTATCCACATTTGTTTGCAGGGGATTTACCTACATGTTGCTGCCTTTTGCAGCCCTCTAGCTCTTTCCTGGGCGGTTTTACAGCCTTTTTAGTGTCGAAAAGTTCGGGTCCCCATTGACTTCAATGGGGTTCGGGTTCGGGTTCGGGTCGGGTTCGGGTCGGGTTCGGATCCCGAACCCGAACATTTCCGGGAAGTTCGGCCGAACTTCTCGAACCCGAACATCCAGGTGTTCGCTCAACTCTACCCCAGATCAGACCCCAAAAAAATACAGACCCAAGATCAGACCCTAAAATAAATATACACCCCAGATCAAGCCCCAAAACAAATACAGATCCCAGATTAGACCCCGAAATAAATACAAACCCCTAAATAATTACAGATCCAGACCAGAGCCTAAAAATAATACAGACCACAAAATAAGTACAGAACCTATATCAGACAGAACAATAAATTAGGACCCTAGATCAGAACCCACAATAAATACAGACCCCAAAATAAGACCAACAAAAAATACAGACCCCCCTGATCAGGCCCCAAAATAAATACAGTCCTCAGATCAGCCACCCATGGGTGCCTGTGGGCACATTGAACGTCTGTATCGGTAGCTTCAATAGGACACCGGAGAATTGTTGGGGAAAAAGCCTACAGGGCAATTACAACCATACGCGAGTGGCGATCCATCATATACGAGTTGATCGGCGCTCATTTATAAGGCCTTTTTACACTGCTGGACGCAAATTGATTGCGGGCAAACGATGTAATGTCAAATAAGCGTTAGATTGGCGGCACATTTACACGGGCCAATTATCCAGAACAATCGTTCACATGGCCCGATCCTCTGCATGTGAAGGGGCAAAATTCCTGAACACACCAACTTGCTGGTCAGTACCAAGGACAGCGCCATCTGTGCCAGCCGTGTCTGAGGGGCAATCACTGCCGCCCTACAGAGACCGAGGAGGTAGAGGAGATGTATGAGACACTTCCAGAAACGGCATCACAACCATCCACTACTTATATTGAAATAAATAAGGATGAGCTGCAATACCAGACAAGACCTGCGGACAGGGGTGGCGCTGTTTTTGGACATCTGCAGCCATGTCTTTCTAATTATCCACAACCCCTTTATTAATCGTTGGTTTCTCCATAACAGACTGCAGTGTCATATAGGTGATAAATAGGTAGGTATAGATAGATAGGTGATAAATACTGAATGGCGGGGGTGGCCCAATCACTGGGACCCTCAATAGTTCCCAAAAACAAGGGTTCCCCGAATCCTGGGGGTCCCAGAAGTCGGACAACCCCCGCAATGCGATATTCATCACCCGTCCTGTGGAACCTAGTGAAACTGTCTTTGTTGTCCCTAGCAACCAATCACAGATCAGCTTTCATTTTGCAGGAGCAGAATACGGATGAAAGCTGGGCTCTGATTGGTTGGGCGGTAAAGATAGATTCACTTTGAGTCAGTGACTAGAATCTGCTGTGCTGCGTCCAGGATTGGAAAAACATGGCCGCTTTCTTCCAAAAACGACTCCACACCTGGACACAGGTTGTGTGTGGTGCTGCAGTTCAGCCTCATCCATTTCAATGGAGCTAAGCTGCAATACCAGGGACTAACCAAGGACAGGTGTGGCGCTGTTTCTGGAGGAAAGCGGCCAGGCTCTTCCTGGAAAACACCTTTAACCACTTCAGCCCCGCTAGGTGAAACCCCCTTCATGACCAGAGCACTTTTTACACTTCGGCACTACACTCCTTTCACCGTTTATCGCTCGGTCATGCAACTTACCACCCAAATGAATTTTACCTCCTTTTCTTCTCACTAATGGAGCTTTCATTTGGTGGTATTTCATTGCTGCTGACATTTTTACTTTTTTTGTTATTAATCAAAATGTAACGATTTTTTTGCAAAAAAATGACATTTTTCACTTTCAGCTGTAAAATTTTGCAAAAAAAACGACATCCATATATAAATTTTTCGCCAAATTTATTGTTCTACATGTCTTTGATAAAAAAAAATGTTTGGGCAAAAAAAAAATGGTTTGGGTAAAAGTTATAGCATTTACAAACTATGGTACAAAAATGTGAATTTCCGCTTTTTGAAACAGCTCTGACTTTCTGAGCACCTGTCATGATTCCTGAGGTTCTACAATGCCCAAACAGTAGAAAACCCCCACAAATGACCCCATTTCGGAAAGTAGACACCCTAAGGTATTCGCTGATGGGCATAGTGAGTTCATAGAACTTTTTATTTTTTGTCACAAGTTAGCGGAAAATGATGATTTTTATTTTATTTTTTTTCTTACAAAGTCTCATATTCCACTAACTTGCGACAAAAAATTCTAGGAACTCGCCATGCCCCTCACGGAATACCTTGGGGTGTCTTCTTTCCAAAATGGGGTCACTTGTGGCGTAGTTATACTGCCCTGGCAATTTAGGGGCCCAAATGTGTGAGAAGAACTTTGCAATCAAAATGTGTAAAAAATGACCGGTGAAATCCAAAAGGTGCACTTTGGAATATGTGCCCCTTTGCCCACCTTGGCAGCAAAAAAGTGTCACACATCTGGTATCGCCGTACTCAGGAGAAGTTGGGGAATGTGTTTTGGGGTGTCATTTTACATATACCCATGCTGGGTGAGAAAAATATCTTGGTCAAATGCCAACTTTGTATAAAAAAATGGGAAAAGTTGTCTTTTGCCAAGATATTTCTCTCACCCAGCATGGTTATATGTAAAATGGCACCCCAAAACACATTCCCCAACTTCTCCTGAGTACGGCGATACCAGATGTGTCACACTTTTTTGCTGCCAAGGTGGGCAAAGGGGCACATATTCCAAAGTGCACCTTTCAGATTTTGCAGGCCATTTTTTACACATTTTGATTGCAAGGTACTTCTCACACATTTGGGCCCCTAAATTGCCAGGGCAGTATAACTACGCCACAAGTGACCCCATTTTGGAAAGAAGACACCCCAAGGTATTCCGTGAGGGGCATGGCGAGTTCCTAGAATTTTTTATTTTTTGTCACAAGTTAGCGGAAAATGATGATTTTTTTTTTTCTCTTTTTTCCTTACAAAGTCTCATATTCCACTAACTTGCGACAAAAAATAAAAAATTCTAGGAACTCGCCATGCCCCTCACGGAATACCTTGGGGTGTCTTCTTTCCAAAATGGGGTCACTTGTGGCGTAGTTATACTGCCCTGGCAATTTAGGGGCCCAAATGTGTGAGAAGTACTTTGCAATCAAAATCTGTAAAAAATGACCGGTGAAATCCGAAAGGTGCACTTTGGAATATGTGCCCCTTTGCCCACCTTGGCATCAAAAAAGTGTCACACATCTGGTATCGCCGTACTCAGGAGAAGTTGGGGAATGTGTTTTGGGGTGCCATTTTACATATAACCATGCAAAAGACAACTTTTCCCATTTTTTTATACAAAGTTGGCATTTGACCAAGATATTTTTCTCACCCAGCATGGGTATATGTAAAATGACACCCCAAAACACATTCCCCAACTTCTCCTGAGTACGGCGATACCACATGTGTGACACTTTTTTGCAGCCTAGATGCGCAAAGGGGCCCAAATTCCTTCTAGGAGGGCATTTTTAGACATTTGGATCCCAGACTTCTTCTCACACTTTCGGGCCCCTAAAAAGCCAGGGCAGTATAAATACCCCACATGTGACCCCACTTTGGAAAGAAGACACCCCAAGGTATTCAATGAGGGGCATGGCGAGTTCCTAGAATTATTTTTTTTTTGCATAAGTTAGCGGATATTGATTTTTTTTTGTTTTTTTCTCACAAAGTCTCACTTTCCGCTAACTTAGGACAAAAATTTCAATCTTTCATGGACTCAATATGCCCCTCACGGAATACCTTGGGGTGTCTTCTTTCCGAAATGGGGTCACATGTGGGGTATTTATACTGCCCTGGCTTTTTAGGGGCCCTAAAGCGTGAGAAGAAGTCTGGAATATAAATGTCTAAAAATGTTTACGCATTTGGATTCCGTGAGGGGTATGGTGCGTCCATGTGAGATTTTATTTTTTGACACAAGTTAGTGGAATATGAGACTTGTAAGAAAAAACAAAAACAAAAACAAACAAAAATTTCCGCTAACTTGTGCCAAAAAAAATGTCTGAATGGAGCCTTACCAGGGGGGGGGTGATCAATGACAGGGGGGTGATCAATGACAGGGGGGTGATCACCCATATAGACTCCCTGATCACCCCCCTGTCATTGATCACCCCCCCTGTAAGGCTCCATTCAGACATCCGCATGATTTTTTACGGATCCATGGATCGGATCCACAAAACGCATGCGGACGTCTGAATGGAGCCTTACAGGGGGGTTATCAATGACAGGGGGTGATCAGGGTAATCAGGGTGATCACCCCCCTGTCACTGATCACCCCCCCTGTAAGGCTCCATTCAGACATCCGCATGATTTTTTACGGATCCATGGATACATGGATCGGATCCACAAAACGCATGCGGACGTCTGAATGGAGCCTTACAGGGGGGTTATCAATGACAGGGGGTGATCAGGGTAATCAGGGTGATCACCCCCCTGTCACTGATCACCCCCCCTGTAAGGCTCCATTCAGACATCCGCATGATTTTTTACGGATCCATGGATACATGTATCGGATCCACAGAACGCATGCGGACGTCTGAATGGAGCCTTACAGGGGGGTTATCAATGACAGGGGGTGATCAGGGTAATCAGGGTGATCACCCCCCTGTCACTGATCACCCCCCCTGTAAGGCTCCATTCAGACATCCGCATGATTTTTTACGGATCCATGGATACATGTATCGGATCCACAGAACGCATGCGGACGTCTGAATGGAGCCTTACAGGGGGGTTATCAATGACAGGGGTGATCAGGGTAATCAGGGTGATCACCCCCCTGTCACTGATCACCCCCCCTGTAAGGCTCCATTCAGACATCCGCATGATTTTTTACGGATCCATGGATACATGTATCGGATCCACAGAACGCATGCGGACGTCTGAATGGAGCCTTACAGGGGGGTTATCAATGACAGGGGGTGATCAGGGTAATCAGGGTGATCACCCCCCTGTCACTGATCACCCCCCCTGTAAGGCTCCATTCAGACATCCGCATGATTTTTTACGGATCCATGGATACATGTATCGGATCCACAGAACGCATGCGGACGTCTGAATGGAGCCTTACAGGGGGGTTATCAATGACAGGGGGTGATCAGGGTAATCAGGGTGATCACCCCCCTGTCACTGATCACCCCCCCTGTAAGGCTCCATTCAGACATCCGCATGATTTTTTACGGATCCATGGATCGGATCCACAAAACGCATGCGGACGTCTGAATGGAGCCTTACAGGGGGGTTATCAATGACAGGGGGGTGATCAGGGAGTGTATATGGGTGATCACCCGCCTGTCATTGATCACCCCCTGTAAGGCTCCATTCAGACGTCCGCATGTGTTTTGCGGATCCGATCCATGTATCCATGGATCCGTAAAAATCATGCGGACGTCTGAATGGAGCCTTACAGGGGAGTGATCAATGACAGGGGGGTGATCAATGACAGGGGGTGATCAGGGAGTGTATATGGGTGATCACCCGCCTGTCATTGATCACCCCCCTGTAAGGCTCCATTCAGACGTCCGTATGCTTTTTGCGGATCCGATCCATGTATCCGTGGATCCGTAAAAATCATACGGACGTCTGAACGGAGCCTGACAGGGGGGTGATCAATGACAGGGCGGTGATCAATGACAGGGGGGTGATCAGGGAGTTTATATGGGGTGATCATGGGTGATCAGGGGTTTATAAGGGGTTAATAAGTGACGGGGGGGGGGGTGTAGTGTAGTGTGGTGTTTGGTGCGACTGTACTGACCTACCTGAGTCCTCTGGTGGTCGATCCTAACAAAAGGGACCACCAGAGGACCAGGTAGGAGGTATATTAGACGCTGTTATGAAAACAGCGTCTAATATACCTGTTAGGGGTTAAAAAATTCGGATCTCCAGCCTGCCAGCGAACGATCGCCGCTGGCATGCTGGAGATCCACTCGCTTACCTTCCGTTCCTGTGAGCGCGCGCGCCTGTGTGCGCGCGTTCACAGGAAATCTCGCGTCTCGCGAGATGACGCATATATGCGTGACTGTGCGCCAGCCTGCCACCTCCGGAACGCACATGTGCGTTAGGCGGTCCGGAGGTGGTTAAGATGAACTGGGTGCGTCTAATCCCCCACTATTCCTCCATCTACATGCATGTCCTGGGCTCCACATCATGAACGCTTCTGTTAAAAGCCGAGTATGATGCCGCCTGCTATCTAGATACAGCGCCACCCTTGTTCATGGCAGTGTCTGGTACTGCAGCTGAAGGAGACTTTTGTTCTAAGTCTCAAACAATCCCTTTATTTATAAAATCATCACAAGACACCAAATTCTGCTCCTTCTGTTTATTACGCAATGTCTCCAGCTCCGTAAGACGTCTTGTGTATTGGCGGTCAATGACGGCTCCATAACTTCATTTCTGTAAAACTGGGCGGAGTCAGGGCCGGACTGGCCATAGGGCAGACCGGGCATTTGCCCGGTGGGCCGGGCCGCCTGGTGGGCCGGGCCGAACACTGAGTTTTTTTTTATTTTAATTAATGTGGCAGGCAGCAGCCGGGCAGGAGTGGAGATGAGCGCTCCCCAGTGGTGTAACTATCAGGGAAGCAGCTGCTTCGGGGCCGAGAGCAGTCGCTGTACTTCGTCACCCCGGGCCCCTGTCAAAGCAGCTGACTTCTCCTGCACTTGCAGTCACTCTGTCACTGACCTGACATCAGTGACATTGCTCCGCCTCTCCCCTCCTTAGTTCTTTTGATGGACAGTGGTGACCAGCAACAGGACGGCCCGATGTGGGCGGAGCTATAATAGCCCCGCCCCTTTTCTACCCGCGAAGCGATTCCTGCAGCCTGAACCTTTCCTGCCCAGCATGCTGAACACCAGTTGGATTGCCAGTTTGCCACAACTGCACCAGTGATGTGAGTAGCAGGGGAACTGCGGTTATATTCAGCTTTTCCAGACTGTGCACATGTAACCTGCAGTACAGTAGGAAAGCTGGGTGAATTATATCATGAAATGTCATCCAGCTTCCCTGCTATCCTGCATGGCACAAGTGCAGAGGCATTAGAGTATGGGGGAGAGGCACAGCAGGAAAGCTGGGTGTCTATATATGTGTATTTTATATGTGTGCGTCCATGTATGTGGTGACTGTGTGCATGAGTGCGCCCCTGTATGTGGAGAGTGC
Source organism: Bufo gargarizans (assembly GCF_014858855.1). Lineage (NCBI taxonomy): Eukaryota > Metazoa > Chordata > Amphibia > Anura > Bufonidae > Bufo > Bufo gargarizans. The sequence continues at coordinate 43,724,046 of NC_058082.1, read as the reverse complement.
GTGTATGACTGCGTCCATGTATGTGGAGAGTGCGTGTATGACTGCGTCCCTGTATGTGGAGAGTGCGTGTATGACTGCGTCCATGTATGTGGAGAGTGCGTGTATGACTGCGTCCATGTATGTGGAGAGTGCGTGTATGACTGCGCCCCTGTATGTGGAGAGTGCGTGTATGACTGCGTCCATGTATGTGGAGAGTGCGTGTATGACTGCGTCCATGTATGTGGAGAGTGCGTGTATGACTGCGTCCATGTATGTGGAGAGTGCGTGTATGACTGCGTCCATGTATGTGGAGAGTGCGTGTATGACTGCGTCCATGTATGTGGAGAGTGCGTGTATGACTGCGCCCCTGTATGTGGAGAGTGCGTGTATGACTGCGTTCATGTATGTGGAGAGTGCGTGTATGACTGCGTCCATGTATGTGGAGAGTGCGTGTATGACTGCGTCCATGTATGTGGAGAGTGCGTGTATGACTGCGTCCATGTATGTGGAGAGTGCGTGTATGACTGCGTCCATGTATGTGGAGAGTGCGTGTATGACTGCGTCCATGTATGTGGAGAGTCTGTGTATGAGCGCGTCTATGTATGTGGAAAGTGCGTGTATGAGTGCGTCCATGTATGTGAAAGTGCGTGTATGACTGCGTCCATGTACGTGGAGAGTGCGTGTATGACTGCGTCCATGTATGTGGAGAGTCTGTGTATGAGTGCGTCCATGTATGTGGAGAGTGCGTGTATGTCTGCGTCCATGTATGTGGAGAGTGCGTGTATGACTGCGTCCATGTATGTGGAGAGTGCGTGTATGACTGCGTCCATGTATTGGAGAGTGCGTGTATGACTGGGCTCCAGGTATTTGGAGAGTCTGTGTATGAGCGCGTCTATGTAGGGTGGAAAGTGGCGTGTATGAGTGCGTCCATGTATGTGGAAAGTGCGTGTATGACATGCGTCCATTGTACGTGGAGAGTGCGGTGTATGACTGCGTCCATGTATGTGAGAGTCTGTGTATGAGTGCGGCATGTATGTGGAGAGTGCGTGTAGACTGCGTCCATGTATGTGGAGAGTGCGTGTATGACTGCGTCCATGTATGTGGAGAGTGCGGGTATGAACTGCGTCCATGTATGTGGAGAGTGCGTGTATGACTGCGTCCATGTATGTGGAGAGTGCGTGTATGACTGCGTCCATCGTATGTGGAGAGGGCGTGTATGACTGCGTCCATGTATGTGGAGAGGGCGTGTATGACTGCGTCCATGTATGTGGAGAGTGCGTGTATGACTGCGTCCATGTATGTGGAGAGTGCGTGTATGACTGCGTCCATGTATGTGAGAGTGCGTGTATGACTGCGCCCATGTATGTGGAGAGGGCGTGTATGACTGCGTCCATGTATGAGAGTGCGTGTATGACTGCGTCCATGTATGTGGAGAGTGCGTGTATGCGTCCATGTATGTGGAGAGTGCGTGTATGACTGCGTCCATGTATGTGGAGAGGGCGTGTATGACTGCGTCCATGTATGTGGAGAGTGCGTGTATGACTGCGTCCATGTACGTGGAGAGTGCGTATGACTGCGTCCATAGTATGTGGAGAGTGCGTGTATGACTGCGTCCATGTATGTGGAGAGTGCGTGTATGACTGCGTCCATGTATGTGGAGAGTGCGTGTATGACTGCGTCCATGTATGGAGAGTGCGTGTATGACTGCGTCCATGTATGTGGAGAGTGCGTGTATGACTGCGTCCATGTAGTGGAGAGTGCGTGTATGACTGCGTCCATGTATGTGGAGAGTGCGTGTATGACGCGTCATGTATGTGGAGAGTGCGTGTATGACGTGCGTCCATGTACGTGGAGAGTGCGTGTATGACTGCGTCCATGTACGTGGAGAGTGCGTGTATGACTGCGTCCATGTATGTGGAGAGTGCGTGTATGACTGCGTCCATGTATGTGGAGAGTGCGTGTATGAGCTGCGTCCATGTATGTGGAGAGTGGCGTGTATGACTGCGTCCATGTATGGGAGAGTGCGTGTATGACTGCGTCCAGTGTGGAGAGTGGTTATAAGCGGTCCATGTATGTGGAGAGTGCGTGTATGAGCTGCGTCCATGTATGTGGAGAGTGCGTGTATGAGCTGCGTCCATGTATGTGGAGAGTGCGTGTATGAGCTGCGTCCATGTATGTGGAGAGTGCGTGTATGAGCTGCGTCCATGTATGTGGAGAGTGCGTGTATGACTGCGTCCATGTATGTGGAGAGTGCGTGTATGACTGCGTCCATGTATGTGGAGAGTGCGTGTATGACTGCGTCCATGTATGTGGAGAGTGCGTGTATGACTGCGTCCATGTATGTGGAGAGTGCGTGTATGACTGCGTCCATGTATGTGGAGAGTGCGTGTATGACTGCGTCCATGTATGTGGAGAGTCTGTGTATGAGCGCGTCTATGTATGTGGAGAGTGCGTGTATGAGTGCGTCCATGTACGTGGAGAGTGCGTGTATGACTGCGTCCATGTACGTGGAGAGTGCGTGTATGACTGCTTCCATGCGTGTGGAGAGTGCGGTATATGAGCGCGTCCATGTATGTGGAGAGTCCGTGTATGAGTGCGTCCATGTATGTGGAGAGTGCGTGTATGACTGCGTCCATGTATGTGGAGAGTCTGTGTATGAGTGCGTCCATGTATGTGGAGAGTGCGTGTATGACTGCGTCCATGTATGTGGAGAGTCTGTGTATGAGTGCGTCCATGTATGTGGAGAGTGCGTGTATGACTGCGTCCATGTATGTGGAGAGTGCGTGTATGACTGCGTCCATGTATGTGGAGAGTGCGTGTATGACTGCGTCCATGTATGTGGAGAGTGCGTGTATGACTGCGTCCATGTATGTGGAGAGTCTGTGTATGAGTGCGTCCATGTATGTGGAGAGTGCGTGTATGACTGCGTCCATGTATGTGGAGAGTGCGTGTATGACTGCGTCCATGTATGTGGAGAGTGCGTGTATGACTGCGTCCATGTATGTGGAGAGGGCGTGTATGACTGCGTCCATGTACGTGGAGAGTGCGTGTATGAGTGCACTATGGGGGCATCTACTGGGGGCCCTATATACTGGCACCCATTATAGGTGGGCACTATGGAGAAGTGGGGGACAAGAGCACAGTGAGGGCATTATATAGGGGCATTTAATACTGGCACCCATTTTGATGCCACTATGGGGAAGGGAGGAAAGGAGCATTATGGGGGTATCTATGTGGGGCATTTTATAGTGCCACATTATGGAGGGCACTATGGAGACGGGGAAGGAGCACTATGGGGGCATCTTCTGGGGGGACTATATAGGAGTATTTTATACTGGCACAAATTATTAGGCCACTATGGGCACCTAAGCTCAACTGGGCACTAAGTGTTTTTTGTAGTGGCACACAGTGCAGGTCATTGGAACACATGAGGGCACTCTGGGGACATTGGCTCTACTGGGGGCACTAAGAGGAGGTATTTATTTTTTTACTGCCACACGACAAGGCATTTTTTGTACTGGTGCACATTATAGGGGGGGGGGGTTCTACTGTCACACATTATAAAGAGAATTATTACTATCGGGGCATTATGGTGGGCTTTCTTACAACTGGGGGACTATGGGAGTATTATTACTTGTGGGACACAATTACTGTTGGGGGCACTGTAGGAGCACTATTACTACTAAATGCGCTCTGGCAAAGAAATAATTACTATTGTTGGGACTTTGGGAGCACCATTACTTTGGAGGCACCCTGGCACAGCATCAGCTTAGCACAGTTCTTTTTGCAGTATAGTTTTGGGGAGCACAGCTTCTTAGTATTGGGGGTGCATGATGGGATGTTAATTGGAGGATGATGGAAAAGTAGGAAACTAAGATGTCTGTCAAACTCTGCAGAGACGTGAGATGGCTGAGAGAAATGATCACGGTGGTCTGGTCTGAATGGAGAAGATGAAGAAAGAGAACATCTACATCAGAGGAGACGTCCCTGGATATAAGAGGTATGGGCGCGATATGGGGCGCTGTATGAGGCTACTTTCACATCTGCGATAGTGATCCTGGCGGCTGTTCCAGCTGAGAATTCACTGGATCTGGCACTGCTGGATGCAGACAGAATGCCCGCCAGCCCCATTAACTATAATGGGGTACGGCAGAGATCCGGCCACAATCCGGGAAAAATGCAGAGAATAAACCGCTGCATGCTGTGCTTTGTTTCCAGTCGATTCCTAGCATTTTCTGCCGGATTAGGTGGCCGGATCGTACTAAGACCCCTAATGTCACCTGGGGACCCCCAAAGAAGCTTGTGTGTTGGCTAAAGCCTTCCTATCCACCTGGTGGCTGGCCCTGCCTCTCAATTGTGCTTTCGGTTTTGGCTCTGCCCCTAGACTGCAAGGGGGTGGGGCCTGTTGGGGGTCATGTGATTGGGCTGCTCAGTCAAAAATGCCCGGGCCTATTTTTTGTCCCAGTCCGGCCCTGGACGGAGTCATCAATAGCGGGTGACGCCCCCTCTCACTTTAATAACGCCTGTGACCGGAGAGAACAGCAGATATAATATATACTAGTATATACAGATCCTCTGGATTGTACGCATCACCTGGCCTACGACTTTCCCGCCGCTCCTCCTCGTCCAGTATTGGCGCCACCTTCTAGTTACCATGGTGACGACTAGTTGGTATCCTGGCACCCGGCCCCTCTATATAACCTCTGACCATTGTGACATCACAGCTTTGTGATGTCATAGGCTATGGGGAGGGGCCGAATGACCACACAGAGCATGTGATGTCATAAAGCTGTGATGTCACAGGGTATATAAAGCAGGCCCGGAGCCCGGCAGCCATTTGCAATCTGCTCCTTGCTACAGGAAGAAACCGACACGCCATCAGCATGCCACCTAGAAGGAAGAGAGTCAGCAGCGCCCCTCGGAGGAGGCGTAGGACGTACCGCAGGACGAATGCCCATAAGCACCAGGATAGAACAGGTACCGCCATATCACCTCCTGCCCCCTATACACCTCGCTCCAGGCCGGGGAGGCAGCACTTGCCGTAAGGCTACATGCACACGACCGTATGTGTTTTGCGGTCCACAAATTGCGGATCCGCAAAAAAAAGGATGACGTTCCGTAGGGCATCCGTTTTTTTTTTGCGGATCCTTTTTTTGGGCGGATCCATTGTAATAATGCCTATCCTTGTCCGCAAACTAGAAAAAAATAGAACATGCACAATTTTTTTGCGGAGCAACGGAACGGACATACTGATGCGGACAGCACACGGTGTGCTGTCCGCGTTTTTTGCAGACCCATTGAAATGAATCAATCAATCCTATCCGCAAAAAAACGGATCGGACACGGAAACAAAATACGGTTGTGTGCATGAGGCCTAATCCTGAGACTGAACCTCATCCTCCATTTTCTTCCAGTTCACAGGCGCAGACGTCGTCGTCACTAAAGCCGATGGGTGTGAAGAAGGAGAAGAACGTCTCCCGCTAATAATCATCAGTCACTGGAAGATCCATCAACAGCAATCACCCTGAAGCAGCAGGAGACGTTCCCCAATAAACCTATGGAGCAGAATTTAGTGTCTCGTGATCATTTTATAATCAGTAGATGTGGGGATGGAGTTACAGACCCCAGATCACAATCTAAAACAAATGAGGACCCCAGATCAGACCCCCAAAATAAATATAGACCCTCTGATCAAACCGCTGTAAAAATACACACTCCAGATCAGACATAATGAAGAAATGCAGACCACATTTAATAAATACAGACCCTCAGATCAGATACCCAAATAAATAAAGACCCCCAAATCAGACCCAATGAAACAATACAGACCAGACTCCCAAAATAAACCCACAACACCCCCCCAGCCCCTCAGATCACACCCTGTAATAAATACAGACCCCCACATCAGTACCAAAGAGGAAATACAGACCAGCAGGGCGGTCTTTAATATTGATTGGACCCTGGGCAAAAATTTACTTGGGCCCCCTGGATCCCGCCTTCCCACACCTTAGCAGGCAATCACGCCTCCACCACAACACACACACAAAAAATCCACACATCTGGTAGAGTACAGTGAATGGCTGTAAATACTTCCAGTTCTGAAGACTCCAGCGGCTCAGGATCAGTGCTCTGGGCAGCTGGGCTCAGGCTGGAAGTGGGCACCGATCTGCCCGAAGGAGACCAGGGCTCGGCTCACCCTAGTGTTACAGTGCACCCCAGAACCCCACAGTATGCAGTATAGCACCCTATAGTATACAGCACCACACAGTATGCAGTATAGCACCCCACACTATACAGTACCCCACAGTATATAGTAAAGCAGTATAGCAGCCCACAGTATACAGCACCCCAAAGTATACAGCCCACCACACAGTATACAGTCCCCCCACACAGTATACAGTCCCCCCACACAGTATACAGTCCCCCCACACAGTATACAGTCCCCCCACACAGTATACAGTCCCCCCACACAGTATACAGTCCCCCCACACAGTATACAGCCCACCACACAGTATAAGGCCCCCCACAGTATACAGCCCACCACACAGTATACAGCCCACCACACAGTATAAGGCCCCCCACAGTATACAACCCCCCCACACAGTATACAGCCCACCACACAGTATAAGGCCCCCACAGTATACAGCCCACCACACAGTATAAGGCCCCCCCCCACAGTATACAGACCCCCCACACAGTATACAGCCCACCACACAGTATAAGCCCCCCCCCACAGTATACAGGCCCCCACACAGTATACAGCCCACCACACAGTATACAGCCCCCACACACAGTATACAGCCCCCACACACAGTATACAGCCCACCACACAGTATACAGGCCCCCACACAGTATACAGGCCCCCCACAGTATACAGACCACCACACAGTATACAGCCCCCCCACACAGTTTTCAGCCCCCACAGAATACAGGCCCCCCACAGTATACAGCCCACCACACAGTATACAGTCCCACACAATATACAGCCCCCCACAGTATACAGGCACCCACACAGTATACAGCACCCCACTATACAGTAGTTTACAGTATATTAACATAACAGCCCCTGTCACCTTTTTCTGATGTAATCTTCACACAAAAAAGCTCCACAGTTAAATTCTGCAACACTCCTGATAGGACCTGTGATGACCTCATAGCCATGTGACCAGTAATTGCTAGGTTACTGGTCACATGGTGATGATGTCATTAAGGTCCTAGATCACAACGTTAAAGTACACAGACAGCTTGACACCTGGGGCAGTAGCTAGCAGGGCTCAAGAGGCAGCTGCTTTGGGCCCCCCAGGAGCAACTGGGCCCGGGGCAGCTGCTCCTTTTGCCCCTTGGTAAAGGCGGCCCTGCAGACCAGATACCCTAAATAAACGCAGACCCAAAAATTAATATAGACCCCCAGATCAGATCCCGTTAATAAACACAGACTGCAGAACAATCCTCTAAAATATAGGCCCAATAACAAGCCTAAAGGAATACAGACCCTCTTAATAAAGACCCCAGACCCCCATATATACAGAATTATCGCCAGTCGTCAATATAGACCCCACCCCAGACGTACAGCCATTGGCCATTCCTTGTTCATGCGCTCCTGTTTACTCCGAGGCACCACAGCAGACAGCGAGGTCAGTATAATTTTAAAAACTGGAGATGTAGGTATACCTGCTTAACAGACGTTCAGGAGATCACCTCTTCTTCTAGGAGTCTCTTAGTCAAGAGTGACCTGGACCACTATCCAAAACTATGGCAGCCATCTCTGTTTCCATTTATGGCATATCTGCAGTAGATCCAAGAAATGTATGATGAAAGATGCAGGCCCCACCTCCAAAACGATGGTCCCTCAACTCTGTCCTGTCAGGATGTGGGGGGCAGAGGTAGTCGGCACTACAGAAACAACATAGCTGGCTGTGCAGGCCACCACCTAAAGGAACTCTAGTCATCTGATCCCATCCTGCCACGGTGTGGGAGGCAGAGGTTATTGGCACTATGGAACCAACCGAGCTGCCTAAACAAAGACCCACCTCCAGAAAGGTTGTCCCCCGATCACGTCCGGCCTAGATGTGGGGAGAAGAGGTGGTTGAGAGTGGCACTACAGAAACAACTAAACTAGCTGTGCAGGCCCTACCTCCAGAAAGATGGTCCCCCGATCCAGTCTTGCCTGGATGTGGGGAGCAGAGTTGGTCAGCACTATGGAAACTATTTAGCTGGCTATGCAGTTTGCACCTCCAGAAAGGGGGTCCCCAAAGACCAGAGAGAGAACTATCTGTTACTATCCCGCCATATCTAGGCCTTCGGCAGTATAATAGACTTGGCATTAACTTACAGACCCTATAAGGAGAGTGAGAAGACTCTGCTCATCCTGTCAAAGTCTGTACAGTAAAGCCAGCTATGGAGAGCAGGAAATAGCCTTTTGTGCCTCCTCTAGTGGCCAATGTGAGTACTGAAATACTTCAAGTGTGTTTTGAAGTGGATAGTCACCTATAAGAAAAAGTAAAAAAATCACAATAAAAACCTAAGCAAACTAAAGAGTAATTTTCTAGTGATGGATGCCTTTAAGAAGAACTTATACCGGAGCAGGCAGGCAAAAATCCAGGGAGAAAAACACATTTCTCCCTGAGCGACCTAATAACATACTCACACACCAAGCTGTTACCTTTTCACAAGTTACCACATTTAAATATCCAATTTTCAGGTCTGTAATTTGGGTCACTTTTCAATAAACCAAGCGGGATTTTCTGTGTTGTGATATATTTTTTCTTTCCTTTCGGAAAATGTGTAAAAGGTAAAAATCAGACCTCAGGAATCTCTGGTAAATTGTGTGAACAGGAGGCAGTTATCATGTGAGAATGAGAGGGGGGGGGGGGGGGGCTGGGTAAATCTGTATCACTGAAAGGGGAACGTAGACAGGGGCTGAGTTACCAAGGAGATCTGTATTCGGATCAGCAGCGTGATATAAGGAGAGAAAAACACCAACTATACGGTAAGGAGGGCACCAGAAAGTAAAGAGGGGGACAACAAAAGAAGAAAAATGGATCCAGGTGCATGATGGGAAAAAGCTACATTACCAAACGGTAAGCTTCAATAAGGACAATAGATCCAGTATTATAGGAGACATATTCTTGTACATAGGAGGCAGTATTATAGTAGTTATATTCTTGTACATAGGAGGCAGTATTATAGTAGTTACATTCTTGTACATAGGAGCAGTAGTATAGTAGTTATATTCTAGTACACAGGAGCAGTATTATAGTAGTTATATTCTTGTACATAGGAGCAGTATTATAGTAGTTATATTCTTGTACATAGGAGCAGTATTACAGTAGTTATATTCTTGTACATAGGAGCAGTAGTATAGTAGTTATATTCTAGTACACAGGAGCAGTATTATAGTAGTTATATTCTAGTACACAGGAGCAGTATTATAGTAGTTATATCCTTGTACATAGCAGTATTATAGTAGTAATATTCTTGTACATAGGAGCAGTAGTATAGTAGTTATATTCTAGTACACAGGAGCAGTATTATAGTAGTTATATTCTAGTACACAGGAGCAGTATTATAGCAGTTATATTCTTGTACATAGGAGCAGTAGTATAGTAGTTATATTCTAGTACACAGGAGCAGTATTATAGTAGTTATATTCTTGTACATAGGAGCAGTATTATAGTAGTTATATTCTTGTACATAGGAGGCAGTATTATAGTAGTTATATTCTTCTACATAGGAGCAGTATTATAGTAGTTATATTCTTGTACATAGGAGCAGTATTATGGAAGTCATATTCTTGTACATAGGAGGCAGTATTATAGTAGTTATATTCTTGTACATAGGAGCAGTATTATAGTAGTTATATCCCTGTACATAGGAGCAGTAGTATAGTAGTTATATTCTTGTACATAGGAGACAGTATTATAGTAGTTATATTCTTGTACATAGGAGCAGTATTATAATAGTTATATTCTTGTACATAGGAGCAGTATTATAGTAGTTATATTCTTGTACATAGGAGCAGTATTATAGCAGTTATATTCTTGTACATATGGAGCAGTATTATAGTAGTTTTATTCTTGTACATAGGAGACAGTATTATAGTAGTTATATTCTTGTACATAGGATAGTATTATAGTAGTTATATTCCTGTACATAGGAGGCAGTATTATAGTAGTTCTATTCTTGTCCATAGGAGAGGATAGACGTGTGGTGCTGAGCTCCCTGCAGGGAGGGGGCATGGCTTCTGACCCAGGTGGAGGAGAGGGGAGCTGGGCTGATGATCCTGGGAAAGCCCAGAGCCTGGAGTGCGGCCTGCAGCATGGAGAAGAGAGTTTGGAAATGGTGGCTGGTGAGTCTTCTGAATGCAGCAATGTTTCTGACTTAAATATAAATGTGACCAGGAAAAATGTATTTAAACTTGAAATGAAGATCCACAGATTGAGAGATGAAATTAGCAAAGAGTCTGATCCTAAAACAAAGCTGATGAAGTGTGCGTCTGGATGATTGCACACGTGAGCTGGCTGTACTGAAGGGGAGTCTGGAGGAGGATACAAGTATAATATCTAAAATACAAAACTGGGCAAGTGACAAAAAGAAAGAATCTAGAGCCCAAGTTGTGAAAAGGAGAGAAATTCTTAGAAAAAAAGAAACTGAATATGAGACTGGTTGCAATGTTGTGAAGCAGAGAAACCCTATAATATATGGGGGTGCAGAGACTGGAGGACCTTTGTGTGAACCATGTTTGGGGTCTGAGCCATCAACCTCTGCAAATGCTGCAGAACAAAGTGTGCCAGACAGTAAGGGGTTAAGCACAGTGGACTTTGTTTGTAGCACTGATGAATTGAATTCTAGTGTCAGTCTTGTGCTTCAGCAAGAAAACTCTTTATGTGCTGATCTGGTCAGTGAGACCCCGCTCAGTGCTGCGAGTGACAATTTACCCCTAATTGAACCAAGTGCACAGCGTGCAGCAGAGGTTACAGACATTGTACAGGACCCTCAGCTCTCCACAGTGCAGGCAGCACCATCAGATGACCATAAGACTGCAGCCGAGGAGAGGCCGAGTACTGATCCATCTGCTGGAGAACCTCAGTACAGGAGACTGTTCTCTAATGTCACCAGGCCGGCGAACCCCCCACCTCAGAGGAGGAACGCAGTCAGAATCAGGTTCACAGGACCAGAGGAGAACATCCCCTCCAGACTGTATATTGGGAAAGTTCTTCTGAAAGAGTTCATGAAGTTTAAGGCTTCTGAGGTGGACGCTCTGATCCATATTCCCTCCACCAGGAATTATGACGTCAGCTTTAAGCTTCAGTACAGTCTGGATTTATTCTGGAGCATTTATAATGATACTAAAGAGAACAAGATTTGGGAGCACCTCAGAGTGATCCAGCTGTCTAGGCCCCAGGTGGTCACGGCCACTGTCCTCTTCCAGTCAGAGGTGGTCGCGCTGGCAGATCTGGAGCTATGGCTGAACAGACAGTGTATAGTAGAAAGCCGGCCAACAAAAATCTATGATGAGGAGGGTATATGGAATGGGGGCTACACTGTCAGAGTTCAGCTCGTCCAACACAACGGGGTGACCAGCCATCTGCCGCACTCCTTTTACCTGGGCTCTGAGAGAGGGATATGTTATTACCCTGGGCAGCCGCGCCTGTGCCATAGATGTGGGGGCAGGCACTTCGCCCATAGCTGCTCTCACACCAAGTGCTCATTATGTGGACAGTTGGGGCATGTAAAGGACGAGTGCACAGGCCCGGTCATCTGTAACCTGTGCTTAGGACAGGGCCACACGTTCCGGGACTGTCCGCACGCAGAACACAATAAGATCACTGAGGAGATGTTCATAGAAAACATGGAGGAAGACCAGGAGGATGTCGCTGCAATTACAGATGGAGTTCCAGAAACTGCCAATCCCAATGCTGTTGGAAGGCAAGGTACCAGTGACCCTGCTGTAGAGACTGATGTGCCACCCATGGGTGCTGCTTCACAAATATCACCAGTCACCAGAGAGAAATTCCTTCCAGGTAGCAAAATATTAAAAAAAGTTATGAATGACTTACTGAAACAAAAGCTCAGCACGCCTGAAGAACCAGCTGCCCCCAAACCACCTGAAGAGAGGCCCTGTGTGTCTACAGAACCAGCTAACCCTGCAGGGGTCACACTTGTAGAACCAACTGATCCAGTCACAGCTGGTCCAACCACAGAGACCATGTCCACAGAGCCAGCTGGTCCAGCCACAGAGACCAGTGTGGATGATGATGGGTTCCAGACAGTAAAAAGGAAAAACAGCACAGTGAAGAGAACACCTGAGCTATCGGTACTGGAAGCAGCTTCTGGATGTTACAGAGCACTGGGAGAAGAAGATCAGAAGGAAGAGGCACAAATGGAGCAAGTTCATTCACTCAGACCCTCAGAAAGAAGATCTTGTTTCCTCAGTGTCCACCAAAAGATGGGGCAGTACAGGTCACAGCAGTGGGAGGAGGAAAAAAAAAGGCAAAGAAGTTTAAGTGACCTGAATAAGACCGCAAATAATAAAAATAAAAAATCTTAATGTGAACAGTGTAAAGGCGAAGAACAGGCGGCAGGCGAGTTTCTCAGGAGAGATCTGATGTCTTCTCCATCCATACAGGAGACATATCTGAAGAAGCAATGCTCATGAGTTGCAGCTAGGAGACAAGAGGTGTCTTTCTGGTACTTTATGCTGGAGAGAAATGATTGTGTAATAGATAGAAGTTGAGAAAAAGAACTGCAATAATGTGTAGTGGAGGAACATCCATGTGTCAGCATGTGTATAATGTGTGTGCTATTTATGTGATGTAACATTATTTATTTTATTTTCTATGACTTTATTGTAAATATATTGTAATATTTTGTTGCTTGATTTTTAAATAAAAAGATCATTATAGTAGTTATATTCTTGTATACAGGAGGCAGTATTATAGTAGTTATATCCTTGTACATAGGAGCAGTATTATAGTAGTTATATCCTTGTACATAGGAGCAGTATTATAGTAGTTATATTCTTGTACATAGGAGCAGTATTATAGTAGTTATATTCTTATACATAGGAGGCAGTATTATAGTAGTTATATTCTTGTACATATGAGGCAGTATTATAGTAGTTATATTCTTGTACATAGGAGCAGTATTATACTAGTTATATTCTTGTACATAGGAGGCAGTATTATAGTAGTTATATTCTTGTACATAGGACCAGTATTATACTAGTTATATTCTTGTACATAGGAGCAGTATTATACTAGTTATATTCTTGTACATAGGAGCAGTATTATACTAGTTATATTCTTGTACATAGGAGGCAGTATTATAGTAGTTATATTCTTGTACATAGGACCAGTATTATAGTAGTTATATTCTTGTACATAGGAGCAGTATTATAGTAGTTATATTCTTGTACATAGGAGCAGTATTATAGTAGTTATATCCCTGTACATAAGAGCAGTATTATAGTAGTTATATTTTTGTACATAGGAGCAGTATTATAGTAGTTATGTTCTTGTACATAGGAGCAGTATTATAGTAGTTATATTCTTGTACATAGGAGACAGTATTATAGTAGTTATATTCTTGTACATAGGAGCAGTATTATAGTAGTTATATTCTTGTACATAGGAGCAGTATTATAGCAGTTATATTCTTGTACATATGGAGCAGTATTATAGTAGTTTTATTCTTGTACATAGGAGACAGTATTATAGTAGTTATATTCTTGTACATAGGAGGCAGTATTATAGCAGTTATATTCTTGTACATAGGAGCATTATTATAGTAGTTATATTCTTGTACATAGGAGCAGTATTATACTAGTTATATTCTTGTACATAGGAGCAGTATTATAGTAGTTATAATCTTGTACATAGGATAGTATTATAGTAGTTATATTCCTGTACATAGGAGGCAGTATTATAGTAGTTATATTCTTGTACATATGAGGCAGTATTATAGTAGTTATATTCTTGTACATAGGAGCATTATTATAGTAGTTATATTCTTGTACATAGGAGCAGTATTATAGTAGTTATATTCTTGTACATAGGAGCAGTATTATAGTAGTTATATTCTTGTACATAGGAGCAGTAGTATAGTAGTTATATTCTTGTACATAGGAGGCAGTATTATAGTAGTTATATTCTTGTACATAGGAGCAGTAGTATAGTAGTTATATTCTTGTACATAGGAGGCAGTATTATAGTAGTTATATTCCTGTACATAGGAGGCAGTATTATAGTAGTTATATTCTTGTACATAGGAGCAGTATTATAGTAGTTATATTCTTGTACATAGGAGGCAGTATTATAGTAGTTATATTCTTGTACATAGGAGCAGTATTATAGTAGTTATATTCTTGTACATAGGAGCAGTAGTATAGTAGTTATATTCTTGTACATAGGAGACAGTATTATAGTAGTTATATTCCTGTACATAGGAGGCAGTATTATAGTAGTTATATTCTTGCACATAGGAGCAGTATTATAATAGTTATATTCTTGTACATAGGAGCAGTATTATAGTAGTTATATTCTTGTACATAGGAGCAGTATTATAGCAGTTATATTCTTGTACATAGGAGCAGTATTATAGTAGTTATATTCTTGTACATAGGATAGTATTATAGTAGTTATATTCCTGTACATAGGAGGCAGTATTATAGTAGTTATATTCTTGTACATAGGAGGCAGTATTATAGTAGTTATATTCTTGTACATAGGAGCAGTATTATACTAGTTATATTCTTGTACATAGGAGCAGTATTATACTTGTTATATTCTTGTACATAGGAGCAGTATTTTGGTAGTTATATTCTTGTACATAGGAGGCAGTATTATAGTAGTTATATTCTTGTACATAGGAGTGGTATTATAGTAGTTATATTCTTGTACATAGGAGGCAGTATTATAGTAGTTATATTCTTGTACATAGGAGGCAGTATTATAGTAGTTATATTCTTGTACATAGGAGCAGTATTATAGTAGTTATATTCTTGTACATAGGAGCAGTATTATAGTAGTTATATTCTTGTATATAGGAGGCAGTATTATAGTAGTTATATTCTTGTATATAGGAGGCAGTATTATAGTAGTTATATTCCTGTACATAGGGGCAGTATTATAGTCGTTATATTCTTGTACATAGGGGCAATATTATAGTACTTATCAGAGATGAGCAAATTTATGAAAAGTTCGATACGGTGGATTCAACAAATTTTAGCAAAATATTTTGCTTTGTGAAGAATAAAATATTTTTAGTTTTTTTTATAATCATGGTATTATTTAATTTTAAAAAACATTTTTTGCCACATAAAATGTCCCCCAAAAGGTCATAAAAAGACCATTGTGGAACAGTAAACAATTTTAACCTCTTCAGGACACATGACGTACCGGTACGGCATGTTGTCCTGGTACTTAAGTCGGGCGGTGATCGGAACCCGGTGCCTGCTCAAATCATTGAGCAGGCACCTTGGCTAGATGCGCCGGGGGGTCCTGTGACCCCCCCATGTCGGCGATCGCAGCAAACCGCAGGTCAATTCAGACCTGCGGTTTGCTGCGTTTCCGGGTTATTCGGGTGTGATTTTACCCCACCAATAACCATCCTGCGATCCTGAGAGGTGATGTGACATCACCTCTCAGGATCGCCTCTGATTGTTGCCAGCGCTCCTCTCCTCCTCCTTTTGTGTCCCGGAGCGGAGGAGAGAGGAGCGCTGCAGTGCACGTCTTCGGATCTGAGCCAGCATCACCCCATCTGTGCCCCAGCACCCATCCTTGCCCCCCAGGACCCGATCTGTGCCCCATCTGATCAGCCAGGTAATTAGGGAAAGGTTGGGCTAGGCAGGGATAATAAAGGGAACGTTAGTGTGAAAAAAAGTTTTATTGCATCACCCTAAGTAGGGTGTCTGGGGTCCACAGCACAGCTGTGTGACCCTAGACCCCCCAGGGGTGCTGCTGCCCCTGCCCCCCCCCCCCCTAACTTTTTTGTGGCGCAGGCAGTTGTTTTTTTTTGTTTTTTTTGTGCGTACGCTGACTGTGGCTGGCACTCTTAGCGTCCGGCCACCGTTAGCGCATTGCACACCCCACCGCTGATCAACTTTGGACGGTTGATCAGCAGTTTTGATTTTGATTTTTCCCATTTTCTGCCCTTTTTTTAGCTAGTCTTTTTTGTTCTGTTAGTTTTAGGGATATGTCTGCGAACACCCGTGTCCTCACACACACGCACACCAAATAAAGATTTACACGCACGCACATACACACGCAGACACACACTCCCCTATGGCCTGCCGGGTGTTCTCGGCCGAGGAGGTATACGCCCAGCTTGCCTCCGAGTCCGAGAGTCCCAGTGAGGATGAGGATGACCCCACTTTCCTGTTGTCATCCGCGTCCTCCTCATCATTTAGCGATGGCGGAGGGGCTCGTACTAGTTTTCCAGCCCACCAGTTAAGTCCACCGGAGCCCCTTGCCGGTAAAATTGTCTGGTATACCCCAGAGCGATTTGAGCCCGTGATTCCTAATTTCGTAGGCCAACCAGGAATCCAGATTTCCACAGTGGGCTTCACTGAATATGACTTTTTTAGTCATTTTTTCAGTGACCAACTGGTAAATCTAATGGTGGAGCAGACGAACCTGTACGCCCAACAGTTCATTGCTCAACACCCGGGCTCCTTTTTGGCTAGGCCCGGTGGCTGGACGCCGGTCAGTGCAGCCGAGATGAGGACATTTTGGGGCCTCGTGCTGCACATGGGCCTGGTCAAGAAACCTAGTGTCAGGCATTACTGGAGTGGTGACGTCCTCTACCAGACCCTAATTTACAGTACGGCCATGACACACTCCCGGTTTGAGGCCATCCGGAAATGCCTGCATTATTCAGAAAATGCAGCATGTCCCCCCTGAGGTGATCCTGCCTATGACCGCCTGTACAAAATCAGGTTGGTCATCGATCACTTTGGGGCCAAATTTGAACAGGCCTACGTACCTGGAAGGGAGGTCGCGGTTGATGAGTCTCTCATTGCGTTCAAGGGGAGACTCATTTTCTGTCAGTATGTTCCCTCAAAGCGGGCGAGGTATGGCGTGAAGCTGTACAAACTTGAGAGTACCTCAGGGTACACTTACAAGTTCGTGTGTATGAGGGGCGAGATTCCCGTATTCAACCCCCAGAATGTCCCCCCACTCTGGGTGTTACCGGGAAACTTGTGTGGGACCTTGTGTTTTTTGATACATATATATTTGCCACATAATTTGACCCCAAAAGGTCAGTGAAAGACCTTTAGGGGCACAGACTTTTTTTTTGTAGCCCCAATTACAGGGGAAACTAGCCTGCTTGGGGGGGGTTCTACATAGCAGAGCTGATCAGGGTTTACTGACCTTCTTCGTGGGTCCACCCTGCATAGCGCTCATTGAAGAGAAGGCAGAAGCGCTGATAAATCTATTCTACCTTCTCCTTGGCTCCCCACTGTCACTTACAGCCGGGAGCCCGACCTGCTCTTCCTAGGCTGCAGGAGCAACTGCTGTCATCCATCACCGTGCGGCGGTCCCGGACGGGGGCCACTAACCATGGCTCTGGTCTAGACATACTATGAAGGATTATTTTCAGCTAGGTTCATGCATAGAGGGGAGTGGATATCATTGTGATAGACTGGTAGGAAAGGGTGGTGTGGACATGCAATCTCCTTCTGGGTCATAACCAGCCCATGACTGTTTATGCCTGAGTGTATAACGCAACTTCCCACAGGGGAGGGTGCCTGAGCAATAGGTTTATTACTGTACTAGTCCCAGTGAAGGTGCTTTGTGCTATTTTCCCATGTGTGGAACTCAACTGGATCTGACCCTTCACATCCCTGACATGTCCTATGCCTGATCTCCGTATTGACTCAAGTCTGCCCTCCTATGCCTCTAAAGCACGCAACCTTCGCATTGTTTTCTCGATTGCACAATTTCTGCCTGCCGTGACCTGCAGTGGAGCCCAGATTCTTGTATAGGGGTTCAGGGTGAAGACTGGGGGGTGGGGGTCACTTAGATAACGCCCTAAGGAGTAGCCCCATCCAAATCTGTAACAGCGGATTCACATCCGTTTCTGTTATGCTCTTATGCACTAGCCCAAGACCTGTGGGACATCAAAGGTATGATGGGCAAACAAGGCCTGCAAAAAGAGGCAAATTATTGATGTTGGTCAAAGCAAGGGAAATACTAACATATAGACAAATCTTTATGTTATTTCACAGCCAGCAAGACATAGGATTGTGTTGTAGAGAATAACCCAGGACTACATGAGGCGGGTTCCCTCGGGGGTCACTGACAGACCGTGTTTTCCAACCGGCGCACAACTAAACGTTCTGCTCAGTGATACACAACACAAAGTTAATTGGCCAATTTGTTGCAAATTAGAGATCGTTCCAAACTCAGACCTCTTGTCCACTTGTCCGCCACCTTCCCCAGAGAACCGGTGCCATGGACCTGAGCTTGTACTAGAGGCGGCACGAGATTAACCTGCCAATTACTTTTATTGCTGAGCGTAATTCCAATAATATACAGAAATGCGCCATAAAACGGCTCGCCGGGCTTGGCACTTTGAAATCAGAGCACAACATTCTCCGTCCTTATTGTCATTTTCATTAATTTGTGACAGTTTAATTACATTGCCGCATTCGGCTCTCTAAACAAGTGCGAGCTCAAAACCAAGGTCGAATGATGTTAATTGTAAGGAATTTTTTCTTATTCTTTTTTGGTGTTTGTCATTTTTATTTTTTTTTCCCCCTGCCAGGTCGATTATTTGAAGTGCCAGTCTGTAATGGCTTAATCAGATCGAAAGAATTGGAATCATTTTGTAAATCAAGCTGTATTATGAATGTAGAGGCGGCGCACCTGTGCCCTTCACGTGGGGGATCGGTCTAGGAGGGCAATTATCGCTGTGCTCGGCTTGAAATGTGCTTCCCTAAACAAGATGGAGGACTCACCTGAAAATTGTTCTACGTTGGGTGGGTGCCAGTGTCGTTCAAGTCAATAAGTGATTGTAATGACATGGCTGGCGGCCAAGTCTTGTGTCGAAGAGGTAGAAAACTGTAAAGCAGTGGCAGAAAGTTCAGCAACACCTCTATACAACTTATCAAGGACATGGCCGGCCATGACTATTGAATTTTTGTGTGAAACTTTCTTAGAATTTAACCTCAGACAGGTGTCACGGACAGTGTACAGGAAACAAGGCAAAGCAACATGCATAAATGACTCGCTGGATCCAAAAGCTAAGGAACAAAAGGGAGACCCCTGCAGAAGACCTGGCACTTTCCCTGGCTGCTCAGCCTATGCAAAGATCCGAATGGTGGAGGTTTGCATATCCACGTACCTTGACTATATAACCCCTGAGCACCCTACAATAGTGAGGGGACACGACCACCGGCTCCCTACACAAGATACGGAGGGAGTCAGGGTCACCTGGGATCCAGCAAACAGAAAATAGCAGATAAATGTTCAACACTTAACTTTGTAGCAGAGAGGAGAACAAGACCAGCAAGCACACACACTCCAGGAAGAAGTATAAGCCGCCCAGAAAAGCATTCTGGGGAGAAATTTAAAGGGAAGCAATTAGTCCAACACATGACAGCTGAGAGAGGCTAACGAGATGAGTAACTGAATACCACAACAAAGAAAGTCAAGGAGGAGGTTCTGAAAGGCCTCTGTCAGAGCTTCTCAGCTGTCTGGTTGTGACAGTACCCCTCCCTCTACGAGTGGACTCCGGACACTCAGAACCCACCTTCTCAGGATGGGACCTATGGAAAGCCCTGATGAGACGAGAGGCCTTAATGTCCGTCACTGGGACCCACATCCTCTCCTCAGGACCATACCCCTCCCAATGAACAAGGTACTGAAGAGAACCGCGGACAAGACGAGAATCCACAATCCTATAGACCTGAAATTCAAGATTCCCATCAACCATAATCGGAGGAGGAGGCAAAGGCGAGGGTACAATGGGTTGAACATAAGGTTTCAATAAGGACTTATGAAAAACATTATGGATCTTCCAAGTCTGAGGAAGATCAAGACGGTATGCAACAGGATTGATGACAGACAGGATTTTGTAAGGCCCAATAAACCTAGGACCCAACTTCCAGGAGGGAACCTTCAATTTGATATTCTTGGTGGACAACCACACCAGATCACCAACATTCAGGTCCGGACCAAGCACACGTCTCTTATCTGCCACACGCTTATATCTCTCACTCATGCTCTTTAGATTATCCTGAATCTTTTGCCAAATAGATGACAAAGACGAGGAGAATCTGTCCTCATCAGGTAAACCAGAAGACCCCTCTCCCGAGAAAGTCCCAAACTGCGGATGAAACCCATATGCACCAAAAAATGGTGACTTATCAGAGGACTCCTGACGACGGTTATTTAAAGCAAACTCAGCAAGGGACAAAAAAGAACACCAATCCTCTTGATTCTCTGCCACAAAACAGCGCAGATATGTCTCCAGATTCTGATTGACGCGCTCTGTCTGGCCATTCGACTGCGGGTGGAAAGCAGAAGAGAATGACAACCGAACCCCCAAGCGAGAACAGAAAGCCTTCCAGAATCTGGAAACAAACTGCGTGCCCCTATCAGAGACTATGTCTGAAGGAATACCATGCAATTTGACAATGTGATCAATAAATGCCTGCGCCAGCGTCTTAGCATTGGGCAAACCAGGAAAAGGGATAAAATGCACCATTTTGCTAAAACGGTCCACCACCACCAGAATCACAGTCTTCCCCGAGGAACGAGGCAGGTCCGTTATGAAGTCCATGGACAGATGTGTCCAAGGACGGGAAGGAATGGGTAAGGGAAGGAGAGGACCTGATGGCTGTGAATGAGGGACTTTGGCACGAGCGCAAGTCTCGCAGGCTGCCACAAAACCCTCAACCGACTTACGAAGCGCAGGCCACCAGAATCTCCGAGCGATGAGATCCAGTGTGGCTCTTACCCCCGGGTGCCCAGCAAGGACCGTATCATGGTGTTCTTTAAAAATCTTGTCTTAAAGCGAGAGGCACAAACAACCTCCCAGGAGGACAAAGATCAGGAGCCTCTGACTGGGCTGCCTGCACCTCTGCCTCCAATTCAGGAAAAAGAGCCGAGACCACCACACCTTCAGCCAAAATGGGACCCGGGTCTTTAAAATTCCCGCCTCCCGGAAAACAACGTGACAGGGCATCTGCCTTCACATTCTTAACTCCAGGGCGGAACGTGACAACAAAATTAAACCTAGAAAAGAACAAAGACCATCTGGCCTGTCTCGGGTTCAGACGCTTGGCTGACTCCAAGTAGGCCAGATTTTTATGGTCAGTAAATACGGTAATAGGGTGTCTGGCTCCCTCTAGCCAATGGCGCCATTCCTCAAAAGCCAACTTGATGGCCATCAATTCCCTATCTCCCACATCGTAATTTCTCTCTGCGGAGGAGAGTTTTCTTGAGAAAAAGGCACACGGTCGCCAATTGGCAGGAGAGGAACCCTGAGACAAGACCGCCCCCACACCCACCTTAGAAGCATCAACCTCAACTATGAAGGGTAAAGAAACATCAGGTTGCACCAAGATGGGAGCGGAAGCAAAACTCTCCTTGATATCAGAAAAAGCCTTACGCGCCTCTACTGACCAAGAAGAAAAATCTACCCCCTTTCTGGTCATATCAGTGAGTGGTTTAACAATAGAAGAATAATTCAAAATGAACTTCCTGTAATAATTGGCAATGAGTAACTGAATACCACAACAAAGAAAGTCAAGGAGGAGGTTCTGAAAGGCCTCTGTCAGAGCTTCTCAGCTGTCTGGTTGTGACAACAGGACAGGAACTGAGACAGGAAGTTGTTGTCTGAACTTCCTGTCAGCCATATTTACTCCTGCTCTGTCACCCAGCAACCGAGCTACTCCTCCTCTGAGTGCTGACTTCTTACATTTTCCATGCTCCATTTTGGACAGGGGATCTTGGTTGTTTTTAGGCTATCCTTTATACCTGGTCAAGGTAGAGAAGATTGTTAGCACCCCCTGGTGCCTAGACCCGGGGCATGCTACATCCATGCTAGAGGTCTCCAGGTTTTCGCTGACATATCATACAGGATATACTTAGATACAGAGGCTCAGCAACAAGTATCACACGCGATAGGCTTTGGTACACCAGCTAATCAGATATTATTATGCATGGTAGGCTTAGATACACCGGATGGGCAGGCAGTATTACACATAATAGGCTATGGCACAAGAGCTCATCAGGCTGTATCACTCATGACAAGATTAGATACATGGCCCAGCAGACTGTATCACAGATGACAGGCTTTGATACTATCACACATGTAGGCTTAGATACATCGGTTTAGCAGTATACGGAGCCAGTAACGATACATATTATTTTCCTTGCATTTCGGAGGAGACGTGGACTCTTCCCTCGGATATTTATGCACAGTTATTGGTTGTAGACCATCCCAGAATCTGGCGCTTCCACGACACATTAATTTTTCACAATCTAAGTGAGGTGCTGTGAACTGAAAATCAATGCGGTGCCCGGCGCGATTAAAGCTGCATATTTCATTATGCTGTTAAGATAACACGCACTCTGCAAATGTATTTTTAATGCGCGATATTTAGATGAGGGGCGAGGCCGCCACCGCCGCCGCCATGAGCACATAAGACATGCAGATTTCTTACAATATATTTACACAGCTTCTTGATTGCTGATGATACAGTCAGGAGAGGCGCTCACCGCATTCTGATACCCCGACGCTCCGCTCATTGGGAGCACAATTAGGAATAATAATCTGCTTAACACATTCATGGCCACGGTACTAGGAGCCCATAGCAAAGTTGGTCAAAAGCAGCGGAAACACTT
This sequence comes from Bufo gargarizans, assembly GCF_014858855.1. Classification (NCBI taxonomy): domain Eukaryota; kingdom Metazoa; phylum Chordata; class Amphibia; order Anura; family Bufonidae; genus Bufo; species Bufo gargarizans. The sequence continues at coordinate 43,701,211 of NC_058082.1, read as the reverse complement.
TAGGTTTATTTTTGTTACCCAATTTGATAGTTTGGACAGAGTGCCCCTGTCAATTCTTTTATAGTGCACACTTGTGCTCGGATCGGCTCATTACGAGAGGGTCCCCTACCTAAGCCTATATTCCCACCCCCCCTACCTAGAAGCAGCAGAGTTATGCCGGAACTGCTTATCGAAGGGTAGCCTAAAGGGGGCCACACCAATGATGAGTCCTGAGAAGAAGGGAGGGCTTCTGGGTGGGTCGAAAGCATTCGAACCGACAAGTGGGGGCAGGAGAGCCAGGTTTAAATAATTAAAGCCCCGCCTCCCCTCACACAAACACGGCACTCTTTAATTGCCTACCACTTGTGCTCGGATCGGCTCATTACGAGAGGGTCCCCTACCTAAGCCTATATTCCCACCCCCCCTACCTAGAAGCAGCAGAGTTATGCCGGAACTGCTTATCGAAGGGTAGCCTAAAGGGGCCAAAAGAACCATGCATAGGAGTTTTGAAAGACTTTGATAACAGAAACTACAAAACCAAAACTCGGAAAGCCAGTGACATTTTGTATTAAGGATCCGGGATATAACGCATGGAACACGCGGAACTCCAACGACCCAACCGTTTGATTACATGTACTGGTACCTTATGCATGGACGCCGCAGCTGCTGCGCCCCTGTGGAAGGAATGTCCTGTGATCGAGAGAGGATCGACCCCTGAACCTGTTAACTAAACCCGAATGTGCTGAATACCTGCCAGGTATAGTTAACAGTGCTATAGGACAGGTTTAATTGAGAGTGGCAAAAAACCTGACGAAGCCCAATAGGTGAGTGATAGTCCCCCCGGCCAGCAGCCGGGTAGGTGTTCATATTTCTGAAACAGGCGCCAAGCTGTCTTGTAAGCCCTCAGGGTATTACTGGCCAAGGAATTGGCCATCAGTCTGTTAGCTATGGTGAGATGAGAGACTAGTCCCAGCGCAGCTGGGCCTGGTGAGGAATTGGCATTGGCAACCGATCTGCCCCTGGACAAACCTGAAAGAAAAAGTGGAAAATTTTTAGTTTTTTCTTTTTTTTTTTTTTAACGGAGAAGCCATGCGTGAGACTCTAATGGCAGAGTCATATGTGTAAACCTAAAACTGAGAAGCCATGCGCGAGAGACTCTAATGGCGGAGTCATATGTGTAAACCTAAACGGAGAAGTCGTGCGTGAGAGACTCTAATGCCAGAGTCATCTGTGTAAACCTAAAGCGGAGAAGCCATGCGCGATAGACTAATGGCGGAGCTATGCGCGAGAGACTAATGGCGGAGTCATATGTGTAAAACTAAAACGGAGAAGCCATGCGTGAGACTCAGATGGCGGAGTCATATGTGTAACTAAAACGGAGAAGCCATGCGTGAGAGACTCTAATGGCAGAGTCATATGTGTAAACCTAAAACGGAGAAGCCATGCGTGAGAGACTCTAATGGTGGAGTCATATGTGTACACCTAAACGGAGAAGCCATGCGTGAGAGACTCTA